>NW_006770652.1:2058817-2111195 GCF_000442215.2 Lipotes vexillifer
CTCCGGATAGTGTAAAAATGTCATGTCGTCCCTGTAGCCCTCTTGCCTTAGATAAGGTCCATCACACATGAAAAATAAAAGCAGTTCGAATCCTTGGGGGTTTTGAGGCGAGCTTTCTTGCCTGTTTCAGTTAGTCTTTAGAATGTATTTATATTGAACAAGAACAAATATCCAACATATTTATTTATATATATGTTTATTTATCCAACATTCCTATTTATATACACTAAACTCATTAAGAGAGATTGGACAACCAGGGCTTCCTGGCTGTTACTGAAGGGAAGATATGCTGTCAAAATGGGCTAGATCAGGCAAGCAACATTCATTTGTGATATCTGAAAATAAGTAATGACTCAGGAGGTTAACTCTGCTGGTGTCAAAATTCTGCCCTCCTGGCTGGTCAGGTCAATCAGGGACATGTGCCTCGAGCACAGCGGTTCCTAAGCTTTAGTGCACATCAGGGGGCTTGGCTAGACACAGGTTGCAGGGCTCCACTCTCAGGTGGGGCCAATAAGATTGATTGGTTGATTGATTTAAAAGAATTTGTTCATGTGGTCATGGAGGCTGAGAAGTCCCAAGATCTGCAGTAAGCAAGCTGGAAACCCAGGAGAGCTGATAGTGTGAGCTCTAGTCCAAAGGCTAGCATAATTCGAAAAGATACATGCACCCCAATGTTTACTGCAACACCATTTACAGTAACCAAGAATATGGAAGCAACCTGAATGTCCATCGAGAGAGGAATGGATAAAAAAGATGTGATACACACATATAATGGAATATTACTCAGCCATAAAAAAGAATGAAATAATGCCATTGTAGCAACAGGGATGGACCCAGAGATTTGAGTGAAGTAAGTCCGATAGAGAAAGACAAATATCATATGATATCACTTATATGTGGAATCTAAAAAAATGGTACAAATGAACTTAATTACAAAACAGAAATAAGAGTCACAGATGTAGAAAACAATCTTATGGTTACCGGGGAGAAAAGGGAGATTGGGATTGACATATACATACCACTATATATAAAACAGATAACTAATAAGGACCTACTGTATAGCACAGGGAACTCTACTCAATACTCTGTAATGACCTATATGGGAAAAGAATTTACAAAAGAGTGGATATATGTATATGTATAACTGACTCACTTCGTTGTACAGCAGAAACTAACACAACATTGTAAATCAACCATACTCCAATAAAAATTTGAAAATTAAAAAAATTAAAAGGTTAAAAAAAAAAACAAAGGCCAGCAGACTTGAGAACCAAGCAGAGCCAATTTTTAAGTTTAAGTCCAAATGCAGGAGAAGACCGATACCCCAGCTCACGTACGTCCCCTCTTACTCAGCTGTTTTGTTCTATCCAAGTCTTCAATTGATGGATTGAGGCCCACCCACATTGGGGAGGGCAATCTGCTTTATTCAGTCCACCAATTCAAAGGTTAATCTCATCCAGAGACACCCTCACAGACACACCCAGAATAATGTTTGGCCAAACATCTAGGTGTCCGATGGCCCAGTCAAGTTAACACATGAAATTAAACATCACAACAAGGAATGCTGCTGCTGGGCCAGGGTCTACACTCTAAGAACCACTGCTATAGCATAAACTGAGTCAGGAGTTGAAACCCAGCTCTGGCTTTATCCTTATCACAGAGCCTGGAACATTTGCAGGGGCTTAATAAAAAGTATATTGAGTGAGTGAGGAGTGAGGAGTGAGTTTTTAATAGAAGGAAGGAAGGGATGGAGGGAGGGAGGGAGCAATGATCTCTCTGTATAAAGAAACTCCAGTGGACATCAAGTGATCAGGATTCTTGTCTGACTGGACCTCACTTCTCAGCTCTAGAGTTTGGCCCAGATCCTCTCAGGCTCCATATTTCTAGGTTCATTTCTAGTTCAAAGTGGCAGTAATGCTTAAGGATGGTTTAAAAAAATAATTCACTCAAACAATAGCAGTGAGCATTTATTGCAAGCTGGTTATGTGCCAGCTACTGTACTAAAAACCTTATAGCATTATCTCATTGAATCCTCACAATAACTCCATTATTTCTATTTTGCAGATGAATAAACTGAAATCATGCATTGAGGAAGTGGCTGAGCTGGGATTCCAATCCCAGTTCCTTTGGCTCCAAAACCTTACACTACACTGCACCACAAACATTTGTGACATCCAATATAGGCAAGTCACCACACTATGGGGAAAACCTCAAGGCTAGTGATAACTAGGGTTTTACTTTAAAAAAAAATACCTCAAGAAATTTGGAAGAGAGGATTGGTCAAAATGTTACTACAGTAGAATGTATCATTAAAGACTAAGGCACTATGTATAGGGGTTTTAAAAGAGTGTTGAATTTGGGATTAGACTATCTGGGCTTGAATCCCATTTTAGTCACTTACAGGATGTATTAGCCTGGCCAAGTTACATAATCTTCATGCCTCATTTTCCCCATCCATAAATACTTACCTCATGAGGGTGTTTACAACCTTACAGGATTAAATGAGTTAATATATGTAAAGCATTGACACAGTGCTATTCACAGGGCAGTTAGTATACGAGTGTTCATTAGTATTATTGTTATTACATCCCCGTCACCTAGCTCCATGCCTGACATGTGGAAGACTATATAAGTATAGAGTGAATTCCGAGAAGTCATGTTCTCTGAAGACTGTAGCAGTTATCCATATAGCGATGATACTTAACTATATAACTGACCTTCTGGAAACTCAGCCTTTAGACAGCTTCTTCCTTTTCTCAAGGCACTAATTTTTTTTTTTTTTTGCGGTACACGGGCCTCTCACTGTTGTGGCCTCTCCCGTTGCGGAGCACAGGCTCGGGACGCGCAGGCTCAGCGGCCATGGCTCACGGGCCCAGCCGCTCCGCGGCATGTGGGATCCTCTCGGACCGGGGCACGAACCCGTGTCCCCTGCATCGGCAGGTGGACTCTCAACCACTGCGCCACCAGGGAAGCCCAAGGCACTAACTTTAATAACAGTTATTACTACCTCTCAAAGTGCCTGCCTATTGCTGGCTCACTGATATTATATTAATATGGCTTTAGTGTGCTGCATAAATACAGAGTAAGAAAATAGACAAAACCCTGAAATTCACCTTAAATACCCGAAAATTTTCAGTTCTCACAGCTGACAAAGATTGAGACTTTAAGAGATCTTTAAAAAAAATTTAACCAAGAACTTTTGAATTTGTCTTTTAATTAATACCCTGTGTAAAAATCACAGGCGATGACCTCTTGTTTTGCTTATCAGACCAACTGAATAAAAATCTCTGAAAATTCAAAACTTGACCTATACTTTCTTTAAAAAATGGAACGTGGCCGAAGGATTCAGAGCAGAGCATAGTGAGAGCTGTGCTTTGTTCTCTGACATTTAAAAGTACACCTGAGCTCTTTAGCACAGGGATACTGAATATTCAACAACACTGAAATTTCCAGTACCACTGCCTGCTTCAGCACTTTAATTCCTAGGATATGCCAGGTTGCACATTAGCATTTAAATAGACAGCCCTGTCCTGCAGAAACCTAAGATTTATGTCACACTGTAACCAGCTTCAGCTCGTGCAGGGGCTGTGGAGTTTCTTTGCCTCCTCTGACGTTCCAACTTCTCTTTCAACTTGTGCCTTTGTGGATTCAGAATGATCAGTTATCTGCAAGATTTATAACCAACAGCTTTGATGTTGAACAGATGTATGGTGTCAACATTCTGCAATTCAAGAAAATACTCTCTCTTCTTTAGGATGTAATGTTGTGCTTTTCTCTCTGCTGACGGCTCACTTCGATGTAATGAAACAAACTTCAGTTCCCTGGGTTTTTCTTAGAGAGGAAAAATTTACATCAGTCTTCATTCCAAGTTGGAACTTAATTTGGTATAATATCCCTAACTTCACTAAACCACCAGGCTAGGTCAAAAGGGCTCACTCTTCATACACCTAAAAATCCACAACCGCTTTTATGTCACAGCAGCAAATCCACAAAGTTCTAACTACCAGAGTGTTTTTATTTGGATGTGATTACCCACCTACTGAAACTCAGACTTACTACACAAATCACATGTTTCTCTAAGGGCCATTCTATCCTTTGACCTCGAGTGTGATAAAGGTAGGTCTTATCAATATTCCCGGACAAACTTTTATATTGCCTTGTCAGTGTAACAATGGATACAGGTCATAAAGCTGGGGGGTTGTGTCAGACACGTGTGCAATCGTACCATTTTGCATTAAACATCTCACTAATGAGCATTTTCATGGCAGCACCTAGGGCTGAGCTGTTCCATATAGTAGCCACTTGTCGCATGTGGCTACTTGTATTTAAGATAATTAAATTAAAAATTCAGTTCCTCAGTTGCACTGTCCACATTTCTGGTGCTCAATAGCCACATAAGCTATTGAATTGGATAGTGTATCTGTAGAATATTTCCATCATTGGAGAAACATCTGCTGGACAGCACTTGATCTAGAGTCTTAGGGTTTAAAGAACCTCAGAAAGGGCGACCAACCATCCTGGTTTCCCCAGAATTTAGAGATTCCTGGGCTTGGGGACTTTCAGTGTTAAAACTGGGTTAGTCCCTGGAAAATTGAGACAGCTCATCACCCTAAGAAGTCATCTAGTCCAACCATATATCTAATGCACATATTTCTTCTGCAGCATTCTTGACTTTGGACATTTCTAAGCCTGCCAGCTAAGTGATGTTAATAACTGATGTGGCTGAAGCAGGCAGTATTTATTTGGAGAGGAGTAGATCAAGCTAAAATAAATGAGAACTCAGTTTCCGATTTTCTCCAAGAGGTAGGAAGTTCAGAGGAGCAAGGTAGATCGTTTAAGTAACCACAGCGAAATGGTCCCACCCACTGAAAAGAAGCCCATTTCGTAAGTATCCTATAAGATCAGCAACAAGTCTCGGGTCAAAGGCACTTGTCAGAAACGGCTGGGATATTCACTGGTAAACCAGAGTCCCGTGTCATATTAACAGGCAGGATTCCACTGAATTATTTTTTCCCGCAAAAACAAACAAACATATATTTTGATGTCGCTGAGTTTAAGAACTGAATGAAGCCACAGAGATCTTCCAGTCCAGCTTCAACTTTTCAGAAGAGAGACCTGATGCCCAAAGTGCCTAAATGGAGGAGAAAACCTCTATCGCTTTTCCAAAAAGCAAGAGCAAAAGCACAGACTAGTCTAAATTCCTGCAAAGGAAATTAACGGCGTTTTAACTGAGCATTACATTTTTACTACTTTTCTATGATTTTTTTTTGTTTAGTATTGTTAAAAACTGTTTACTTGATGTTATTTTATATTTTAAGTAGCTTCCTACTGAGAAAATTTTTAGCAAACACAGTCTTAGTAAATATCGTGTGACGAGCATTCAGAATTGACAGCATATACGGATAGGAAATTGTTCAATGTCATCAGATGGCAGAAGGAATGTAGAACTATTCCAATCTTATTTTGCTTTGTCTTCTGCAGCCAGGATAGTAATCCAACGTTGTAATGGGGGACTGAAGCCCAAGTGAGGCAAGGAAATTGGAAGAGAAATTTAGGTCTCCTTAAACCTGGTAAAAATCCAGGCTCCAGACAGAGACAGACCTAGAGTTTCAAAGCTGATTCCGAAACTGTGTGACCTCGGGTAAGTATTTTGCCTCTCCACTCCTCAGCAAGGTCACCTATAAAATGGGGATTATAACAAACACCATCCCATAGTTTAGATAATATCCCATAGTTAGTAATATGTATAAAGTTCTTAGAACAATGCCTGACCTAATTATTATAATGATTATCACTAAATTACAAAAATGATTTCACGTCTCCAGATCCAGATGAATTATATACCAGGGTCGTGAACAACATGCAGAAATATTTGTTGAATGATGAATACACAAAATACAACAAAGCCTGGTATCTGTAGCTTATGACTATTGTCTTGATCAACAACATAAAATACCTGCACTCAGACACTTGCTAAAGCAATGTTTCACAAATGTCAGTCATTTGCTTGCCATCCGTATTAGTTTCCTATTTCTGCTGTCATAAACTTTCATAGACTTAATGGCTAAGAACAAGAGGAATTTATTCTCTTACAGTTTGGGAGATCAGAAGTCTAAAGTGAGTCTTATGGGATTAAAATTAGTGTGTTGGCTACAGTGGTTCCTCCTTGCAGTTTCAGGGAAGAATTCACTCGTCTTTTTCAGTTTCTAGAGGCCACTTGTGTTCCTTGGCTAGTGGCCCTTTCCTCACATCACTCTAACCTTTTGCTTCCCTTATTACACCTACTCCTTTGTCTTTGACCCTCCTGCCTCTCTTTTATTTTATTTTATTTTATTTTATTTTATTTTACTTTTTTGCGGTACGCAGGCCCCTCACTGTTGTGGCCTCTCCCTTTGCGGAGCACAGGCTCCGGACGCGCAGGCTCAGCGGCCATGGCTCACCGGCCCAGCTGCTCCACGGCATGTGGGATCTTCCCGGACCGGGGCACGAACCCGTGTCCCCTGCATCGGCAGGCAGACTCTCACCACCAGGGAAGAAGCGCCACCAGGGAAGCCCCCTCCTACCTCTCTTTTAGAAGAATCCTTGTGATTACAACAATGCGCCCACCCAGATACTCCAGGAAAATCTCCCATCTCAAAATCCTTAACTTAATCATGTCTGCAAAGTCCCTTTTACCATATACGGTAACATTCACAGATTCTGGGATTAGTATATGGATATTTGGTGGGGGATGAGGGTGGGGATTATCCAGCCTAAAACATCATCGTTACCATTTGATTTTGGCCATGTGTGCCAACATACTGTTTTAAAAAATTTTTTACTTAATTTACTTTTTTATACAGCAGGTTCTTGTTAGTTATCCATTTTATACAAATCAGTGTATACGTGTCAATCCCAATCTCCCAATTCATCACACCACCATCCCCACCCGCTGCCGCTTTACCCCATGGTGTCCATACGTTTGTTCTCTACATCTGTGTCTCAACTTCTGCCCTGAAAACCGGTTCATCCGTACCATTTCCTAGGTTCCACATATATGCGTTCATATACGATATTAGTTTTTCTCTTTCTGACTTACTTCCCTCTGTATGACAGTCTCTAGATCCACCCACGTCTCAACAAATGACCCAATCTCGTTCCTTTTTATGGCAGAGTAATATTCCATTGTATATATGTACCACATCTTCTTTATCCATTTGTCTGTTGATGGGCATTTAGGTTGCTTCCATGACCTGGCTATTGTAAATAGTGCTGCAATGAACATTGGGGTGCATGTGTCTTTTTGAATTATGGTTTTCTCTGGGTATATGCCCAGTAGTGGGATTGCTGGATCATATGGTAATTCTATTTTTAGTATTTTAAGGACCCTCCATACTGTTCTCCATAGGGGCTGTATCAATTTACATTCCCACTAACAGTGCAAGAGGCTTCCCTTTTCTCCACACCCTCTCCAGCATTTGTTGTTTGTAGATTTTCTGATGATGCCCTTTCTAATGGAGGTGAGGTGATACCTCATTGTAGTTTTGATTTGCATTTCTCTAATAATTAGTGATGTTGAGCAGCTTTTCATGTGCTTCTTGGCCATCAGTATGTCTTCTTTGGAGAAATGTCTACTTAGGTCTTCTGCCCATTTTTGGACTGGGTTGTTTGTTTTTTTTATAATGAGCTGCATGAGCTGTTTATATGTTGTGTAGATTAATCCTTTGTCCAATGATTCGTTTGCAAATATTTTTGTCTTGTTTATGGTTTCCTTTGCTGTACAAAAGCTTTTATGTTTCATTAGGTTCCATTTGTTTATTTATTTATTTAATTTCCATTACTCTAGGAGGTGGACGGAAAAATATCTTGCTGTGATTTATGTCAGAGAGTGTTCTTCCGGGCTTCCCTGGTGGCGCAGTGGTTGAGAGTCCGCCTGCCGATGCAGGGGACATGGGTTCGTGCCCCGGTCCGGGAAGATCCCACATGCCGTGGAGTGGCTAGGCCCATGAGCCATGGCTGCTGAGCCTGCGCGTCTGGAGCCTGTGCTCCACAACAGAAGAGGCCACAACAGTGAGAGGCCCGTGTACAACAACAACAACAACAAAAAAGAGTGTTCTTCCTATGTTTTCCTCTAAGAGTTTTAGAGTGCCCGGTCTTACATTTAGGTCTCTAATCCATTTTGAGTTTATTTTTGTGTATGGTGTTAGGGAGTGTTCTAACTTCATTCTTTTACATGTAGCTGTCCAGTTTTCTGAGCACCACTTATTGAAGAGACTGTCTTTTCTCCACTGTATATCCTTGCCTCCTTTGTCATAGATTAGTTGACCATAGGTGTGTGGGTTAATCTCTGGGCTTTCTATCATGTTCCGTTGATCTATATTTCTGTTTTAGTGCCAGTACCATATTGTCTTGATTACTGTAGCTTTGTAGTATAGTCTGAAGTCAGGGTGTGTCTGATTCCTCCAGCTCCGTTTTTTCCCTCAAGACTGTTTTGGCTATTCAGGGTCTTTTGTGTCTCCATACAAATTTTAAGATTTTTTGTTCTAGTTCTGTAAAAAATGCCATTGGTAATTTGATAGGGATTGCATTGAATCTGTAGATTGCTTTGGGTAGTAGGGTCATTTTCACTATATTGATTCTTCCAATCCCACAACATGGTATATCTCTCCATCTGTTGGTATCATCTTTAATTTCTTTCATCAGTGTCTTATAGTTTTCTGCATACAGGTCTTTTGTCTCCCTAGGTAGGTTTGTTCCTAGCTATTTTATTCTTTTTGTTGCAGTGGTAAATGGGAATGTTTCCTTAATTTCTCTTTCAGATTTTTCATCATTATTGTATAGGAATGCAAGGGATTTCTGTGCATTAATTTTGTATTCTGAAACTTTACCAAATTCATTTCTTAGCTCTAGTAGTTTTCTGGTGGCATCTTTAGGATTCTCTATCCATAGTATCATGTCATCTGCAAACAGTGACACGTTTACTTCTTCTTTTCCAATTTGTATTCCTTTTATTTCTTTTTCTTCTCTGATTGCCATGGCTAGGACTTCCAAAACTATGTTGAATAATAGTAGTAAGAGTGTACATCCTTGACTTGTTCCTGATCTTAGAGGAAATGCTTTCAATTTTTCACCATTGAGAATGATGTTTGCTGTGAGTTTGTCGTACATGGCCATTATTATGTTGAAGTAGGTTCCCTCTATGCCCTTTTTCTGGAGAGTTTTTATCATAAATGGGTGTTGAATTTTGTCAAAAGCTTTCTTTACATCTGTTGAGATGATCATATGGTTTTTATTCTTCAGTTTGTTAATATGGTGTATCACAATGATTGATTTGCATATATTGAAGAATCCTTCCATCTCTGGGATAAATACCACTTGATCATGTTGTATGCTCCTTTTAATGTGTTGTTGGATTCTGTTTGCTAGGATTTTGTTGAGGATTTTTGCTTCTATATTCATCAGTGATATTGGTCTGTGATTTTCTGGTTTTGTAGTATCTTTTTCTGGTTTTGGTATCAGGGTGATGGTGGCCTCGTAGAATGAGTTTGGGAGTGTTCCTTCCTCTGCAAGTTTTTGGAAGAGTTTGAGAAGGATGGGTGTTAGCTCTTCTCTAAATGTTTGATAGAATTCACCTGTGAAGCCATCTGGTCCTGGACTTTGGTTTGTTGGAAGATTTTTAGTCACAGTTTCAATTTCATTACTTGTAATTGGTCTGATCATATCATCTATTTCTTCCTGGTTCAGTCTTTGAAGGTTATAACTTTCTAAGAAATTGTCCATTTCTTCCAGGTTGTCCATTTTATTGGCATAGAGTTGCTTGTAGTCATCTCTTAGGATGCTTTGTATTTCTGCAGTGTCTGTTGTAACTTCTCCTTTTTCATTTCTAACTTTATTGATTTGAGTCCTCTCTCTCTTTTTCTTGGTGAACCTGGCTAATGGTTTATCAGTTTTGTTTATCTTCTCACAGAACAAGCTTTTAGTTTTATTGATCTTTGCTACTGTTTTCTTTGTTTCTATTTCACTTATTTCTGCTCTGATCTTTATGTTTCTTTCCTTCTGCTACCTTTGGGTTTTGTTTGTTCTTCTTTCTTAAGTTCCTTTAGGTGTAAGGTTAGATTGTTTATTTGAGATTTTTCTTGTTTCTTAAGGTAGGCTTGTATAGCTATAAACTTCTCCCTTAGAACAGTTTTTGCTGCATCCCATAGGTTTTGGATCGTCGTGTCTTCATTGTCATTTGTCTCTAGGTATTTTTTGATTTCCTCTTTGATTTCTTCAGTGATCCCTTGGTTATTTAGTAACGTATTGTTTAGCCTCCATATTTGTATTTTTTACGATTTTTTCCCTGTAACTGATTTCTAATCTCATAGCATTGTGGCCAGAAAAGATGTTTGATATGATTTCAATTTTCTTAAATTTACTGAGGCTTGATTTGTGACCCAAGATGTGATCTATCCTGGTGAATGTTCTGTGCACACTTGAGAAGAAAGTGTAATCTGCTGTCTGTGGAATGAATGTCCTATAAATATCAATTAAATCTACTTGGTCTATTATGTCATTTAAAGCTTGTGTTTCCTTATTAATTTTCTGTTTGGATGATCTGTCCATTGGTGTTAGTGAGGTGTTAACGTCCCCCACTATTATTGTGTTACTGTTAATTTCCCCTTTTATAGCTGTTAACAGTTGCCTTATGTATTGAGGTGCTCCTATGTTGGGTGCATATATATTTATAATTGTTATGTCTTCTTCTTGGATTGATCCCCTGATCATTATGTAGTGTCTTTCCTTGTTTCTTGTAACAATCTTTATTTTAAAGTCTATTTTGTCTGTTATGAGTATTGCTACTCCAGCTTTCTTTTGATTTCCATTTGCATGGGATATCTTTTTCCATCCCCTCACTTTCAGTCTGTATGTGTCCCTAGGTCTGAAGTCAGTCTCTTGTAGACAGCATATATATGGATCTTGTTTTTGTTCCCATTCAGCAACCCTGTGTCTTTTGCTTGGAGTATGTAATCCATTCACATTTAAGGTAATTATCGATATGTATGTTCCTATTACCATATTCTTAATTGTTTTGTGTTTGTTTTTGTAGGTCCTTTCCTTGTCTTGTGTTTCCCACTTAGAGAAGTTCCTTTAGCATTTGTTGTAGAGCTGGTTTGGTGGTGCTGAATTCTCTTAGTTTTTGCTTGTCTGTAAAGTTTTTGATTTCTCCATTGAATCTGAATGAGATCCTTTCTGGTAGATCCTTTCTTGGTTGTAAGTTCTTCCCTTTCATCACTTTAAGTATATCATGCCACTCCCTTCTGGCTTGTAGAGCTTCTGCTGAGAAATCAGCTGTTAACCTTATTGGAGTTCCGTTGTATGTTATTTGTTGTTTTTCCCTTGCTGCTTTCAGTAATTTTTCTTTGTCTTTAATTTTTGCCAATTTGATTACTATGTGACTTGGTGTGTTTCTCCTTAGGTTTATCCTGTCTGGGACTCTCTGCACTTCCTGAACTTGGGTCGCTACTTCCTTTCCCATGTTAGGGAAGTTTTCAACTATAATCTCTTCAAATATTTTCTTAGGTCCTTTCTCTCTCTCTGCTCCTTTGGGGACCCCTATAATGAGAATGTTGTGTTTAATGTTGTCCCAGAGGTCTCTTAGGCTGTCTTCACTTCTTTTCATTCTTTTTTCTTTATTCTGTTCCGCAGCAGTGAATTCCAACATTCTGTCTTCCAGGTCACTTTTCCCTTCCTCTGCCTCAGTTATTCTGCTATTGATTCCTTCTAGTGTAGTTTTCATTTCAGTTACTATATTGTTCATCTCTGTTTGTTTTTTCTTTAATTCTTCTAGGTCTTTATGTTAACCATTTCTTGCATCTTCTCGATCTTTTCTCCATTCTTTTTCCGAGGTCCTGGATCATCTTCACTCTCATTATTCTGAATTCTTTTTCTGGAAGGTTGCCTATCTCCATTTCATTTAGGTATTTTTCTGGGGTTTTATCTTGTTCCTTCATCTGGTACATAGCCCTCTGCCTTTTCATCTTGTCTGTCTTTCTGTGAATGTGGTTTTTGTTCCACAGGCTGCAGGATTGTAGTTCTTCTTGCTTCTGCTGTCTGCCCTCTGCTAGTGTTGGAGGGTCTCCTGCAGAGGCGGGGAGTGGCTGTGGCTCACTGTGGGGGCAAGGACACTGGCAGCAGATGTTCTGGGAAGTACTCCTTAGTATGAGCCCTCCCAGAGTTTGCCATTAGTCCCACCAAAGAGCTGGGTAGGCTCCAGTGCTCGCTTATCTCAGGCCAAACACCCCTGCCTATATACTATTAATATTTGTCTTAAATTTTTCCTTTCTTTTACCTAACCTTATCTGAAAACTCAAGGTTTCAATGGATTAGTTATATTTTTTCTAAAACATATTAAGATAACATTTTAAGTATTAAAATGAAATTTGTTTATCTTCTAATATTCTTTTGGGCTGAGTGATATACATACTGCAATTTAGGAAATACTGATTATAAATTCTGATATAAATTGACCTCTATTAAGGATTGGCCCATGACCTTCCCACTATATTAGGTAATTGGGAACATGTAGCTTAGTCTAATGAGCAGGCTTATTAACTTTTCTGAATTCTTTAAGTTCTGACCCAGTACTATTTTAGAAAATAGGGTCATACTATTAAAGCCAGACATAGAAATTCTTTGAACAAGCTACATTTGAATGTTAAGTCCTCTATGTTAGGGAAGGTCAATACAAGAATCATCTCCTTGAACTGTATTTCTGATCCTTTTGTAAACCCATAACTGGAGATATGACCCATTATATTAGTGAGTGTTCTATGCACAGGGAAGCCAGTAACAAATTCCTGCTTGAGTTTTATTCCAGGAAAGAAAGATGGCCTCCAATGTTACATTTGTTGGCTTACTTTTGCCATAAGAAGAAAACAAGTGTAGCCTAATGTATTTCTGTTTTTGCCTAAGCCCATAGTCAGATTTAAGGTGTAAATGAAATCAGTCCATCACTGGGACCTTGGCAGTAAGATTCCTTTTCTCTGGACTTATGAAGTATGTTGTTCTGAGGAATAATTGTTTTACTTCATATTGCGTCCAGTAATAATATAAAAATCCTCCTGTGATAGAAATTGTAATTAGGTGGATTTGGATAATTTATATGAAACGCATTCCTGAATCCTGGACTATATTTAAAAATTTTAATATAATAGTTGTAGTGGGCATGAGAAAGTACCGTGCCCACCTCTAACCACAGAGAGCTTCATCAAGGGCCCCAGCTGCAATACTCTCAAATCCATCCCTGTGTTTGTACTGAGGCCAAGCTTCCCATGGGCTTCTTCCAGTAAGGACTGAGCACAGCAGGGATACAAAGACTGGCCATTCCTGGGAATTCAGGACTCCTCTGATGGCCAGTTTTGGCATGAAGACTCCCTGAGGACCTTGCTTAACCTTAGATCGTGTGGTAGTCTAAGATATTTCCATTCGACCCTCCTTCCCTCTTCGTGTTCACTATTCTTCCATTGTGATCAGAGGAATCTCAGCCTTCTCTGTCTCCCTTCATCTTTTCTCTCATAGGCATTTCCCTAATTATATTTTTGCGTTTAATCCCATCTTGGCATCTACATTTGGGAGGACCTGGATTAACAAGTATTTTGTCACTTTTCGACCCTTAAAATAATCAGAACTCTTTTTTGGGAAGAAGACATGCATCAAATTTATAGAGTGGTTGTATCAAGTTGTTTGGCTGCATATTTAAAAGGAGAGGGCATAATACACAGCTTTCAACTTGGGGTTGTATCTGCCTCCTGGAGTATTTTGTTGCAGGTTCCACAGTGGAACCAACAGTTAGGATCAACGTGGTATAGTTAGACCCTAGGCCATCAAAAGGCTGCTGATGAAATGACGAATGATGAAAATAGACTTCAGTAGCTATCATGGATTTTTGTGATGAGATGGAGTAGAAAGAAACAGAGTTATAACAGTGCCCAGGTGTGAAGTTATTGAGACCAGATCTTGCTGACAATTCATTTAAGATAGTATATGGGAAAATCAAACCACAACTGTATTGAAAAGAAAAAACCTGGCAAAGAAATGGCATAATAGAATAGTTGGCCTGAAGTTTCCTTTTGGAAAGATGGGGTGTTTATACATAATACTCACCTTGAAGAAGATACAGTACGAATAAGTTTTAGTCTTCCTCAATGCTTCAGACCTTTAAGTAGGGATCACTTCCTTGTGTTATCCCATTCTGAGTGATAGAAATTTAATGTCTAAGCCTTCAGCCCTGGTGGGGCTTTAGGTTTTGACAAAGGGGCACTCTCCTATGAAATAAACCTTAACTCCACGCAGCTTTTTGAAATTCCAGGGTTATACTTCTAATTTCAGTCCTGACTTTTAACAAATACATACACATAAGCAGACGGCAAAGTGTATGTTCATAAAACACAGTAAGTTTTAGAACTAACATATTCATCATACGTATGTGTTATCATATATCATGTTATCTTGGGTGCTTTTTCAGGCACCCAAGATGGTACCTTGTGTTACAGCATGATCTCTTTAAATTTGACTTTATGTAGTATAGGCAATCAGAGTTATTATAAGGCTTCTTTCACCAACTTCATCTTATTGTCTAAAAAGAGCTGATAGGCGGTGAGTCACTGGTACTGAACAGGACTGGCTGTACACAGTGCTCAAGAGAGATTCTCATTTTTAATAAAACATATGAATCCAAAATTGTTGGTGAATATATATTATGTTTGAAATTTTTATGTTAAAAGTAGCTGATCTTATAAAATATGACAATAGGTTAATGCACAGTTTAATTTAAATTTTATCCAAAGTCCCTCAATTGTCTGGGTAATTGAAAGAAATATCTTGTAATAACGTATAATGAAGTATAATCTGCACAAATACTGAGTCACTTTGCTGTACACCTGAAACTAACACAATATTGTAAATCAACTATACTTCAGTGAAAGGAAAGAAGGAAGGAAGGAAGGGAGAAAGAAAGAAAGATCTTCTTAAAAAGAGTGGGGGGTTGAAAAATAGAAAAAGCCATGGAGGTGTGGAATTATTTTCCCATTAGTTTTAACTTTCTTTTTAAAAAAAATTGACACCATAATAATAACTACCTCTAAAACAGTGCATATTGGAAGGGAGAGGGCTGGAATTGGGGAAAGAATCATAAGGCCTACAAGAATATTTGTGATTATCTTAAACTAGTCCTATATTTTTAGAACTAGTTTATTATCTTAAACTTAACTATATTTTTAGTAATGGAAAACATACACTACTAGTCCTCTACTATTCACAACGCTTCACTTCTGACACAGATGTGTGGGTTTTCCACACCAAGCAATTCTCTAACTTTCTGGACTGGATGTCCTCCAATTTAACTCAATTCTGACACTATCTGCCTGGAATTAGCATCAGATCCCACAGTTTAAGGGCTCAGTCCCACAAAACTACCTCCTGCCCCCCAACTTTAGCCACCAATTGTAAATCCAGGTTGTTACCAGTGTTAGATAAAATAATAAGGGATCTACTATAGTTAGAGAGTGCTGTGGAATGAACTGTGCCTCCCCCAAATTCATATGTTGAAGTCATAACCCCCAATGTGACAGTATTTGGAGCTGGGGCCTTTGGGAGGTCATTAGATTTAGATGAGGTCATGAGGGTGGGCCCTCATGGTAGGATTAGTGCCCCTATAAGAAGAGACACCAGAGAGCTTTCTGTGTGTGTCTCTCTCTTTGCCATATGAGGGCACATCCCAGAAGGTCGCAGGTTGCAAGCCAGGAAGAGAGCCCTCACTAGAACCCAACCATGCTGGCACACTGATCTCAGACTCCTAGCCTCCAGAACTCTGAGAAAATAAATTTCTGTTGTTTAAGCCACCCAGTCTATGGTATTTTGTTATGGCAGCTCATGCCAACTAAGGACATCAAGTGGTGATTCTCTCCTGTAGTAATATTTCAGCTGAGACCTAAAGGATGAGTAGGAACCAGACACGTGAAGAATGAGAAAAGCATTTCAGGTTGGAGAGAACATGTGAAAAGGAAGTGCTGTTAAGAGGAGAAGGATGCCTTTGAGGGACTGCGAGAAGGACAACATTACCAGCAGTGAGGAGCACAAGACAGGGCTGGAGAGGTGGGCAGGGGCCACATTAGACAGGAACTTGAAGGCAACGGTGCACATTTTGGTTTTTATCCTATGGGCAAGGTTTAAATCAGGGTAATGATATAACCTAATTTTTGTTTGAAAAAGATCACTGACTATTGCCTAGAGAAGCCACATAGGAAATTTAAGTTTTCTATTAGTCATATTTTTAAAGTAAAAAAATACATATTAAATTAATTTTACTGATATATTTTATTTAACCCAACGTATCCAAACTATCAGATCATTATCATAAGCAATCTAAAAAATTGTTGACATCCTACTTTTTTTTCATACTAAGTCTTGAAATTCAGTGTGTATTTTAAACTTACAGAACATCTCAATTCAAATGAGGAGCATTTCCAGGGCTCTGTAGCTACATGTGGCTGGTGGCTACCTTATGGACAGTGCAGCTCTAGAGAATGAATCAGAGGGACTGCAATGCAAGCAAAGAGCCCAGATTGGAGGCTACTGCAGAAGCTGAGATAAGCACTGCTTGGATTAGGATAGTAACAATAGAGTTGGCAGAAAGTGAATGGATTTGAGACTAGTCTGGAAGGAGTTAAGAGAAATAGACATGAAGGAATGTGAGGTAAAACATTAAAAGGTAAAATACAACCAGAAATAAACCATAGGCTAATTCTAAGACTGTTACTAATTAATGCTTTGATCTTGAATTTCCTCTTTGTAGAAGGGTTATATTTTTACTGTCACTTATGATTTAATTATTTTCCTTTTTGTATCTACTTTCATTTTTGATCAACTGCTTTTCTGCCTTGGTCTGCTTCAAAATCCCTGTTTCATCCCCTTTTCATCTGTTTATTTAATTCAACTTGATTTAACAGACATAATTGAGTGTCTGATTTGTGCTAGGCTTTGTTCTGAACACTGGGAAGATAAAATAAGGAAAGGCACCCATATTAAGAGGCTAAGTATAATATATGAGACCTAAAGCATTTACTCTTTTTCTCTCAATTGTCTTGGTTACTTAACAATAAAGCATGTTCTAGTTTCATCCAGAACATTCTCAGAGGATTGTGTATATCCCTATTTTTGGCATAGTGTCTGATCATTCAATCAGGGTCAGTCAGAAAGACAAAAATCACTCTACAAATTTTGAATAAAACATGGTTTAACACTGGGAATTAAAGATTTACTACACCATTCCAAGGGCTAGGAGAACAAAGGTCAGGAAAGCCCCTGCAAGCTTTCAGGAAATCTAAAAGTACAAGATTATCAGAAAAGCTGCCTCCACAGACCTCAGCTGTTTCAACAGATAAAGCAATTCCTAGGAGAATGCTTGGAAGCCACTGGCAAAACCTCATGTGAACCATCCACCAATCCCCACCTGCCTGCCTATGGCTGCCACAGTAGAATAATGGATTTCCCTCTTTGGCTAGGGATTCTGGGAAATGTAGTTCCCAGGCTCCTCCCCTGTGAGGCAAGGAAAATATAGAAAGAGGGTGGGCATGAAGCTGAGATATACAACCAGGCATGTGTAGATTGGGCCTGTTGTTGGTTCTGGGATAAAATATTGTATTGTAAGCCTCAAATAGTTTCAATTTTGTGCTGTCAAATACATTTTCAATTAAATTTCTAACATATATATCTTGAATAATGTTTTTCTCCAGAATCAGAAAGTACCTTGAGGAGTTTGAAGGCAACTAAGCCTTAAAAAAGTATTGAGAGGTTGAATATACAAACAGGAAATGGCCAGACCATATATAAAAATAGAACTTTGATCTACAACCTGCCTAGGAAACCAAACCCTTTATGTATAATAAACAACCCAGGAAGCCAGCCAGCTATAAGTCTGGTTGAGGAAACCAGATTGCTATCTCTAGTGACAATCCAGGAAACTAAACAATAACTTCCGTAACAATCAGCCCCAGATGGCCAGGACTTGATTAATGACTGACAGCTTCCCTCATTTTTGTCCCCACTTCTAACTTAGTACCAACAAGGGGAAGTTAGGTATGCACTTTTCATCAGTCACATAAGATGCCCCATTTCTAGCTAGCCCTGCCTACAGCTTCTCCATGCCAACAACACTCAATCACGGCACACCTGCAGCCTTTCCTTTTTTTCCACTATGAAGATTTCCCACTTTGCTCTTCTCATCGGTTGGTTTTCTTTTTTTCCACAGTATTAATCAAGCTAGGATGTGATCTAAGAAGAAACTGTACTTTATAAAGGTAAATACTACATAAATTTCTAGACACCAATTTTCTCATGAGTAGCAGGCAGTAGGGCACAATGGTCAAGTGCTTGAATTCTGGAGTCAGAAAACCAGACTTTAAATCCCATCATTTTCACAGTCTAGCTGTGTTAACGTTATTAATTGCTTAACCTTGATAGCCTGGGTTTTCTCATCAATAAAGTGGGTAAAATAATGGTATCTATTCTTTGGGGTTGTTGGCAGGATTGAACCAGGTGATGGTTGTAAACTGCATTATTTAATTTAGTATTATCATTATCTTCTTTCCAAGCTCATGGACCTCCATCTTGGTCTACACATAAATTACCTCTTAATTCATCATCCTTCCTCCATCTGATCCTTCCTTCAGCCCACTGAACAAGAAGCAACCAAGTAAGTCTTCCTCAACGGTTATCATCTCATTCCCTTACTCAAAACTCCCCAGGGCCTTTAAAGATAACCTACCTTTCCACAACTTCTCATACTCCCTCTTACAAGAATGACCTTCTGCTGTAGCCAAATGTGTATATCCATTGGTCTAGAGGCATCCCCCAAAGTCCCATACACAAGACCATTTTCCCTCCACTGTTCTTATTTGGAATAAACCATTATCTCCTTTCTCAAGATCTGAATCCTACATTTCATTTATGGTCCAACTCAGATCCTCTCCCCCACCATTAAACCTTATCACACCACTGCATTCCACAGCAATTTCTTTCTCTCTAGAGTCCTAAAGCTTTTACTAAGCTCACTGAATCATATCCTGATTTGCAATATATGTAACTTTCATGTATGTGTATCAAAACCTCAGTGAGAGGATAATATTCCTGAAGGCTGGGACAATAGTTTTTTCTTTTTTGTTTATTGCCGTATACCAAGCATAAAAACAATAGTTGTTATTCAGAACCAAAAATGTTTCTGTTGCTTTGCCAAACACTTCATTTTATCTGATTTAATTCGCTCTAGAACTCTTGAGGGAGGGAGGGAGGGGCTATAATTAGCCATTCATCAGGTGAGAAAATTCAAACACAGAGGAGTTGAATTATTTGCCCAAGGTCACAGAATTAGTAATGATGGATTTGAATCACCTAGGTATCTCTGACTCCACAGTTTATGCTATTAATTAACATTCTGTGGATCGATTAAACGTACTGCTTTATGAGATCTTGCCAGACATGCATATAAATTCTCTCTCTGTTGCCAGTGTCTCCTTGGGAAACCCAAATACGGGATTCATTTTAGAGATTGTGTCTTTCTGCAATAGAATCAATTTCCAGAGACATTTCTTTTTAATTTGTGATAGAAATCTTGAAATAATCAGGAAAGTATCAGAGAGTACATCTCCTTAGCCACGTAGGTTGTTCAGAATTGAGACGCTGAAGAAGAAATCACGTCAGGCTTGTGATCTCTTCGTGTTTGCCATTCATTCCTATTTTGAGCAGAATTTAGTGCCACTATTCACTACTGGATTTGAGGATACATTTCTCAGGTTCCAGCTAAGAAGAAGAATCGTTTTTATTTATAGCATTTCAAAAATATATGAAGATCAAAACTATTGTAAACTTTTAAATATTGAATATACCATGACTTTAGGGTGAAAGAGGGTGTTTTGGCTTTTTGGTTTTTTCACTTGTCTCTCTCAATAATCTCTGCATTCATTTTCAAAATGGTGTGGGAAAATAGGAAGATGGTACAGTTAGAAAAAAACCTTGTCCAAAGTATCTTACAGTATTAATTCTTTAATCGGAGAAGCACATGAACTCTCCTGAATCTTCCTGAAATTTTAAAAACGCCACCTAAATTTTAAAACTTGACCATTCAAGGATGTTGAACTGACCTGGCTCTTCCTGCAATCCATGGTGAGGTAAGTTGGGAAAATGCAATCCTGACAAAGAAATTCTAACCCAAAGAGGGTAATGTTAAACAAAGATCCTTCTCAAAATATACTTAAAGAAGCCATGTCTTTATTTTATTCTTGTTTGTTCTATAAAAATACAAATGCATAAGAAGGAAATGATAATTTCAGTCAACATTCAGTGGTAATTAAAAGCAACTGTAGTCCTCAGGCTGCTTCTTTCCAATAAGATCCAGTGATCAGAAGGAATTGGAAATGATTACATTTTAACTGGAACACATTTCTGTCCAGAACTGAGCTTTGAAGCATGAAAAAGGCACAGTGGTGGCCCCTGTTTGTGTTTCCATCTGGGGCTCTAATTTGAACTTCAGTGATTATTCTGTCAGACTTCTGGCTGTGCAAAGATCCAGAAAGTCAAAGACAGCTTATTCTTGTACTCTGTTTCATGCAAAAAAAATAAAATTCCACCAATTACCATGCTTGCATTTTGTGGAATAGCTCTATTTAAATCGATTATAGGTTAAACAAGAGCATTTGTAAAATTCACAGCTCAGAGTTAATCTGGCTATATCCCAGGGCACCCAGTCTGAAAAGTGATTGCAAGCACTCCAGGAAAAGAAGTTAGCAATAGCCTATAATGGAAAACAGTCTGGAACAATTAAATTTAGCTTGGTTTTCAAATTAAGAAATTCATCCCATGGTTGGTTTTTCATTTGAAAGCCTTCTTCAAGTCCCATTCAAAATGCTCATCCTTTTCTGATACTCGGTTAGTGCCTGCAAAATGACATCATCGTCAGTGATAAGGGTAAAAGCAGTGAAAGCTATAGTGCCTCATGCCAGGAATTACTCGGTCATGGAAAGCACCTGGAGGCTCTTGTGGTTGCTCTGACTTCACAACTCTGGACTGGGAATTCTGTTTTCCGTGGCCAGGAGGGAACAGCGAATTCATAGAAGTCCTGATGGGGAAAAAGAGGATGGCTTGTGGCCCCTAAAGAACTTGGCAACTTACTATATTTGATGTGAAGTATACAGTCCTTTTCTTTTCTTAGTCTAAATTCACATGAATCTTTTTGATTCGTGAATCTCTGCTCCTCATTCTTGTAATGAGACTCTAATAGCTATTTAGAATACTTCATGTAAAATTTTCAAAGGATGTGATGTCACTCTCGGAGCTTTTAAAATTTCTTTTCGATATATGAAAAATGAATGCCTATAAAAATAACAAGAATATGATCCTCCTACCTCTATCCATGATCATTCAGTGGCCTTTTTTTTGCGGTAAGCAGGCCTCTCACTGTTGTGGCCTCTCCTATTGCGGAGCAGAGGCTCCGGACGCGCAGGCTCAGCGGCCATGGCTCACGGGCCCAGCCGCTCCGCGGCATGTGGGATCTTCCCGGACTGGGGCACGAACCCGTGTCCCCTGCACCGGCAGGCGGACTCTCAACCACTGCGCCACCAGGGAAGCCCCATTCAGTGGCCTTTTATTACCAAAACATTTTCCTCAGGAAGATAAAGGGCAGAAATGCTCTAACGGGAAAGCAGATTATGATTCATTTGAACAAGCTGATGCTCTCAGATGGCATATTCTTGTCATTCATTTCATTTCATTTCACTTCACAAATGCCTTTATAATGATTCCTATGTTCCAGGTACTGTTTCTCATCACTTTACAAATATTAATTCATTCAGTCCTCATGTCAACAGCATGAAGTAGGTACGATTATTAACCCCACTTTACAGATAATGAGACTGTGAGACAGAGAGGTTAAGTAACTTGCCTACAATCAGATAATTGTGGAGCCAAGATTTTGAAGCCCTGCAGTCTGTCTCGTGTTTATTCTAAACCCTCATGGTGTGAACAAGCACATGGCCCACACAGACCATGAATAAAAGCTGTTCAGTGGTATGGTCTTTGAGATCAAATGGTAAAGTCATTAGTATTTGGTTATATAAATTTTACAGCTTAGAGGCAGTTTTTCATGTTTGTCATATTAAAAGGTAAAATTTTCTAATGCTGCCATAAAATCTCTAGCTGCATATGATAAGAAAAAATGTACATGTCAGATGTTTTGTCTGTATGGCTTTTCTTATTAACATGCAGTGGCTAGATCTTTAAAATATAATGCTAAAATGAGAAATAGAAAGAAAATTACATACATATCACAATAAATCACATTTATGTAAATTAAACATATATGCAACATGAAACCATAATACGTGTTTTACAAGTACACATGCAAAAACAAAAAGGGATCTACAACAAACACATTAGAAGACTTTAAAGAAAACAGGACCAGAGCTTTACAGGGACCATTAATCATGAACTGAGGCTTGTGATTAACTCAACCCTCTGATCCCAAGTCTGAAGCAGAGAGAAAGCATCTATCTAAATATTTATCCATGCACGTACAGAAGAATCCTCTTATCTATGTATTCATTCACGCCCACAAGGGAAAGTGAGATGGTTTTCTGTGTTGTTGATTAGACTATTAGATTATTTTATTATATAACAATTATATAATTAAGTAATCTAAAGAGTTTATAGCCTAAGGAGATGTTTATATCAATTTGTGTCTATTGATATTTACCATACTAAAAGTTAATATTGAGGATATTTAAATATTTGTTTATTAATTAAAAGAAAACAGTGACAAGCCCATTACATGTTAATATAAATAACCTATTTTTTTTTAACATCTTTATTGGAGCATAATTGCTTTACAATGGTGTGTTAGTTTCTGCTTTACAACAAAATGAGTCAGTTATACATATACATATGTTCCCATATCTCCTCCCTCTTGCGTCTCCCTCCCTCCCACCCTCCCTATCCCACCCCTCCAGGCGGTCTGAAAGCACGAAGAGCTGATCTCCCTGTGCTGTGCGGCTGCTTCCCACTAGCCATCTACCTTATGTTTGGTAGTGTATATATGTCCATGCCTCTCTCTCGCTTTGTCACAGCTTACCCTTCCCCCTCCCCATATCCTCAAGTCTATTCTCCAGTAGGTCTGTGTCTTTATTCCTGTTTTACCCCTAGGTTCTTCATAACATTTTTTTTTCTTAAATTCCATATATATGTGTTAGCATACGGTATTTGTCCTTCTCTTTCTGACTTACTTCACTCTGTATGACAGACTCTAGATCTATCCACCTCATTACAAATAGCTCAATTTCGTTTCTTTTTATGGCTGAGTAATATTCCATTGTATATATGTGCCACATCTTCTTTATCCATTCATCCGACGACGGGCACTTAGGTTGTTTCCATCTCCGGGCTATTGTAAATAGAGCTGCAATGAACATTTTGGTACATGACTCTTTCTGAATTCTGGTTTCCTCAGGGTATATACCTAGTAGTGGGATTGCTGGGTCATATGGTAGTTCTATTTGTAGTTTTTTAAGGAACCTCCATACTGTTCTCCATAGTGGCTGAACCAATTCACATTCCCACCAGCAGTGCAAGAGTGTTCCCTTTTCTCCACACCCTCTCCAGCATTTATTGTTTCTAGATTTTTTGATGATGGCCATTCTGACTGGTGTGAGATGATATCTCATTGTAGTTTTGATTTGCATTTCTCTAATGATTAATGATGTTGAGCATTCTTTCATGTGTTTGTTGGCAGTCTGTATATCTTCTTTGGAGAAATGTCTATTTAGGTCTTCTGCCCATTTTTGGATTGGGTTGTTTATTTTTTTGTTATTGAGCTGCATGAGCTGCCTGTAAATTTTAGAGATTAATCCTTTGTCAGTTGATTCATTTGCAAATATTTTCTCCCATTCTGAGGGCTGTCTTTTGGTCTTGTTTATGGTTTCCTTTGCTGTGCAAAAGCTTTGAAGTTTCATTAGGTCCCATTTGTTTATTTTTGTTTTTATCTCCATTACTCTAGGAGATGGGTCAAGAAGGATCTTGCTGTGATTTATGTCATAGAGTGTTCTGCCTATGTTTTCCTCTAAGAGTTTGATAGTTTCTGGCCTTACATTTAGGTCTTTAATCCATTTTGAGCTTATTTTTGTGTATGGTGTTAGGGAGTGATCTAATCTCATACTTTTACATGTACCTGTCCAGTTTTCCCAGCACCACTTATTGAAGAGGCTGTCCTTTCTCCACTGTATATTCCTGCCACCTTTATCAAAGATAAGGTGACCATATGTGCATGGGTTTATCTCTGGGCTTTCTATCCTATTCCATTGATCTATCTTTCTGTTTTTGTGCCAGTACCATACTGTCTTGATTACTGTAGCTTTGTAGTATAGTCTGAAGTCAGGCAGCCTGATTCCTCCAGCTCCATTTTTTGTTCTCAAGATTGCTTTGGCTATTCGGGGTCTTTTGTGTTTCCATACAAATTGTGAAATTTTTTGTTCTAGTTCTGTGAAAAATGCCAGTGGTAGTTTGATAGGGATTGCATTGAATCTATAGATTGCTTTGGGAAGTAGAGTCATTTTCACAATGTTGATTCTTCCAATCCAAGAACATGGTATATCTCTCCATCTGTTTGTATCATCTTTAATTTCTTTCATCATCTTATAATTTTCTGCATACAGATTTTTTGTCTCCTTTGGCAGGTTTATTCCTAGATATTTTATTCTTTTTGTTTCAATGGTAAATGGGAGTGTTTTCTTGATTTCACTTTCAGATTTTTCATCATTAGTGTATAGGAATCTATACAGAGATTTCTGTGTGTTAATTTTGTATCCTGCTACTTTACCAAATTCATTGATTAGCTCTAGTAGTTTTCTGGTGGCATCTTTAGGATTCTCTATGTATAGTATCATGTCATGTGCAAACAGTGACAGCTCTACTTCTTCTTTTCCGATTTGGATTCCTTTTATTTCCTTTTCTTCTCTGATTGCTGTGGCTAAAACTTCCAAAACTATGTTGAATAAGAGTGGTGAGAGTGGGCAACCTTGTCTTGTTCCTGACCTTAGTGGAAATGCTTTCAGTTTTTCACCATTGAAGATGATGTTAGCTGTGTGTTTGTCATATATGGCCTTTATTATGTTGAGGAAAGTTCCCTCTCTGCCTACTTTCTGCAGGGTTTTTATCATAAATGGGTGTTGAATTTTGTCGAAAGCTTTCTCTGCATCTATTGAGATGATCATATGGTTTTTCTCCTTCAATTTGTTAATATGGTGTATCACGTTGATTGATTTGCGTATATTGAAGAATCCTTGCATTCCTGGAATAAACCCCACTTGATCATAGTGTATGATCCGTTTAATGTGCTGTTGGATTCTGTTTGCTATTATTATTATTTTTTGTTGGTTTTGGTTTTGGTTTTGGTTGTTTTTTTTTTTTGCGGTACATGGGCCTCTCACTGTTGTGGCCTCTCCCGCTGTGGAGCACAGGCTCCGGACGCGCAGGCCCAGCGGCCATGGCTCACAGGCCCAGCAGCTCCGCGGCATGTGGGATCTTCCCGGACTGGGGCATGAACCCGTGTCCCCTGCATTGGCAGGCGGACTCTCAACCATTGAGCCACCAGGGAAGCCCTGTTTGCTATTATTTTGTTGAGGATTTTTGCATCTATGTTCATCAGTGATATTGGCCTGCAGTTTTCTTTCTTTGTGACATACTTGTCTGGTTTTGGTATCAGGGTGATGGTGCCCTCGCAGAATGAGTTTGGGAGTGTTCCTCCCTCTGCTATATTTTGGAAGAGTTTAAGAAGGACAGGTGTTAGCTCTTCTCTAAATGTTTGATAGAATTCGCCTGTGAAGCCATTTATCTGGTCCTGGGCTTTTGTTTGTTTGATTTTTAATCAGTTTCAATTTCAGTGCTTGTGATTGGTCTGTTCATATTTTCTATTTCTTCCTGATTCAGTCTTGGCAGGTTGTTCCTTTCTAAGAATTTGTCCATTTCTTCCAGGTTGTCCATTTTATTGGCATAGAGTTGCTTGTGGTAATCTCTCATGATCCTGTGTATTTCTGCAGTGTCAGTTGTTACTTCTCCTTTTTCATTTCTGATTCTATTGATCTGAGTCTTCTCCCTTTTTTTCTTGATGAGTCTGGCTAATGGTTTATCTATTTTGTTTATCTTCTCAAAGAACCAGCTTTCAGTTTTATTGATCTTTGCTATCGTTTCCTTCATTTCTTTTTCATTTATTTCTGATCTGATTTTTATGATTTCTTTCCTTCTGCTAACTTTGGGGTTTTTTTGTTCTTCTTTCTCTAATTGCTTTAGGTGCAAGGATAAATAACCTATTTTTAATGAGGAATAACTATATTTTCCAAAACAAAAATTTTAGTAAGAAGGGAGTCTCTTTTTTACATTTTTGCAAATATCTTGATGTTTGGGTGAACTGAAGACGGTTGGATCCACATGCCTGCTTCTGCATTCTCTCTGTTGCCACGTGTTGCTTTGGCTGAAGTATATGAAGAAAAGCTGGCCTCACACAGATATGTAGTTGGACAAGGAAGACCATATTGTAATGGTCTTTCAAATAATTGTGGCTATTCTTCTTTGATACAATACCAAAATTTGACAAATGCTAGTTTATGAATGGTTATTACAATGTGGAGTCTGAAACCATATCAATGACCTCTTCATACTGTTTTACATTAAAATTCACAGAAACTAACACAACAGTGTAAAGCAACTATACTCCAATAAAAAATAAAAAAATAAAAATAATAATAAATAAATAAAATTCACTGGTCTATGTTATACTTTGAATGGGTCTTTTACCCATGCTTGCTTTTGTAACAACATGTGTGGGTCATTTGAAAAATATAGGTTCCCTGAGTTATGCACATCTCCCAAATGTTGACATATTTCATTGAGGATTATCAAAATATCACATTTGTTAATATCTGCATAATAAACACAAATCTCATCCAAAAATTCCCTTTTAAATTTTGGGAAGCTTCAAGATGCAAATTTTTCCAAAATTTACATTTTCATTTGAAAGCTTAAATTTTATCATTGGTACCACATGTCAGTTATTTTCCTTGAAGTGACAGACCTACTTTATTCATTTTTGATACAATGATAGTTTGTAGCTATTCTTTTAAGTAAAAATGTTGCTCAGCTTGCAACTCAAACTATGGCTTTTCCTATAGATAATCCATTTTTGGTATGCAAAAGTAGTGATTAATGTGTGCAGACTATTGGAAAGATGTGTACTCGGGCTGAGATTTAATAAATTTTCACTGCTTCATCAAAGACATGGTAGGACTTGCATCTTTTTTAACTGTGAGTGCATGGCAGTGAAGAACAGGACATCTGGGGCTACCTCCTTGATTCCTGAAAAGACACCAGCAGGTTTCCCTACCATAGGTGCAGATGTTAACACAGTAAATAGAGAATGACATCTTAGCATCATTATCATCATCTTAACATCAAAATAGTTTCAATGTCCCAGGTTCCCCAGGGGTCCAGAGACCACACTATTCAAACTCAGTACCTAAAGAATTTACATGCTAAACATTTCCTAACATACCCATTGCAAATGGAATCAGCCACTTCCTAAGCCTCGAATAAGAATGAATCCGGAGATTTCAGGGCCATCTGTTCCTTAATTAATATTATTTGCCTTAGTGATATTTGAAGTGTCAGTTTTTAAAAAATCAAACACTTAAGTGAATTTTCAAAGGTTCTTAACTTCCTATTTCAAAAGAATTTCACAGCTTCCCCAATGAGATTGCCAGTTAAATCAGTGATCAGTTCTTTTACTTTATGGCTTATTCAGAAGGTAGTTCTGAGGCTGTTTCAGACCTGAGCTGGGTCACTGATCAATACTTAATCAACCTACAGACTACAATTCACTAAATCAGTTTTTTGGAGTCACCCATCCAATTCTGGTTCCCAGATCATCCCTACTACATTAAAATCTACAGAAACACTGCCAGAAGTGTTCTAGTTCTTGCCCTAGAGGCAGACTCTCAGGCCCCTGAAATTGATACTCTGAGGATAGTTTCTGTGTTCCTGTACCCGCCTCCCCACCACACCCCCTTTTCTTTCGCTGGTTACGGAGTGTGCTCTTATATTATCAGACAGGTAAGGGGAGTACGAGTGCCTTATAGCACATATAATGCATCAAGAGCATGAGTAAATCCCACTTCATTCAGTCAGTGAACACTTCCTGATAGCCTCATAGAGGCACTGGACTGAGCGCAGGGAGTTAGGAGCAAGAAGCATGGTAGAGACAGTATAAAGAAGGTAAGGTTACAGTTCTCAGCCTCCATAAACCGAAAACAGGTTGGAGAGGAACAGCTCTGAGCCATGTGAAAAGAACAATAATGAATTGAGGTGCTAGCCAATGAGAAGTCAAATGAGTGATACCAGGTCAGCATTGTTCCTACAACTCCACACACTCCTGGCTGCATGGCCTTTACGCTCGGTGGTCCTTCAGCCTGGAAACGTCTTCCCTCAGCTCCTCCGAACTTTATGCATCTTTCTGCTCAAATGTTACCTTAGCAGAGAGACTTCACTCTATCTAAAATAGCACTCCCCCACCCCAACTTTCTCTTTCTTACTGTGTTTTCTTTTAATTCACAGGTGCTACCACCACATGACATTATATATTTGTGTGTTTGATACTATCTCCTTGCTCCACTTGAATGTAAGTTCTCAAGAACAAGGATTTAATTATTCACTGTTGTATCTCAGAGCCTAGAAGTTCCTGGTACCTACTAGGACACATTCAATATTTGCCGATTGAATGAATGAATAGATGAATGCTATAGCAGCTCAGAGCCGGGAGAGGAGATCAGAGGCCCTAACCAGATGGTGAAGAAGTATTTCATGGGCTGAGGTTTGAGCCGCATCTTGCTGGGTGTTTCTCATAGGTTGGGCCAATGACCAGAGTTAGCCTACTTGTCTTACAGGCTGCAAGTGAGATGTCATCTTCTCAACAAGTCTTGTTGGGGCCTCCAGGGCCGGATGAATTGCTGCTGCTTTGGTGTCCTATAATTCTCCATGCTCTCCACCATGGTAGCATCCTCTCCAGTGGACCTTGTCTCGTCTTTACTTGCCTGGCTGCTCCAGTAGAATATTTGCTCTGGGATGATAAAGGCAGTATCTTATTCCTAGTTGCTTATCCAGCCATAGCACAGATCCTGCTACCCCATAAATACTTGTTGACTGTATTATTTGATGAACTAGGCAGAAAGCTCACATAGAGGAGTGAAAAGCAGGTATGGACCAAATTAGGGAGATTTGTAGAGCTAAGAAATGGAGTTTGGGTGTTGATCAGGGAGATGCTGTAACAGTCTATTGTCTTAGCAAGGCCATAGGAACATGTGTGCATGGTGAAGCAAGTGAAAAATTATCCAGTCAGAGAGACAAATTGTAACCATATTGCAATGTTCTAGGCACAAAATAATGAAGCCCTGGACCAGATCGGTGGCAACGGGAATGGTCATGAAGGAACAGATGTAGCCAAAGTTCTTGGTGACTGATTTGATGTGAATAGCAGTCATAGATGATGGCGTATTTTAAGCTTGGGTGACTATGAAAGGGTGATGCAGTCACTTTGGCCTATGTTTCAAATCTTAAGGCTCTTAAGAAAAGAATATTTGGCAAATTATTCACCCTAATGGCACAATTTCTTTATCTAAGTTGTACTTCATACTAGAAGCTGCCAGAATTCATTTATATAGCCTATACCCTAATACTAAGCTTTTAGACAAACTTTAAAGTTCTAAGATTAAATTTCTCTCCTAATTGCTACCAGTTATCTATGAAAAGAAATTAATGTCAGGAGATGAAGGCAAAGATAATGAAATGCTAAATTCCGTCAAATTATTCTTTGGAAGTTTCACAGAAGAGAGGGCTCTAAGAAGCCTCAAACAGATAAAGCAAACAGGATTCACCTCTCATGAAAATGACTAAGGCAGAATATGGGCTGAGTGATTCACAGGCCAGGCCGAGGTGTTATTTTTTTTTGCGGTACGCGGGCCTCTCACTGTTGTGGCCTCTCCCGTCGCGGAGCACAGGCTCCGGACGCGCAGGCTCAGCGGCCACGGCTCACGGGCCCAGCCGCTCCGCGGCACGTGGGATCTTCCCGGACCGGGGCACGAACCCGCGTCCCCTGCATCGGCAGGCGGACTCTCAACCACTGCGCCACCAGGGAAGCCTGCGCCTTCTATTTGAGAAACAAGAAAGTTGCAGTAAGGTGGAGAAGAATGATGAGCTACCTAAAAATCAGTTGCATCCAAACTTCACGGACCTCAGTGAGGAATAATAGTTTTCTTAGAGAAGAATCAGTGTACTACTAGCAAAACAGAGCAAAGAGATGTTGGGTACGACACTGAAATGGCAGCAGCCCACTGCACTAGCTCAACCTCGTTCAAGTCAAAGTGGATTTTTCTCGAAGGAAACATGCCAATTGAAATTGGGCCTGGAATGTTTTCAGGAAATGAGGCAGCTAGAAAGGCCCTGCTCCACCTCTCTTCCTTCTTTGCCTCTCTCTGCCCATGCTTTCTGGTTTTCTCTTATAGATTTCTTCAGCATAAGCATAAGCATAGTTTTTGCTTTCTCCAGACGTTAGCTTGGTATGGCCCTGACTCTACCTAATAGCATCTCTTACTGTTCTCCTTCAGTTTCTGCACTGTCTGCTAATTGCCTCATTCTTTCAGGTTCCTAGTTCCAAATTCCTAAGAGAGGAAACTGATTGCTAAGATCATTGTATGTCAAGGTATTTGTGTCAAAGGTGATACACTGCACACTAGACATTGCTATCTATGGGTTTCCCACTAGTCCAGTGCTAATTATTATTCCAATCAGCCTAGTGAGGGTGGGGAAAAAAGGTTCTTAACCCCCCTGGCCAGACCACAGGCAGCAAAATTTCCTTTAACAGAGGGTATTGGAAGAACAACTTTTGTTAAATAATCTCTCATAAGTGAAGTACCAAGCATGATATCAACTATATTCCCCTAGTAACTTTACTTTCCCGCTCTCTGAATCAATTATTTCACCCATTCTAGTACCCTCTCACTACTCACTCTCACTGCATTCTTCCCTGGAAAACATATGAAATAAAAAGGGACTACTTTATTCCCCTTTCCCCAAATCCACCAACCCCTGGTCTTATCCAAGGCTGTACCCACCACTTGTGCCCTGAATCCCACCCTACTCCCCTTCCTGAGGATTTCCTTCCAGCCATTATCAGTTTTCTACAATACATTATGTATTTCATTATGTGCCTATTTTCTATGTTTTCCACTTACGTCTTCCCACTAGAAAATTAGCTCCTTGAGACAAGAATGCCACCTGTTTAAATTAACACTATTCCCAACACCTGAATTACTTAACCACAATTAATTTTTGTGGTCTGTTTGATTAATTTGAGTCTGGTAGCTGCTCAGTAATAGTACTACTCTTTCCTTTAACTTCATCCAGTGTTTATTTGGGAATAATTTCTATTTATAGAAACTTTCCTTAAACAAGATACACAGATGTTTTCCAAAAAGATGAATGTGTTTTCCTGATGTATTTTTCATTTAGCTTAATCAATCAATACCTTCAAATTGATGAGCTTCGTGTTATGCACAAAGCAGAAATAAAATGCGTCACTCTCAGGGAGCTTATAATCTAGTAGGACAACCATAGTTTCATATGCAAGAATGCTTATCACACTTTGGTTTATAAAAAGAAAGGTTTGAAATAATCCACATGTCCTTAACAAAATATTTGTCAAGTAAATTGTAATTGGTAAAGAAGGCTGTAACATTTCTGGAATAGTAAAATATCAGGAAGAACCCAAATGCCCACTTATTGTGTGGCACTTGAGTAAACTTAGGTCACACCAACGAAATGAGTACTATGCATCTGTGATCATAAAGATATATTGTTAAATGAGAAACACAATGTGTGTAGCATGTGCATACTATGCCATCTTAGAGCTAAGAAAGAGAAGCAATACAAACACACACTTGTTTATTTTAGAAATGCTAAACCAAAAGCTAATAACAACGTTTACCTTTAGTGAGAATGGGAACTGGGTGAGGGAATAGGGACGGAAGTTCGATTTTCAAAATATTTTGTAGATTTTACTTTGGAAACATATAAAGGCTTTATATCATCCTTAAAAATCAAAACTTAAAAAATAAATCCCTAGGGCTTCCCTGGTGGCGCAGTGGTTGAGAGTCTGCCTGCCGATGCAGGGGACGCGGGTTTGTGCCCCGATCCGGGAAGATCCCGCATGACACGGAGCGGCTAGGCCCGTGAGCCATGGCCGCTGAGCCTGCGCGTCCGGAGCCTGTGCTCCGCAAAGGGAGAGGCCGCAACAGTGAGAGGCCCGCCTACCGCAAAAATGAATAAATAAATCCCTGAAGTTAGAAAGCTAAAAGAAAATAGTAACTTATTTTTTGAGTTTTGTGACTTAACCACTCAGAGAGGGGTTATTTCAAGGTAACTTTAAAACAGTAATTTTGCTGTTTATCCCTGGTGGGATATATTCTAAGGACAAAAGGAATGTAAAAAAAAAAAGTCTTTTCAATAATAAAAACTCTTTTCAATAATCATAATGTTAGTACAAATATATTTTCCTTCTGAAATTTTTATACGACAAAGCAAATAAATAATTATATTATTCTATTTAGGAATCAAGGTTTTCAGTGAAAGAGGGGGAAAAAGATACAAATACAAACTAAATAAAAATCCTGTAATCAAAATTTGAATCGAAGGCATCCCCTGGTGGTCCAGTGGTTAGGACTCGGCACTTTCACTGCCATGGCCCAGGTTCAATCCCTGGTTGGGGAACTAAGATCACACAGCTGCACAGTGAAGCCAAAAAAACCACAATTGAATCGAAAATATTAGTATGAACTTCTCAACTCTTTTCTTAGCTTTGACTACTGAAAAGGTCGGAAAACAAATGATGACCCAGCAACAAACCTGGAGATTCTAAATACCATTCTCCATGAAAAGGAACCTTGAAGTTGATTCAAGATCTAGGTCAAGAAATGTACAAGATGAACGTAGATCATCTGGTTGAACCAGAAAGTCCTGAAAAAAACCCTCAAAATCTAATTTGAAGATGCTCTCACTGCCCAAAGACAGGACAGTTTGAGCATAGAAAGGAATAACAACAACAGTAGACTGAAACATATTAAATATGTTTTTAAACCATTTGTTTACAATAATACTTAAAAGTCCATTGGTGAACATTGCCAGATGTTAAGGAATTAGCTTATTATTTTGAAAATTAATGAAGAAAAGAATCAAGCATTTATATGCCTTTCCTATACTTTAAGGTAACCACATAGTTGATGTAGGAAAGCTATGCTTTACAGAAGAGTTTCAGCTAATAAATGAAGAAGAAATTATAGAATGAGATTAGCTCAATTTTGCAATCCCTAATGGAATAATTGGTCTAGGTGGTCATCATAAATGGCTGTTAAAATTGTTGATGAAATGGAAAGTTTATATAATGAAAAGATTTGGCTGACATTACTTAACAAAAACTGATCAATTTTATCATAATATGAGAGACAACTAAGCACTATGTCCTCCTGATGTGATGCAATAAGAAGTACACAACACCATCTATGAAGTATTCTTGTAAAAAAGAAAAGACATCAAACCTGATTCTGATCAATTTACAGAAATACAAGGGACTGAGGAAAATAATAAATGACACCACAGGAACACAAATCAGCAAAATCCACAATGTGAGATACTTTATAATATTTTTTCAACTAATAAATTGCAAGAAAAATAAACAGAAGAAAAATGAACCTATATACTAAAAGAACACCAACTGCAATATGTGAACCTGCTGGGATTCTGATTAAAACATACCAACTGTTGAAAAGAGGAGAGAAAAAGAGAATAAACATATCATGTTCTCAATATCATTATTACTTTTTGCAGAAGGGATATTCTGTTTGGGTATATGTTTTAAAAAAAAAACAAAGAGTCCATATTTGGCATAGGTTCATAATGAAGTATTTACAGATAAATGAGATGATGTTTGAGATTTACTCCAAAATAATCCAACGTGTAGAAGGGAAGCAGATGGGGGTAGAGGGGAAGTTGAAACAAACTGGCCATATGTTGATAGCTGTCGAAACTGGGGGATGGGTGCTTGGCAGTTCATAATAGTATTATGCGTATTTTTTATGTGTCTGACAATGTCTGTAATAAACATTTTTAAAAAGTTGTCTCGGTTTCTTTATTCCATTTTCTTTCAGTTCTTTTTGGAAAACTATGACATGACTTATGGAAATAAAGAACTATGAAAATCCCTTTTAAGAACAGTCTGAAATAATAATGAATTCTCTGAGCATCAAATCTTCCCTACCCTTCATCAGTTATTGAAAAAGAGGGCTATTTCACACACCAACTGACATGAAATATTTATAGAAAGGACCTTGACTAGAAGGTTTTGATTTCATCTGAAGGAAATACAATAATTGAGTTAGAAAAAATACGAATTAAAAAAGATTGTTTTGAGATTAGTTTTCCCCTAAGGTAACATTCTATTAATTTGACATTCAGTAGGACTAAGGTATATTTTCCAATTTGCCAAACACCTGTCACTGTATAATGACTAAAATTTTTATTTTTTTCCCTGTACAATCAAAACAATAGGACAGCTTTTTCTAAACTAAAATCAACACCCCACCCCACCCCCCTGCCCCAAACCTGTTAATCTTCTTTTCTACAATAAGCCTGTCATCCATCATGTGCCTGAGCTGACAATGCTTCACAGCAATTTGGCCATTCCCCAACCAAACAGACTGACATCACCATCTTGAATCATGAATATATCTCAACTACAGCTATAAGAATAAAATGCTGCAAAAGAATGAATGCACTGAGTCAACTGAGCTTAATTAAAACAAACTTTACATGGTTCCAAATTTCTAGGAAGCCGAAAAATAAAGACAACATTTAACAAATGAAAGATGAGGTAGGAGCAGGATGTCACCACTAACAAATTACACGAGTTCAGAGGATCTCCTGAAAATTGTATATCATGTCCAAATGAAGGCATAGATATAATATTTTCAAATATGTGCACATGTGTTGTCATAATGAAGGCAGCATCACAGAGTCCCTGAGAGTTCTGCCACGGATTATGCTGAAAACCTCCTAGAAAGGCAATGTTTCTATGTCACTTTACAGACAACACAGTGATACAGTTAATAGTACAGGTTCAGGGATCTGACTGCTTGGGTTCAACTACCAACTTTACCGTGAACTGTGCGGTTCTCAGTCTTGGTACACCTTGAGACATAAGAGGAGCACCTTCTTCCCAGGTTTTCAGGAAGAATTTTGGATGTAGCTCTTAATGAATAAACTATGCACGGTGTTTTGATGCATAGTTACCAAAGGGAAATGTCCACACCACACTGACATTTAAAATCACTGTATCTGTATTGAACTTCTCTTGCCAACACAACATTTGGGCTCTGGGGTGAAGACTGCTCATTGTCCAGTTTGTCATTCATTGATTCCTTTCTCCATGATAGTGGGGCACACTGTCACCCGGAGTAAAAAACTACCAACCTCCTTTGCTGCTGGAAGCAGCCTTGTACCTATGTTCTAGTCAGTGAGAATCAACTAGAAGTGATGTGTGGAACTTCCAGGATATCTTCTTGAAGGAGATGAGTCAGCTCTCGCTTCTTTTCCTCCATCCTGCCTCCTGGAACGTGGATGTGATGGCTGACGCTACAACAACCCACCTGGACCATGAGGCCATGCACTGAGGACAACAGGGTAGCTGAACAGAAGGAATCCAAAACTGTGTAACCCTGCAGCTGCCTCACCAGCCCTGGACTTCTCACTTCCAGACCTTTTCATGTGGGAGAAAAATAAAGCCCCAGCTGATTTTAACCACAAGGCTTTTGTTTTGATTTGTTTCACTATTATCGTTATTGTTCCGTTTTGTTTGTTACATGCAAACAATCAAGCCTTTTAGATCTGGTCAGAGACAATAAACATTGGCTGAAAAATATATTCCATTTGTCAACATCTGTGCCAGTCCATGTGCAGGTGAGAGGAGAACTACAGACTTGCAGAAGATGCTTATCTGAGATTCTGGACAGGTTAAGAAAAAATAGAAGCCCAGTAAAGGAACAAAGGCACACAATCATGTGATCAATATATGGATCATGTGAATCAATGTATGGCTATGACCCATAATTAATATAGTACAATATAAATAGTATACAGAATTCCTTAGGAGACTTGGGACAAAAGAATTAAATAAAATTAGAAGAAAAGACATCTAGAGATATTGTTGATGGCTCTGGAGCATGATGAGAGGAAAAATTTATGCAATTCTCGGGGCTTGAGAATGAGTCAAAGTATTTTGGCAGCCAAGCACTAAAGTCAGTAATCTATAGCAAGTGACAGCCTCTAGACCAAAATTGTTCCTAGAATGAATCCACTCTGAATTTAATAAGGAAAACATTCCTATCCATACTAAGAATTATTAATTTAACAGCAGCCTTTTTTATTTTGTTTGTTTCACCGGTTATGGATCAACGTATGCACACTATTCTAAGACATTGTTGGTTGCCCCTTTCATAACAGCAAATGCAAATCCCACACAATCAACACTAAAAATCCCATCAGTCTGGCTGACCTGGATTGTCTGTTAGAAGCTGACTGATGGGTCTCATGTTGTGCTCTGTGTAACAGCCAGAGCATGCTAAAACACTCGCCTCTGCTTTGTGGCTGACCTACCTCTTCAATAGATAGATTTTTAATTGTGCAACATGTCTTATATATGCAGTCCCTTGGTATTTTCTAGTTATATTCCAAAGCTAGAAAGAACCTTCAGCATTCATCTGGTGCAGCAACCTGGTTTAGGTAGATGCCAAATTGAAAATAGCTAGGTCTGGTGATTATCCAGAAAGCTTTAAGACAAAATTCCCCATTACAGACCCCATAACTAACTCAGCAGTCCAGTCGCCTATTTTCTCACCAAGTTTGCAGTAAATTCTTCCTTACACAAAATGAAAAACATGCAGTACATGGTTTTAATGTACTCCTTTCCCCTCGTTTGGTCCTCTGTGGACACAAGGAATAGCTGATCTGAATCTTTAAGAAAAGCTCTTCTTATTCTTGAAAACAAACCAAGTCATCCTTGACTTCCTTTAAGCTAAACAGTTTCAAATCCCTCAATTTATTCTGTATAATATTTGCATATTTATGATTCTTTTCTCTGCATCTGTTCCAGTTTCTCCACATTCTTTTAAAGGTCTGATGGTCCCAGTTGGACACTTTGATCTGCTAACATCTAATACAAAGTATGGAGGAAAGATCAATTTCCATATATGACCCATAAACTTGTATATATCTTGGTATCATTTTTCATCCCTAGCACACACATGTGGACACTCACACATACACAATACACACACATGCACACAAACACACACACCATATGGTCGACGATGGAGTCAAATTCCTTTTCTATTATACCTCTATCTAGATGATGGTCCCTGACCCATATCTGTGTATCTTAGACCCCCATCAGGGATCTAAGAATACAACTAGACCTCATCCCCTTTAACCTCCATTCTGTTTTTATATATGACTATTTGTGTCTGTTGTAACAAGAAGGCTGTGAGCAGCAGCTATGGTTTAGAAGTATTCATACCGAGTATGGAAATTATTTTCAGGGTAAGATAGGGAACACAATGCAAAACTGGCTCCAGTGAAAGTCTGATAAATTACAGTGGAGATCTACATGATGGTTGCCAGTATACTTGTGCCAGGCACCTTGCAACAGGTGCATGAAGTATATATTTTACTCCATGTTACAGATGAGGAAAGTAAGTCACAAAGAAGTTAAATAACTTCCTTGAACTAACCATGACTACAAAAGACAGGATTTTAACCCATGACTGTCTGACTCCTGGCCTTGTGCTCTTAACAATTTCATTAAAATACCTACAAATATGGATGTGTCTAAAGAAAAGAGAATTTGGGTGAGATTTTTCATACTAAAGAAACTGAGAAGAGCTAGAAGATCCACCAGAACCAAGCAATGGTAATTGTTTAGTCAATACAAAGAGTTTCTGTAGAGTGCCTACCCTTAGCTTAAAATGGTTTTAGTATTAATTCCAGAAGGATGATGTTCAGAGGCCACTTGATTATTATTTCATTGGTGATAGCAACTGTTTTCTTTTTTTTTGAATTTTATTTTATTTATTTTTTATACAGAAGGTTCTTATTACGCATCCATTTTATCCACGTCAGTGTATACATGTCAATCCCAATCGCCCAATTCATCACACCCTCACCCCCAACCCCCGCCACTTCCCTGCCTTGGGGTCCATACATTTGTTCTCTACATCTCTGTCTCAATTTCTGCCCTGCAAACCGGTTCATCTGTACCATTTTTCTAGGTTCCACATATATGCATTAATATATGATATTTGTTTTTCTCTTTCTGACTTACTTCCCTCTGTATGACAGTCTCTAGATCCATCCACATCTCTACAAATGACCCAATTTCATTCCTTTTTATGGCTGAGTAACATTCCATTGTATATATGTACCACATCTTCTTTATCCATTTGTCTGTCGATGGGCATTTAGGTTGCTTCCATGACCTGGCTATTGTAAATAGTGCTGCAGTGAACGTTGGGGTACATGTGTCTTTTTGAATTATGGTTTTCTCTGGGTATATGCCCAGTAGTGGGATTGCTGGGTCATAGGGTAATTCTATTTTTAGTTCTTTAAGGACCCTCCACACTGTTCTCCATAGTGGCTGTATCAATTTACATTCCCACTAACAGTGCAAGAGGGTTCCCTTTTCTCCACACCCTCTCCAGCATTTGTTGTTTGTAGATTTTCTGATGATGCCTGTTCTAATGAGTGTGAGGGGATACCTCATTGTAGTTTTGATTTGCATTTCTCTAATAATTAGTGATATTGAGCAGTTCTTCATGTGCTTCTTGGCCATCTGTATGTCTTCATTGGAGAAATGTCTGTTTAGGTCTTCTGCCCTTTTTTGGATTGGGTTGCTTGTTTTTTTAATATTGAGCTGCATGAGCTGTTTATATATTTTGGAGATTATTCCTTTGTCCATTCATTCATTTGCAAATATTTTCTCCCATTCTGAGGGTTGTCTTTTCGTCTTGTTTATGGTTTCCTTTGCTATGCAAAAGCTTTTAAATTTCATTAGGTCCCATTTGTTTATTTTTGTTTTTATTCCCATTACTCTAGGAGGTGGATCACAAAAGATCTTGCTGTGATTTATGTCAAAGAGTGTTCTTCCTATGTTTTCCTCTAAGAGTTTTAGAGTGCCCAGTCTTACATTTAGGTCTCTAACCCATTTTGAGTTTATTTTTGTGTATATGGTGTTAGGGAGTTTTCTAACTTCATTCTTTTACATGTAGCTTTCCAGTTTTCCCAGCATCACTTATTGAAGAGACTGTCTTTTCTCCATTGCATATCCTCACCTCCTTTGTCATAGATTAGTTGACCATAGGTGTGTGGGTTTATCTCTGGGCTTTCTATCCTGTTCCATTGATCTATATTTCTGTTTTTGTGCCAGTACCATATTGTCTTGATTACTGTAGCTTTGTAGTATAGTCTGAAGTTAGGGAGTCTGATTCCTCCAGCTCCGTTTTTTTCCCTCAAGACTGCTTTGGCTATTCGGGGTCTTTTGTGTCTCCATACAAATTTTAAGCTTTTTTGTTCTAGTTCTGTAAAAAATGCCACTGGTAATTTGATAGGGGTTGCATTGACTCTGTAGATTGCTTTGGGTAGTAGAGTCATTTTCACAACATGACAGCAACTGTTTTTTTGACATGAGTGTTGAAGTGGTTTTGTAACTGCCTATGGATGTGCACTTAGAAATAACCTGGAGTCTGGGCAAGAGTAGGGAATTAGCACTATATAATAACAAGTGGAAAGTGCAGTTGCAAGCACTAGTTTAAAAGAAAAAGTCAATGAAAATGAATTTTCTTTATATACATATACAAGGCCTATTTGAGATTTTTTTTTTTTTTACTGTTCCCCAGATGGTTTGGCAAAGGAGAAATGTATAAGAGAAAAAATGGGAACAAGTGAGGTTAGATGTTAACAGATTTGCCAAAAAAACACAAGATGCCCAGTTAAATTTGAATTTCAGAGAGACAACAAATAATTTTTTAGTATAAGTATGTCCCAAATACTGCATGCATACTCATACTTAAAAATTATTCATGATTTATCTGAAACTCAAGTTTAACTTGGAATCCTGCATTTTACCCGGCAACTCTACAGTGGATAAATTCAGATAGGGGTATATGAGTGTTCATTGTTCTTTACTCAAGTTTTCCATGAGTTTGAAATTTAAAAAAATATTAAGTGCTTTCTATATATTTATTTATTTAATTATACTGTCAGTTTTCTTCATATTATTTTAAAACGTTGTTGTGTAGAAAGGGAGAATGATTTACATTGTATAACTGTATTTACTGCCTAAAGACTTCAGAATAGGAGTAGGAGGAATGAAACTGGCAAAAGGCACTCAGCTATACAGCAAATGGTCTGAACTGGGAAGGCTCTTTGTCCCCAGGGGCTCAAGATTCTCCTTCCTTGTCCCGAAACACCAGGCAGCTTGGGGGCACCAACTGGGAAAATGCCACCCTACCCTTCCCAGACTAAGTGGCCTGGCTTGGGGATACCGCTTCACTCCTTCAGGCAGCTCCAGCGGGGACAATTGAGAACTTATCAGCACGAGATAAACCAAGCAGACTAAAATAAGGCTCCGAAAATTAAACTGCCATTGTAATCACAACACGTAAAAGTAGACCAAGTGCTAAATCTAAATCTTCTAAAACAAAATATTTAAATAGGAATCCAGAGTCTCCTAACGTAAGAGGCAGGACACAGAGAACTAAGAAAATCAGAACCTGAATGAGGAAAGAGTTGATTGACACCAACCCCGACAGGAGTCAGATGTTGGAATTATGTGATAAGGCTTTAAAGCAGCCATAAAAAAATGCTTCACCAATCAAGTACAAATTCTCTTGAAACAAATGAAAAAAACAGAAAATCTCAGCAAAGAGATAACGTCAATTCTCTTCAGGAGTGTATTACTACATTGAATAGTATTTATTATTCAGTGGATAATGTAGATTTCTCCAAAGCAAAGTCTTTGAAGTAAATGTAATAACAGTAAATATAGTCAAAGAAATGTGATATAGATATAGCTTAATCAAGTACAATCAATGTCCAAAATGAAAGAAATGATGTTTGAAAGGTCAAGAAAGGAATACCAGCTATCTGAGCTTGTTTGGAATTCCTATTCTCAGAGTACCAGTGTTAGAAACAGAGGAATAACTTCAAAGTTATACTAATCTAAGCAATTGGATTCCTACTTGCCTTAAGGCCATTGCCAAGAATTTAGCAAAAAGATCAAATGTCAGAAGACTGTAACAAACAAAAGGAGCTGGGATATCCAACTATTGCTCTACAGTGGGAACTGAAGCATTGCAGAGATGAGCAAATGGTTCCCCGAGCTATTTTGGGCAGGCTTATGCCTAGCGGAAGTAAAGTGTTATAAAGGCAACATAGATGTAGTCTCTAGGTCCCCACCTGGTAAGAAGACACATGCTAAGAACAGTTGAACCAAACTGCAATTACCCAATAGAAGCATTTGGTCATTACAGGTACGATTAAAACAGATAATTTCCACTTCGGAAGTTTTCCTAGCCCTACTAGGTGTTACAATAGCAATAATTCTAGCACACGTTTATTGTGTACTTACTATGTACCAGACACTGTGATAAGCATTTTATTTGTGTTATCTCATTTAATGCATACAGCAACTCTCATGGTAATTATTATTATCCCCATTTTATATATGAGGCCACACATCTTGCTTAAGAAAACTGCAACTCCTTGTTGAATCCAACTCCCTGCTTACTCTCTAACTGCATCCCTTCAGTTGAACATTGTTCCATTTTAAATTCATGATAGTGAACCTTAAGGAATTTCTTGATGCTGCCAGCATGCATATTACACTTCCTTAGGTCACTAACTTTTACACTCGTAGGCAACCATTCACAACTTCACCTCAAACTTCCTACCCCTCCCCACTGTGCTCACTCACAGCTGATTACTTCCTACTTTACTGAGAGAATACAATCAGAAGAGAAATTCTGAATCTGCACACTCTGCCTTCTCTCTTGTTACTATAGATGAACTACGTGCTCTGTGTTCCTGTCTAAGGGGACCCTTCTCCTTGTGTCTTAGACCCCACCCTCTCCTATTCAGGGGCATCCTTCAGCAATTCTCCCATTTCTCACCTACATTATTATTTTTCTCTTTTCTACTGAATCATACTTCTTAGCCTACAAACATGCTGTTATTCTCCCATCTTCATAAAACAAAATAAATGAACACAAAACAAAATTCCTCTTCCCTCTCTAGCCACTAACCATATACTGTTCTCTTTGTAGCAAAATTCATTTGTCTATACTTGCTTTCACCAGTTCTTCCCTTTAAAACACACTCTAAACAGGTTTTGCTACCCTAACACCACTGAACATATTCTTGCCAAGGTCAGCAATGACCTCCACATTGCTAAATTCAATGGTCAATTCTTAGTCCCGTTTGCACCTGGCTTTTCAGCAGCATTTGACACAGTGAATCACTCCTCTCCTTGATATACATTCCTCAGTTGGCTTCCCTTGGTGTTCCTCCTTCCTCCTTGCTGCTCCTTTTCCTTTGCTGGTTCCCCATCATCTATCCAACCATTTAACATTGAAGAGTCCAGGACATATATATACACTACCAAATGTAAGCTAGTGGGAAGCAGCCGCATAGCACAGGGAGATCAGCTCGGTGCTTTGTGATCGCCTGGAGGTGGGAGGATAGGGAGGGTGGGAGGGAGGGAGATGCAAGAGGGAAGAGATATGGGAACATATGTATATATATAACTGATTCATTTCGTTGTAAAGCAGGAACTAACACACCATTGTAAAGCAATTATACTCCAATAAAGATGTTAAAAAAAAAAAAAAAAGAGTCCAAAATTCAGGTCTCAGTCTTCTTTTCTCTATCTTTTTTCACTCCCTCAATGATCTCATCAAGTCCCCTGGTTCTAAATATCTTCTTTCTGCTAATGACTTCCAAATTCTTTTCTCTAGGCTATGTCACTCTCCTGAATTCCAGACTCAAATAACCAATTGCCTACTCTCATCCCCCCTTTGATATCTCAGTATGTCCGAAACCAAATCTCTGATCTTCTTCCCATATCAGCCATAGTTCTGGCAAGAAACAGGTGGCACACTTAATTTAGGTAATTTGAGGACAGTTTAATAAAGGAGCTATTTACAGGGTGTAGGGCAACCACAAAAGATAGCACAACACTCCAGTGCTAACAAAGGCACTGCTGTCCCATCAACCCTGAAGGGTAAAGGAGTAAAGGGAGGAAGCAGTTGTCACCGGGGTGCAGAGGGAGGGACAGAGAGACAGAAAGGCGTAGAAGGTCCATTGACAGGAGCTGTGATCCTTGGTGGAGAAGTACAAGAAGTTTAAAGCAACTCCTCCTACCCTTGAATCTCTTAGTGTCCCCAATTAATTGAACATACCTGGGAAGCCAGGCAGCAGAGCTGAGGAGATCTGTAGAGGTCAGCCTCGTGGGGTACAGAACAAAATTAAGAAGGGTAGACAGTGAATTTATAAGGAGCAAAGAAAAGATATCCTTCCCACTCCCAAAACAACTGCACCTAGGGTCTCCCCCCTATCAGTTGATGGAAAAGCCCTCCTGCTTTTTGCTCCAGGAAAAAACAAGGAGTCATCTTTGATTCTCACGTTGAATCTATCAGGAGATGTCACTGGCTCTACCATCCGAATGTATTCAGACTCTGACCACTTTTCACCACTTCCGCTGCTACCACCCTTGTTGAGTCAGCATCACGTCTTGCCATTCACATCTAACGGCTCTCTCTACTTCCACCCTTACTCTACATGAAATTTTAAACACAGTAAACAGAGTAAGTTTTTATGTCTTTCTAGGAATTTATCTATGACATCTAAATTGCCTAATTTCTTTAAGGTTGGTAGACATGTTCCCTGTTTTCATTTATGACTCTAGTAATTTCAGTCTTCTTTTTTTTTCTTGGTCAATCTAGCAAAAGGTCTGTTAAAATTATTAGTCTTTTTAAAGAATTAGCTTTTGTTTTTATTGATTTTCTCTAGTGTTTTTCCATTATTTACTTCATTAATTTCCTTTCTCTATTATTTCCTTTCTTCTGCTTCCTTTAGGTTTACTTTGATCTTTTTCCAGTGTGTTAGATGGAAATTCAGGTTACTGATTTGAAATTTCTGTTTTTTTTAATATAGGCATTTACAACTATAATCTCCACCTAAGCACTGTTTTAGCTGCATAAAGTTTTGACATGCTGTATCTTCCCTTTCATTCATCCAAAGTATTTCATAATTTCTTCTTGATTTCTTCTTCAAGCCATTATTTGGGAATGTGTTGTTTAATTTCCACATAGTTGAGGATTTCCCAAATTTCTTTCTGTTGTTGATTTCTAATTTCATTCCACTGTGGTCAGAGAATATGTTTTGTGTTCTTTTATTATTTTTATCCTCTAAAATCTACTGAGGTTTGTTTTATGGCCTGGTATATGATATATCCTGGAGAATGTTCCATGTACACTTGAGAAAAATGCATATTCTGCTATTGTTGGGTGAAATGTTCTATTGATGTATGCAAGGTATACTTGGTTTATAATGTTGTTCAAGTCTTCTATTTCCTTGTTGATCTCTTTCCTAGTTGCTCTATCCATTATTGAAAGTGGACTATTGAAGTTTTCAACTATAACTGTTGAATTTCCTATTTCAGTTTGTGCCTCATGTATTTTAGTGCTCTGCTTTTAAGTGCATATATGTTTATAATTGTTGTATCTTCCTGATAGATTGACTTTTATCATTACACACTGTCCCTCTTTAACTCTAGTAACATTTTTTTTGTTTTGAAGCATATTATGTCTGACACTCTAAATTTCTTGTGATTGATGTTTGACTGATTTTTTTTTTTTCCAAACTTTGACCTTCAAGCTGTACTTTTTTTTTTTTTTTGCAGTACACGGGCCTCTCACTGTTGTGGCCTCTCCCGTTGCGGAGCACAGGCTCTGGACGCGCAGGCTCAGCGGCCATGGCTCACGGGCCCAGCCGCTCCGCAGCATGTGGGATCTTCCCGGACCAGGGTACGAACCCGTGTCCCCTGCATCGGCAGGCGGATTCTCAACCACTGCACCACCAGGGAAGCCCCAAACTGTATTTTTGAATCTAAAGTGTCTCCTATAGATAGAATACAGTTGGATCTAGTTTATTTTTTATCAAATCTGACAACCTCTGTCTTTTGATGGGACTTTTAAATCTATTCCCATTTAATGTAATTATAAATATAGCCGGATTTACATCTGCCACTTAACTTTTTGTTTTCTATATGCATTATGCCTTTTTGTTGTTGTTGCTACTCTTTTCCTCCTTTATTGCTTTCTTTTGTCTTAAGTGAATATTTTTCTATAGTATCTTTTTAATTTCTTTAATGATTTTTCTAACCATATTTTTTGAGGTATTTCCTTAGTGGTTGCTCTGGGGCTTACCTTAATTTATTAGAAGTAGTTTCAGATTCATATTAATTTAATCCCGATGAACTACAGAAACATTACTCCTATATAGTTCTATTCCCTTTCTCCCCTTTTTGTGGTATTATTGTTATACTAATTGTATCTATAAATGTTACAAATCCAAAATTACATTGTTATAATTATTACTTTATGTAATTTTATGCCTTTTAAAGAAGCTGAGAGAGAAAAAGAATAGCAAGTGTATACTTTTAGCTTTTCTTATATTAATCTTCTTATTTATTGTTATCAGCTCTCTTCATTTTTTCCTGTAAATTCGAGTTTACATATGGAGTCATTTCCTTGGCCCAATATATCTTTGCTCCTACTCACATTCCATTTCTACATGTTACAGGGCCCCAAATACATTATATACATATCATTTTATACAGTTACTTTTAGAATCAGTTAAGAGAAGAAAGGAGAAAAATATGCATTATTACTGTTTTTTATAATTGTATAAACTACCTTTGTCAGTGCTGTTTTTTTCAGCACTGTGGATTCCAATTAACATCTGGGTTCACTTGCTTTCAGCCTGAAGACATTCCTTTAGTATCTCTTCTAAAGCAAATCTTCTAGCAGTAAATTCGCTCAGACTTTATCTGGGAATGTCTTTATGTCTTTATTTCACTTTCATTACAACAAAATAATTTTGCTGGATACAGGATTCTTGACATTTTTTTTTCATTGAGTACTCCAAACGTATTATCCCACTGCCTTGTAGCCTACATTTTTTCTAAGTCAGCTATTAATCCCATTGCAATTCTCTGTAAGTGACAAGTCATTTTTCTCTTGCTGCTTTCAAGATTTTGTCCTTGTCTTTGGATTTCAGACATGTGTTTACTTGTATATATTTTTTTGTGTTTATCTTAACTTGGAAATCCTTAAGCTTCCTGGATGTATTAATTAATGTTTTAAAATAAATTTCATTAGTTTTCAGCCATTATTTCTTCAAACATTTTCCTTCTCCTTTCTCTATCTCCTCTCCTACTGGTATTCCCATTACAGCTATGTTGGTGCACTTAATGCCATCCCACATTTCTCTGAGGCCCACAGTTGCTCTGGGATGACAGTGGTTTTGGCAGGGCTCTCTTTGACTGTCTCTTTCCTTTACCACACCGAATCATCAAGTGCCACTAATTATAGACTGATTGCTTTCTTGTTTTCAACAGTGCATTGGTACGTAAATTACTACACAGACTAATTCAATCCAAATTTGGTTCCTTTGGAAGGGATAGTTCCCAAAGTCAGCATGTGAGATTTGTTCTGACCCCAGGAAAGCTCTTCACAACTGTCTCTTCCCATTTCCCACCCCCTTATATAAAAAATATGTACAGTGTATCACCTTTCAACGTGTTAAACAAATTGTTAATTGTTAATAAATTAAGTTTATTCTATTGTTTTTATTGTCAGCCTCCTTCAGTAGTGTGTAAGCGTCAGGAAGGCAAGGATTTTTATCTCTTTCACTCACCAATATCTTCCAATCATCTAAAACATCTAGTGCCTATCACTAGCAAGTACTGAATAAATATTTGTTGAAAAGGTATTATTTGATGAAATACTGGAGTCAGGATTTGATCAGGAGATCATGCTTTTCATCATGACCCTATGCTGAGACGACTTTCAGTTATTAAGTCCTATTTAAATTCATGGGCTGAAACAATATTTTACAAATATTTATCAGCACAATGAATTCTTTAGTGTTCATTTTAAAGGTTCTTGGAGAGCTCCAGGTGACTGACGTTATTGGCAGGCATCTTTGCAGAAATACAAACCATAATATTTAGGAAACAAAAAAGGAGAGAAGTTGAGGGCAAACTTTATATTCAACTAACAGAAAGATAATCTAGATAACCATGGAAGATGAGACTTTATTCTGATTTTTAATTGGTATTTGAATTTGTTCCAAAATAATTTTTTAGTGATAAACTCAGATATCATATTGTTAACAAAGCTTCCAGTCGATAAGGGTTCGTTTGGATAGATTTTGTGAATCATAGCCATTTGTTAGCTTAAAATTTCACGGCAGATTTCGTTACAAGAAAGTGTCAACTGAGATCCAGTATTCTCTTTTGAAAGGTGAGACTCTGGACGTGGGAATGGAAAGGAAGGCTGGCATTTGCTCTATGAAGCTGTGACTTACTCTGAATGTCTACTAAAATAAAATTCATGGGCTGAAATAACATTTTACAAATATTTGTCAGCGTAGTAATTTCTTGCAGCAAAATGACGTATAATTTTCCAGGTCACTTTTTTAAAGGTGAACATAAAATCTGCCCTCAGGCGTCACCCTTTTGTTTCTCAAATACTATGATTTGTATTTCTGCAAAGATACCTGCCAGTGACTTCAGTCACCTGAAACCCTGTAAGCACTTTAAAAATCAACACGAAAGAACTCATTTTGCTGCAGATGCCAGTTCTGCTTTCTTCCTTCTTGGTTGCATAGCTTGGGTCTCTGTCTAAAGCTTCTCTGCCCAACTTTCTCTACTTGACTGTCCCTGAAGCCTAGACCTTTGTGAACCTCTGTGTCCTGGAGAATTCTACTTTCTTAGTGATCTGTGCAAATTCTGATAGCTGTTCTTCACATTGCCTAAAGACACCAGCCAGGTACATTAAGCTTTACTGTTTGTAGCCTTTTAGCTTAGATCTGTGTTCCTCAACCCTGGCTGCGTGTTAGAATAACCTAGAGACATTTTTTTTTAATGCTGGTACCCAGATTCCACCCTTAGGTTCTGACTCAATTGATTGTAATGGGGATTGGTACTGTTATATTTTAAAAGCTTCCTGGCTGATTTTAAGTTCAGCCAGAAATGAAACCAATAAGTCTAAGAAATTTAACCTTGCTGGGTCCTGAGGGACTAAAATATTGGAAATTACTTTTATCTATCATATTTAGACTTTATCTTAGTATAACTTGGTTTAATAATTTTCATTTTGAAGTCATTAACAGAATGCCTGTAGTCTGCCAGACACTGCATTTTGCTAGTGATATGGAGTTGAACATACCTCCCGCCCTCATGTAGCTTTGGGTATGATTATAATATAAAGGACAATATGGACACTGAACAAGAAATCACAAGTGCAAAGAGTGATCACAACAGTCATTTACTCCTTAGGAAAGATGATTCCTCCTCACTCCATCCCTAGAACCTGGGTGTAATGAGAGATGTATTTGATAAGTGTGTGTTGGGTATTTGAATGATGTTAAGACACAAAACTGTTGAGTGTAACTGATTAAAAAATGTGTTTCAGTTAATAAATTCCCTCTTTCAATGAAAATACATTAGCAAAGATTCTTTCACACCTTAGTGTGAATTGCTTTAATGAGACCTTCAGTTCTTCTCATCAGTCATGTAGTTATATAAGCGTTGACCTGTATATAAGGGATGGTGGGACATCTGACTTCCTCAGAGATATTTGCCTTTAAGAATCTTTGGATTATCAGAGATCAATGGGTGTCTGGAAAGTAAAGGAAAAGAAGTAGGAAGTGAGAGGAGAGTCTACTCCAGGCATATGCCTCTATGTGGTCCTTGATCTTGCCAAGCTTAGGGTCTCTGCACTGTTACTTAGAATGCTCTCATCTCCATCCATGTGTGACTGGTCCTACTTGTGATTCAGATCTCAGCTTAAGTATCACTGTTTTAATTAGGATTTGTTTTAATTAGGATTTGTTTTAATTAGGTATGGTAAGACATGCAGACATAGAAATGATTACTATGAGGAAAGAAGATTTGTATACTTATAGGTCCTAGAAATAGAAGGCATGGCACAGAGCCACATGGGGAAGCACCAAGGTTGATCAGGAAACAGAAAAAGGGCGAGAGGAAAGCATGGTCCTGAGGCTTTATTGTGGTTTTCATGGGGAGGAATGGGCAAGGCAGTGTAAGCAGCTGAGTAAATTTAGGATTGGATAGTTTGAGTAAATTTGGCAGGCTTTGGGCTATAGGGGTGGTTCCTAGTTGTCTGGTACCCGGCCCTGGGGTTATTTGGGGAAGGGAATAGTGTCCTACACTGCAGAAACCTGATAAAAGGAGGTGATGGAGGTATGGACTCAGGTTTGCTTAGCAAAGGCATGCCCCCGGGGGAGTCATCTGCTCTCTCCAGGAATTAGCTCAACCTGGGGGGTGGGGTGGGGGGCAGTCTCTCCAGGATTAGCAAGGCCCCAAGATGTCAACACATCATAAAACACAGAAAGTGAGAAGCATGAATATCCCAACCACCTCCTTAGGGAGGCTTTCCCTGATCTCCCAGGCTGAAGTGCTCAGCAGTCACGCTCTATCACATCACTCCACTTTAATCCCCCCCAAATACTTCACTGATATTTTCCCAGTGGTCTGTTTACTTTCTTCTCCCATTATAAGAATAAAAACATTGTTCATCTTGTTTACTTCTTTAACTTCAGTATTTAAAACCGGGATAGATGTAAAATATTCAATAAATATTTGTTGAATTAAATGGATGCTCTCCTCTGTTTTTCCACTCCCTCTCATTACAGCTGTCGTGAGAGTCAGCACGAAATTTAACCCTGTGACCATGAATTTTTCTCTCTGTCTAAAACCTTCAGAATATTGTTCCTAGAGAGCCACAAAGGTCTATGGCGTAAGGGCACGAGGAGAGGAAACGGGACAGAAATGTTCTCAGCTCACACAGACCAACGGATCTGCTGATGGCAAAGGAAAAGAAGGATGGTAACAGGGGGAAGGAATGGAACAGCCTGTGCAGTATCACTTGAAAATTTCTGAGTTTAATTTCATCCATTCATTTTTATGCAAAACTCCATTGTTGCTTACCTTCCTTGTACCAGGAAACAAAATATTCTCCAATTTCCCCAGAAAGGAATGTCATTAAGCACTTGCTCTGTACACTCTGTGCTGGGCCTGGAAGAATACTGTTTGGGTCTCACATCTGAAGAAAGAAATGGAGGACCTAAGGTAGTCCAAGGAGGCACAGAACGTGTTCAAAGGCATCTAGACAACTGCACATGGCAAAAGATGGTCAGCAAATGGACTGAAAAAAGTATGAAAAAAGTGAGAGTTTTACTTCCTCCACGTAGGATATTCAACATACATATTTAATATGTGTTGAATGAGTGAATTTGAGGGGAGAAGAAACAAAGATCTGACCAGCACAAAATATGTGTGGAGCTAAACGCCTTCTACTTAGTTGATGGATATTAGGATAAATGTTGTAAAAACACAGTGGTTCAGTTTCTCTTGTTTGTTTTCAGTGGTAAAGAAGTGGATGATTAAGAAAGCCTAGAACTTGTTTAAGGCTCCCAGCACATTCATAGTTAATTTTAGAATAATACAAATGATATAATCCACAGTGTTTTTACATTCAGCAGCTACAGAAATAGGTCTGAATTCCCTGGGGACTGAGGGAAGTGTTGTGGTTGATATGTTTAACTCAGTTTAGATTTTTTTTTTTTAATGATTGGCTGCATAACAGATGTCCACAAAAATGAGAACTGAACAAGGGTTGTACAAACATCAATAATACAAAGAAAGTAAAGGGAAGAAAAAAAGAGAAGCCCCAGCTTACAACACGGCCAGCCCAGATGAATCGCCTCAAAGGGACTTGCTCTAGTCAAGATATACAGATCTGCTTCTAATAGGCCCCAGGGATGTAGGGGGCAGGCCTCTGATGTATGAGCTGGTGCATCTTTATCTGCATATTAAATACATAAATAACCAGCAGTGCAGGGAAGAGACAGGGGGACAAATAGGAACATGACATTGAAAGGGTGTATTCATCTAGTTTTTTAACTAGTTGGATCACAACCAGATTCACAGCACATACAGACAAAGACTCATCTTTTTGTAGCAGGGCCTGAATCCAAAACAAAAGCAATACACAGTCCTCACCTGACTGATACAGTGCATGGAGCTGGAAAACAACCTGCAGATTACTTGTGTGACTCTCCCCTTCATTCTCAGAGAAGTGAACTAAGGCAGGTCAGGCTGACTCAGGTAACATTAGGAAGCATACGTTACTAACTATGTCGCGGTATGTAAAGGATGAACTAGACATGATATTGTTAAAAGACTTTACCTTTTAGAGGGGACGGGAGACAGAGGAATAGTGAAATTCTACATAATGTGACGAGTGAAGAGATCCAGGTTTTGTACAGAATGCTGGGGAGCCCAGGAGGTGTGACAGAGAAGTAAAGAGAAGTTTCCCTCGGCTGCAAGTAGTAGAAATTCAGTCCAAGACAGCTTAATTTTCTGTGCCCACCCCTGATGGTGGGGAAGGTGTGAGGCGATTTGTTAGTTCACTCTATTGCTTCTGTGTCTGCATCTTGCTCCCTCTGGCCTTAGTAACCTGGTGCCAGATTTGCCTATTTTATGACTAACTCAGAAACCCCATGGAAAGCCACTCCTACACATTTCTCAAGGCTCCATGCAGGATCCGCCATTGGGCTACCCAGCACTCTTCCCCTATCTGCATTCCAGGGGCATCCCTGGCTGGGCCCCTGCCCCCAACTGCTCTTGAAACAAGATATTCAACTCTGGCATTTCTATTAGATAGACAAGTGAGAGGTTTCCTTCTCTGTTTATAAAAATCAAACAAGGTCAAGGTTTTATGACACCATATATTCACTCAAAGTTCAACAAACATTAATTGAGCCAAGTGTTGTAGGAGCCAATGCTGGCATGGCGGGAGGCGGTGGG
>NW_006770652.1:2111492-2116695 GCF_000442215.2 Lipotes vexillifer
CCTACACTACACCAACAAGCAGTTCTCGGACACCAGCTGAGTGTCCTACAATTCAACTCAATTCTGACACTTGTCTTCCCGAAGGTCGTGTCAGATTCCACAGGTTAAGGGTTCAATCCTACAAAACTGCCGCTCCCCCTGAAACAGCTATAGATCGGGGGCCCCAATGACCCCTCTCCTCAAGTTCCATTAATTTGCTAGAGCGGATCACAGAACTCAGAGGAACATCTTACTTCCTAGATTACTGTTTTATCATAAAAGCCTCTAACTCTGGAACAGCCCCAATGGAAGAGATGCATAGAATAAGGTATGTGGGAAGCGGTGCAGAGCTTCCATGTCCTTCCCCCAAATCTCCACATGACCACCAACACAGAAACTCTCAGAACCCTCTCCTTTTGGGGTTCCATGGCGGCTTCATTCCACGGTCATGGTTGATTAGGTCATTGGTCATTCGCGACTGAACTCAACCCCCAGCACTTCTTCTCTCCCTCGAGATCAGGGGGTGTAGGACTGACAGCTCCAACCCTCTAATCACATGATCGGACTCTCTGGCAACCAGCCCCCATCCTTAGGTGCTTTCCAGAAGTCACTCATTACTAACAAAAGACATTTTTTATTGCTCTCAACACTTAGGAAATTCCAATGGTTTTAGGAGCCCTGTGCCAACAGCACCCAGACAAAGACCAAATATATATCTCTTATTATAAATCACCATAGCACAGAAGTTGATACAGTGGCACACAGGACATGGAAGCTCTGTCCTCGGGATGACTTTGATGGGAGGCAGCCTCGCCTGGTGGTTCAGATTAGACACTGGAACCAGACGGCCTAGGCTTGAATCCTGGCTCCCTTTCTGAAACATTAGGTAAGTTACTTTATTTCTTTTAATCTCGGTTTCTTTATTAAAAATTTAAAAAAATAATAAAACGGGAATGATATGGGACACTTCCCTGGTGGTCCAGTGGTTATGACTCTGTACTCCCAATGCAGGGGACCCAGGTTCGATCCCTGGTCAGGGAACTAGATCCCGCATGCCACCACTAAGATCCCGCACGTGGCAATGAAGATCCCACGTGCCACAACTAAGACCCAGTGCAGCCAAATAAATAAATAAATAAAGGGAATGATAATAGTGCCTATCTCATAGGATGACTGTAAAGATTTTAAAAATTAGTCAACGTACTTAGAAGAGGGTTAGGCTCATATTGTCATCAACAAAGCCCACTGGGGTCCCGGGGAGGGGGGAATAAGATGCAATCTAGGTGATAAGGTCTTACCTCTTCTTTTGTGCTTGCCTGTAGGGGGCCGAGTTTAGAGGTCTTACACCTAATGTGTTGGATTAGAGTTTCCAGCACGGAATTGATGTTCCAGACACCCCAACTTGGAGACACACGGAGAAGCACTGCCCATGACCCCTCCATTCAAGATGGCGGCAGCAGTCTGTGTGCAGAGACGTTGCACCCAGCGCTTGGATCTGGGGCTCCGTGAGCAACTCGCCCGCACGGGACCCTCGAGAACTCTGCCCCACCCTCCTCAGACAAGAACCCTACAAAGCAGCCCTACCGATGGTCTTTGCGGGAGCACGTGCTCTACAGCCTGAACCCACACCTCTCCATTTGATCAAAGAGCAAAGCTTTCCTTTGCTTCTCAACTGAACTCCGTCTGGTTCTATTGGCGCAAGTGACACCGGGCAAAAGGATCCTTATTGGGGACTGGCTCCAGAGGCAAGTCTAGTAACTATTATTTATTATTATTATCAAGGAGTTTGAAAGAAAGTTAGCAATTTAATCAGCAAAATGATTTTAGATAGTGATAAGTATTGTGAAGGAAATAAAACAGGATTCTGACAGAGAAAGTGATTGTGAAAGTTATGTTCGATTGGATCATCAGAGAAGGCCTCTCAAAGAGGTGACGTTTAAGCTGATTCAAGCAGATCCCGGGAACAGCACTTCAGCCAGAAGGAGCTGCATTCCAGCCAGGAGGAACTGCAAGAGCAAAGACCATATGGCAGGATCGTGCTTGGCATAGTCTACAAAAAGAAGGCAGGCAGTGTGGCCAATCCAGAGAAAGAGTGACAGGTGCTGAAGCCAAAGAGGTAGGCAGAGGCCAGATCATAAAAGTCTGTTAAAGACTAGAAATAGCTTCTTGTTTCTCTCAGTGAACAGATCTTACACAGAACATGGCTCCACAAGGCGTGAGTAGGTGCAAACAAGTGAGGTTAGAGGCTCCCTTCTGTCTTCCCAAATCCCACGTGGAGAAGAAAAGGGATAATCCCCAGCCAAAAAGGGGAGTCGAAGGGTAAGGCTTCTCGCCATTCCAGGTGGGGTACAAGCAGAGAGGGAGCAAAGGGAGGTTGGTATGGTAGCTGGAGACCGGATCTTTCCTTGTCTGTAGAGGCAGGGTCCACAGTCCACCAGGGGGTCTACATGTAACAGCAAAAGTGTGGCTTGGAGGGTAGCCTGTTGACTCAGGCTGTGCTGAAGAGATGGCCGAGTCCCTCTACAAAGAAGGCAGGGCTTGGGGCAGAGCTGCCCTCATACAAGTGACTCACGGATTTTTAAAAAATATAGCAAAAAGCTAATCAAACTAAATTCAAACTTCAGTATTATAATCAAATTTCTTCAAGCTTTGTGATTAAGGCTTATGGAGCTTAATTAATTTAGGGGGTGACCTCCTCCCCAAAGATTTATTACCAAGTAGTATTTGGGTGAAGATGCTTCAGGTGCCATAAGTAGGGTAATCATATAATTTATCATCTAAGTCAGGACATTTCTGAGAGTGAAAGGAGGTGCTATTAACAATAATCCTAGAACAACAGTATAAGCTAAGATTGTCTTGAACAAACTAGGGCCTACTGAGGAATTACATGCCCCTTTCTGAGACAGAGACCAAGGGAAAAACTTGACATTTATTTAAATGAGGTAGGAACAGCCAGCTGCCAGGGTTGGATTTTTCTGATTTGGGAGCTCTGGTTCCAGACTCTGCCTCTTAACCCCATGTCCTTCTGCCTGTCTGCTTTACTCCATGATCCCTAATTTTAATCATTTGCCTCCTTAGTTGCATGCTGTTGGAACCAAGGGTCTCAGGTGATAAAGTGAGTTGGCTCACCTTAAAATACTCACTGAGATTGGAACACACACCCCTCTTCCCCAAAGATGCTCAGGAAAAGAGCCACTGAAATCAGAGGGTCCTGCACTCATCCTAAGTGGGACTGCAATTCCATGGAATAAAGGAATATTAATCCTGTGTCTGATGCATTTTGTCAACTAGGAGGAGGCATGTTATCTTCCTCAGCCTTGTTCTACTCACTTGAAGTAACAAGAAACACCATATGCATTAATTATCTGGGAGGCAGCCCTGTAGTTTAAAAGGTTTAAAAGGCTGTTCTGGGGTCAGATTCCTGGGTTCAGATTTTCTTGCTTACCACGTGTTAAGTGACTTGGGTGTATTACTTAACCCCTTTATGTTTCAGTTTACCCATCAGTAAGGTGGGGACAGTAACACTACGCCAGAGACTGGCCAGTTTTTCACCAAACCCAATTACCTTGCCTTCTGGCCACACACTGTATTTCCCAGCCTCTCTTGCCAGTTGAGTGTGGCCAGATGTGCTGGCTGTTAGGATAAGAGCAGAAGTGACGGATGCCACCTTCAGGTCTGGCCAGTACAAACCTTCCAAGTGACACTCTACATTCTTTTTTCTGGATCAAATCAGAGGATCTAACAGAGGACTCCAGGGCTGCAGGGGATGACAGAACCACAGACTGGAAGGTGTCTGAGTCTCTGAATGACCTTGTGGAAGTCCTACTGCCAGGTAGGACCAACCACTTTGGACTCTGTGTAAAACAGAAATAAACCAGTGTTTATTTTATTGTGTTAAACTAGTGAGAGTTGGGGCGGGGGGTGTTTATTAAAGCATCCTGAATTATCCCAACTAGTATAAACTCCTACCTCACAGGGTTACTTCAAGCACTAAAGTATCCATAAAGTATTGGTGTAAATGTGCTCTCAGAACACAGAAGGAAAAGTATCTCCATGAATCTCTTTTTCCAAATTCTTTGTTACAGCCAGAGGGTAATGTAGACCTCATAGGAAATCATTGTTCTCCATGTAAAGCATCTTATCGTGATTGACAACACAGCCTATCGGTACACAAAAATGGGTGAAAGCAGATTATATAAAATGAGGAAGAGCAGCAGGGAGGAAATGCAAACGCGGCCTGAGGTCAAAAGTCTGTGCTCCAAGGCTCCTCTCATCCTTCCCAGAGTCCCCAGGACCTTGTCTGCAGTCAAGGCTATAGGATCTCCCAATGTGACTGCACAGCCTTGCTGAAGATTTAAACCTTTGGGATTATTGCAACCCATTGTCTTTCTTTGGGGTAGATTCAGGCTCGTTGGTGGTACCCTGTGACTCCTATAACAAGTGGGCTGAGAGAGGACTTTAGAAGTTAGAAAACTGATTATATTATATAGAATCAGAGATGTATGCTTAGAAATGGAAATTATTCTTGAGATATGCTTAGATTTTTCCTTTGAAAATCTTTTATTACTGCTATAAAGTCCAAGTCCCAGAAAAACTTCAGAGATACAAGTCAGCAAGTAATCAATTAGGATTCCACCCAATAGGAAGATTCTGAACAAAAGAAAGACTAACGACTTGATAGCTGACTTGTATATTTAATTGTTTCTACACACCCTGCCAAGTCTTCTCTAGACTAATATTGGCAAATAAATCTCTTATATCTTGATTTTATTTTTTTCCAGTTCACCTTCAAGCTCTTGAGATGTTGTGCTACAACACCATCACTCACCATCTTGTATCTCTAACGATATCACAAATCATTTTTATGATATAGCATTGTCAGCAGATATACTGCTTGATGACACAGAGAATACTTCATAGCCTTGTAGATAAATAAGCCTATCGGTTCACAGATATTCATATACCCACAGAAACCTCTCATCATTGGAAATTCTCCAGTGTACCAAAATGTGTCTGAAGTAGGAAACGCCCAGAGAAAAAGCCCATTATAAAAGCTCATAACTATCCTACAGATAGAATCCCAAGGAAGCCAATCCCAGAAGGCCGTTACATTCAAAAAATTATAATTCAGATAGGACGTCCGATGTTTATGTACACATTTCAACATCTTTAAAGAGGATACAAGTACATAAACAACAAAACTCATTAAAATCCTCTCTTTCCC
>NW_006770652.1:2116774-2171326 GCF_000442215.2 Lipotes vexillifer
TTCCCTATTTTAATGCCTCAAGTCTCTGGAAGCCTTCCACTTTCCTTCCTCAGAAGAACTGATTATGTTTCTACATCATTCCTTCCAAAAGTTCATCATTTCTTCCCAGAGTCCCCTACCAAAGGATATATACCTTGTCTACAGACCCCTGGACACGAGGGCTCTTCTGTGCTTTTCTTTTCTGTCAAAAATCCATCTGCTTTGCTTTTGGCCTATCTTATCTTCATTCCATCATAAAAGCCCAAAGAATTGCCTGGAATTGGTGGAGCCTTCCTTCATTTGCATGAAAGATAGGGAACTGAGCAGGCCAAGCCAGAACCTTCCTCATATGTTAATTACATTTGTCCCATCACACCTATTAAGAATAAGGCAGTCAAATGATGCCCTAAATGTGTACATGTTGCCTGTACAGGCTCATTTCCAAAGAGCGTTCTAATCCAAAAGCAATGCTTTGTAGAAAATGGAGACAACCATTGCCTCTGGTAAATGATTCAAGAAAGTCCGACATGATAGCACCATCTCTCAAAAGGCTTCACCCAGCTGAGCTTTACATGACATAAAAAGTCCCCATCTGCCGCCTAGTAAAAGAAGAATAGCTTATTCTCCTACTGGGACTAAATTAAAAGACGCAGCCATTCCATCATATTTAGCAGCACTGCTATATAACACACAAAAGCTTCTGTGGCACTGATTGAAAGGAGAAAATATCATCTGGCTGGTAGAAAGGATCTGTAACTAAAACAAAAGTATTCTCACCCTTGACTAAACATTTACTGTCAACAATCTGTCTTTTGTATGTGCCCGGGAAAACAACACTCCCAAACACACAAAAACACAAATGTTCTATTCATAATAAATCTGCTTTAAGGAATGATTACCTAGGAATAATTTTTTTTTTTTAACTTTTAAGCTAAATTCTGTATAAGTGAACATCGGGATAAATGTACCTCCGCCAGTAGAGGAGGTCCACAGGCCGCTTATGCTGCTGATTTTCAAAGGAGAAAAAAAGAAAGGAAGAGAGATGATTTTCTTAGCCTTTGTCATGCTCATTATGTTGTGCACTATTTCTACAAATAGGTTTCATTGATCCAAAATTAACTGTCTAGGATTTTTACCCTAGGCTTCAAGTAAACAAAGGGCATAGGCCTGATTTTCCTCGTGCATGTGTAAGAGCCTTGCTGTGGACAAGAAATCTCTTTTCAAAAACTGGATCAAGTTCATCCAATATAGCTGTTGTTTACAACAACACAGCTTCTCCTTGGATTTTAAGTCTTATTTATGTAAGATCCAAATGTTGGGTAACCTCGGATAAAAGACTTGTCTTCCTTGTAACAATATAAATAAAATGTTTCTTTGAACAATAGATAAACATTTTTTTGCTTTACTTCTTAAGCTGTTAGTACCTGCAAAAAGGAGAAATTCCGATCTAAAGTAAGTTATTGTTACTTACACAATGTTATATGCCAACTGTATCTCAACAAAGCTGGAAAAAAATGTTAATGTTTTTGCTATTTAGGAAATCGTGATTAAAATTTATAATTATTTCAGTTTAAATCTTTCTTATACATTGTCGAAGTGTTTTCTTTGCGAAATAAATCAGGAAAGAAACAGAAGAAACTGTGATAAACCAATTTCATGAATATTGTTCTAATTTTCTTATTTTCCAATAGCTTGAGACAGTATTCCAAATCTCATTAATTTCTCTTAATGTTAACTATTTCTATATAAAATGGGGAAGTTGTTTGTTACAGGTAAAAGAGAAAAATCTAATTATACATTGTACTTAATAACTTCTTAATTTTGAGGTTTGCTATTCTGTAACCCTTATTTTTCATGTACCCTTTAAAATTCCTCTGGAAGAATCAACATTGTGAAAATGACTCTAATACCAAAAGCAATCTACAGATTCAATGCAATCCCTATCAAACTACCACTGGCATTTTTCACAGAACTAGAACAAAAAATTTCACAATTTGTATGTAAACACGAAAGACCCCGAATAGCCAAAGCAATCTTGAGAACGAAAAACGGAGCTGGAGGAATCAGGCTCCCTGACTTCAAACTATACTACAAAGCTACAGTAATCAAGACAGTATGGTACGGGCAAAAAAACAGAAAGATAGATCAATGGAACAGGATAGAAAGCCCAGAGAGAAACCCATGCACATATGGTCAACTTATCTCTCTCTCTTTTTTTTTTTTTGTGGTACGCGGGTCTCTCACTGTTGTGGCCTCTCCCGTGGTGGAGCACTGTGCCACCAGGGAAGCCTGGTCATGTTATCTTTGATAAAGGAGGCAGGAATGTACAGTGGAGAAAGGACAGCCTCTTCAATAAGTGGTGCTGGGAAAACTGGACAGGTACATGTAAAAGTATGAGATTAGATCACTCCCTAACACCATACACAAAAATAAGCTCAAAATGGATTAAAGACCTAAATGTAAGGCCAGAAACTATCAAACTCTTAGAGGAAAACATAGGCAGAACACTCTATGACATAAATCACAGCAAGATCCTTTTTGACCCACCTCCTAGAGAAATGGAAATAAAAACAAAAATAAACAAATGGGACCTAATGAAACTTCAAAGCTTTTGCACAGCAAAGGAAACCATAAACAAGACCAAAAGACAGCCCTCAGAATGGGAGAAAATATTTGCAAATGAAGCAACCGACAAAGGATTAATCTCCAAAATTTATAAGCAGCTCATGCAGCTCAATAACAAAAAAACAAACAACCCAATCCAAAAATGGGCAGAAGACCTAAATAGACATTTCTCCAAAGAAGATATACAGACTGCCAACAAACACATGAAAGAATGCTCAACATCACTAATCATTAGAGAAATGCAAATCAAAACTACAATGAGATATCATCTCACACCAGTCAGAATGGCCATCATCAAAAAATCTAAACAATAAATGCTGGAGAGGGTGTGGAGAAAAGGGAACACTCTTGCACTGCTGGTGGGAAGGTGAATTGGTTCAGCCACTATGGAGAACAATATGGAGGTTCCTTAAAAAACTACAAATAGAACTACCCTATGACCCAGCAATCCCACTACTGGGCATATACCCTGAGAAAACCATAATTCAGAAAGAGTCATGTACCAAAATGTTCACTGCAGCTCTATTTACAATAGCCAGGAGATGGAAACAACCTAAGTGTCCATCATCGGATGAATGGATAAAGAAGATGTGGCACATATATACAATGGAATATTACTCAGCCATAAAAAGAAACGAAATTGAGCTATTTGTAGTGAGGTGGATAGGCCTAGAGTCTGTCATACAGAGTGAAGTAAGTCAGAAAGAGAAAGACAAATACCGTATGCTAACACATATATATGGAATTTAAGAAAAAAAAATGTCATGAAGAACCTAGGGTAAGACAGGAATAAAGACACAGTCCTACTAGAGAATGGACTTGAGGATATGGGGAGGGGGTAGGGTAAGCTGTGACAAAGCGAGAGAGAGGCATGGACATATATACACTACCAAATGTAAGGTAGATAGTTAGTGGGAAGCAGCCGCATAGCACAGGGAGATCAGCTTGGTGCTTTGTGACCGCCTGAAGGGGTGGGATAGGGAGGGTGGGAGGGAGGGAGATGCAAGAGGGAAGAGATATGGGAACATATGTATATGTATAACTGATTCACTTTGTTATGAAGCAGAAAGTAACACACCATTGTAAAGCAATTATACTCCAATAAAGATGTAAAAAAAATAATAAAAAAGTAAAATAAAATTCCTAATATTTTTTGTGAGCCTTTTAAATCATATTATCTGATTTATTTTTGCTTCTTAGAAAGGAGGGCTTTTACCCATTTACTTTGTTACTTATTGCCCCAGCATGTCAAAATCACACCCATTGATACTTAATAAAATTATCTGAAGATAAATTACAAACCATATATGCTGCTCACATTGTAATGAGATGAACAGAGGAATAAACTTGGGTTATCCCTCCAAGTCCTATATTTGGATTGTGCAAGGCTTCCATTAGAATAGTGGATACAGTCTGGTGCCTCACACGCAAAGAAGAGAGAGGTCTGGAAGCAATGCTGAAGGAAAATGACAAACATGTTCAATTATTGGAAAATGGACCAGATGGGGAAAGCAACTGCTCTTGCTTAGTGTAGAAAAGAGTTTGTTCACACATGGTTCCCAAGCACATGAAGGGTAGTTATCAAGAGGAAGATAGTTATTCATCCTCCTCTCCTCTCCTCTCTTTCTCGAAAAGACTCAAGAAAATATTTACTGAAAATAATTGTATATAAATTTTTTAAAAAATGTTTTGACCAGAGGCTGAGTCAGGTCAAATTTATCACTGGCATTTTTTAAATAAATTAAAAAAATTTTTTTCACTCTTCTCAAAAAATTTTTATTTTGTATTGCAGCATAGTTAATTAATGTTGTGTGAAGTTTCAGGTGTACAGCAAATGAATTCAGTTATACATATACAACTATCTATTCTTTTTCAAATTCTTTTCCATTTAGGTTGTTACAGAATATTGAGGACAGTTCCCTGTGCTATACAATAGGTCCTTGTGGGTTATCTACTTAAATATAGCAGTGTGTACATGTCAATCCCAAACTCCCAATCTATCCCTCCCCCCTCTTCCCCCTGGTAACCATAAATTCCTTCTCTAAGTCTGGGTTTCTGTTTTGTAAATAAGTTCATTTGTATCATTTTTTTTTTTTTAGATTCTGCATATGAGCAATATCATATGATATGTGTCTTTCTCTGACTTACTTCACTTAGTATGATAATCTCCAGGTCAAACCACGTTGCTGCAAATGGCATTATTTCATGTTTTTAATGGCTTAAAATTCCATTGTGTACATGTACCACATCTTCTTTATCCATTCATCTGTTGATGGACATTTAGGTTGCTTCCATATCTTGGCTATTGTAAACAGTGCTGCAATGAACACTGGGGTGCATGTATCCATTCGAACCATGGTTTTCTCTGGATAAATGCCCAGGAGTGGGACTGCTGGATCATATGGTAGCTATGTTTTTAGTTTTTTAAGGAACCTCCATACTGTTCTCCATAGTGGCTGTACCAATTTACCTTCCTACCAACAGTGTAGGAGGGTTTCCTTTTCTCCACACCCTCTCCAGCATTTGTTTTTTGTAGACTTTTTGATCATGGCCATTCTGACTGGTGTGAGGTGGTGCCTCATTGTAGTTTAGACTTAGTTGCAGGATACAAAATTAATACACAGAAATCTGTTGCACTTCTATACAGTAACAATAAAAGATCAGAAAGAGAAATTAAAGAAACAATCCCATTTACCATCGCATAAAAAAGAATAAAATACCTAAGCATAAACTTACCTGAGGAGGCAAAAGACCTATACACCAAAAACTATAAGATGCTGATGAAAGAAAGCGAAGATGACACAAACAGATGGAAAGATATACCATGTTCTTAGACTGGAAGAATCAATATGTCAAAATTACTATACTATGCAAGGCAATTTACAGATTCAATGCAATCCCTATCGAATTACCAATGGCATTTTTTACAGAACTAGAACAAAAGAATCTTAAAATTTGTATGGAGACACAAAAGACCCCGAATAGCCAAAGCAATCTTGAGAAAGAAAAACGGAGCTGGAGGAATCAGGCTCCCTGACTTCAGGCTATACTACAAAACTACAGTCATCTGCAAGAAGAGATATGGGAACATATGTATATGTATAACTGATTCACTTTGTCATAAAGCAGAAACGAACACACCATTGTAAAGCAATTATACTCCAATAAAGATGTAAAAAAAAAAAAAACTACAGTCATCAAAACATTATGGTACTGGCATAAAAACAGAAATATAGATCAATGGAACAAGATAGAAAGCCCAGAAATAAACCTACTTATGACCAATTAATCTACGACAAAGGAGGCAAGACTATATAATGGAGAAAAGACAGTCTCTTCTATAAATGGTGCTGAGAAAACTGGACAGCTACATGTAAAAGAATGAAATTAGAACATTCTTTAACACCATACACACACAAAAAAAACTAAAAATGGATTGAAGACCTAAATGTAAGACTGGATACTATAAAATCCTTAGAAGAAAACCTAGACAGAACACTCTTTGACATAAATCTCAGCAAAATCTTTTTCGATCCATCTCCTAGAGTAATGGAAATAAAAAGAAAAATCAACAAATGGGACCTAATTGGTTTGCTTTTGCACAGCAAAGGAAACCACAAACAAAACAAAAAGACAACCCACAGAATGGGAAAAAATATTTGTAAATGATGCAGCCGACAAGGGATTAATCTCCAAAATATACAGAGAGCTCATGCAGCTCAATATCAAAAAAACAAAAAACCCAGTCAAAAAATGGGCAGAAGACCTAAATAGAAATTTCTCCAAAGAAGTCATACAGATGGCCAAGAGGCACATGAAAAGATGCTCAACATCACTAATTATTAGAGAAATGTATGTCATTGGCTTTTTGTACTTCTTTACCAATTCAGCAACCCCAATCTTCTCATTCTGTAAGGCACCAAAGACTCTTGCTATTTTTGTTTTGCCTTCCCTATCAAATCTATCTCAATAAAAGATCTGATAAAGTAATTCGTATTATGGTAAGTAACTTAGATTAGTAACACTTAAACATATTACTCTTCAATTCAAGGCAAGGAATATTTTTAGAGCTCTCACTGAGAATCAGGCTTTGTTTTGTACATACTATCCGAAAGCTTCCAGAGCTTGTTTTTTATTAGCCATTTTTAAAATTGAAATATAGCTAATGTACAATGTTGTGTTAGTTTCAGGTATACAGCAAAGTGATTCATATATCTTCTTTTTCATATTTTTTTCCATTATAGGTTATTACAAGATATTGAATATAGTTCCCTGTGCTATACAGTAGGTCCTTGTTATTTACCCGTTTTCTATATAGTAGTGTGTATAAGTTAAGTTCATATGTATATGAACTTCCTGTTGCCTGAGGAGCTCTGAGCCCAGGACCCAGCATCGTGAAGTTCTCTGTGGAGTTCGGAGGACCACTGCTTCTACTTGTTTCCTTGATTTGGATGTGTTCTGGGCAAGAGCCAGTGTTGGTGGAATGTAGCTGTTTTAATTTTGGGGCTATGGCTAAAAGAACACTATTTTATAAAGATGAATTGGTAGGTCCTGTGAATAATTTCTGGGAACTGGATGTCTGGCAATTCAAGTGCAACCAGATGAACTTGAATTTGATTATCCTGTCAATTTGGAATTGAAATACAGGTTTTCTATGATGGAGGTGTCATTCATTGCTGGCTTACCTATAAACCAAATAATTTCTGCTGAACTCCATTTGGAGTGTACAGTTTCCAGCTCCTGTGTCTCATCTGATGGATCCTCTAATAACACTGAAAGGATTAATAGCTTAATCAAATCCCCACCTGCTCAACACTGGTTCTTGATACAATACAGATACCGGGCTATGCCCACTTCAGAGAACTCTGGTCAATGTCTTTCTATGGACCACACAATTACTCCCTTCCAAGGAATTTGACTCTTCCTTTCCTCTATGAACTTTAGAAGCTTGTGTTCTTGGACATCCAGCAGCAACACAGAAGTAACCCAATTTAATGATGTCATGTGGCATTTCATTTTTATATATTTACATATTTTTCATTCATTTTAATCTATTGTAATCCCCTTAAGAAGAGGCCATTTGGGTTTTTAACTTTCAACATGGCCAAAAACCATTAAATAAAACTTGACATATTTTATTGTTTAAAAAAAATGGGCTTGGTTTTTAGAGGCAAACTTGCCTACATTTGAAAAAGAGAGAGAAAGCCTTGAGCCAAAGGAGCATAACCTTTGTTGCTATGTAGCATATATATAGTGGTCATGAAAATACTGAATGCTACACATGTTTCCCCATCTATAAAAGCAGTATTCTTAACCTCACAGATTAAATGGTTAAATGAAATTATGTATGTAAAATGTTGATTTTGTTGTTATTGTTTTTATCTTTACACCACCTTCTAGGTTCAGAAACAGTAGAATATACGTGACCTTTCTGTCCAAAAAGTCAATACGGGAAAAGGAAAAGAGAATGATGCAAGCATAGGTAAGTAAGTTTTCCTAACAGGCAAAGTAGGATTATAAAAGTACATATAACAGTAACATTAATAGTAAATACCATTTTAAGCACTTGCTAGGCACCAAGCACTATGCTAATCGCTTAAGATTATTTTCTTGAATCCACACAAATCCTAGGAAATAAACATTATTACCATTCCCTTTTTATAAATCAGAGTGACTGAGGCTCAGTCCCCAAGGTGACACAGTAACTGATGGGGCTGGGATTAAACTCAAACTATCTGGCTGCTTAGTCTATACTTAAGTGTATAGTTTCCTTTCCCTGGATCTAATGCTCAGTAAACATATATCACCCTCTGTTACTACTCATCTCTGATGTGATTTAATTAATTGGATTAAGATATATGTATTTTCTGAGCACTGGACTTTGAATACTATGTACAAGTTTAATTAAAATAAGTTGCCTTGATTTTATTTATGTTGTCTCTTTGAGTGTATACCTACTTTATTATTTTTTAAACGAATTGAAACTTACAGAAGATTTTCAAAAGCTGTATAAAAACTTTTTATTTTCCTGAACTAATTTAACAGTTTGCTGCTGATATGATATGACCATCCCCAAATAATTTATTGGGAACTTCCTCAGGTTAGGTTATTCTCCCATACCTAATCACAATAAACCATCAAACTAAGGAAATTACATTGATGCATTACAAAAAACAAATCTCCAGAACCCACTGGAGTTTTGCAAATTATCCCGATAATTTCTTTTAAAGAAGGATCCAGTCCAGAATCACATGCTGCATTTAGTTGCCATGTCATCTAGAGAGTTTCTCAGTCCTGCCTGGATTTTCATATTCTTGACACTTTTGAAGATTCTAGGTGGTCCGTTATTTTGTAGAATACTCCTCAGTTTGGGTTTGTCCAGTGTTTCCTCCTGATTAGATTTAGATTCTTTGGCAGGAACATCATGGAAGTGATGCTGTGTTCTTCACATTGCATCCTCTCCATGTCTACTTGTCCCATCACTGGTGATATGAAATCACTTGATTAAGGTGCCTGCCAGAATTCTCCTCTGTGAAGCTACTCTTTTTCCCTTTGAAATTAATAAGCATTTTGTGAAAAAGTACTTTGAAACTATATAAATATCACATTCTTTATCAAACTATCAACTTTTTCATTAATTTATGTCAGTATGGACTCATGGACGTAAATAACTAATGGATTCATTAGTTTTAATCCATTACTATAAATATTTATTCTGATGCTCAAATTGTCACAGGTTCGGCCTGGCAGCTCCTTCAATCTGGTCTATGTCCTTTTTTTATTTTTAAATACGACTTTTTTAAAGAGCATTTCAAGGTTCACAGAAAAATTGAAGAAAAAGTTCAGGGATTTCCCACATACCCCCTGCCCCACACATGCATAGGCTCCCCCATTATCAACATCCCTCCCCCGCAGTACATGACTGTTATGTCCTTATGACATGTTTCCATTATTCTTTGAGCCCATCCTTGTTTCTGGCACATAAATGTGTGCCAGATTTATTTAATACTTTTCCAGCCCTGAACCTGGGATCAGGTATTTTTTCAAGATGCCCTGGTTCTTTTTAGTAGAGAATGGTCCTTAGAAACAGAGATATTTGTGTTAGGCGTACTCCTTATGAATCCATACGCATATATTTACTTCTATATCTAGCTCCACACTTTGAAAAGCGTGAGTTCAAACAGCTATTTCCAATTCCAGTCCAATACCATACATTCCTTCTAGTTTTCTCTTTTCATCTTTGTACTCCCTCTTCATTGATGGTGTGGAACCTAGCTGCCATTATCTTTAATGTATTTCTTATTTGATCAATCCTTCATGTATAAGCAATCTCTCATTATTACCACTGCCTCTCCCCTCTGCTGGCACAGATGTCCTCACCCCAAAACTCCAAACCAGGCTCCCCCCATACACATTCCCCCCTCGCTCTGTTTGGACTGTGACACCATGCTTTAGACATTCTAGTACCACCTGCCCACCCCAATTCCCCTACTTTGCTCAACCCAATTTAATGAAATTTGGACAGAAGTGTTTGGGAAGAGGAAAAAAGTGAATGCACAGTCCTTGAACATTTTCATCAAACCACACAATTCTTTTTATTTGTGGGTTTACTGAAAAAGAATTAGTTCTAAGATAATTCATCCTAAACTGCAATAATTTATGTTGGGCTCAGAGTAAGAGAAACTGATTTTATTCTCTCTTTTCTAACTGCAACAGGTAAACATTTCCAGTGGATCTCTTAACTTTTCCTATGAAAAGAACCCTTAAAACCACTCAGCAGGCATAACTCATTCACAGTGTCACTGGTTCTTAAACTTTGTGTAATCATTGAACACATTGGGGATTCTGAAGAAAAATTAGAATCCTTTCATCACTTAAATGTTTACATCCAGGAACCTTAACTTTGCTTTACTTGTAATAGTTTATTACATACTTACTATATGCTATGGCTCCTCTGACTCTGCTAGATGCTGAGGATACAACAAATTGAAAATAATGCCAGAAGATTCACAGGCAACGTACTACTACAAACCTCTCTTCTTTATGAAAGGACTTTGGAATACTTTAAGATGACTCCATATTAAAAGGACTTCTACCAAATTCAGAGGGAATAACGTGCACATTGAGTCAGTCGTGCCATTTATGTATAGAAGCAAATCTTAACATATCAACTTCTAAATCATGGATGGGCATAAACATATGAAATATGCTCAACCTCATAAGTAATCAGGAAAATGCACCTTAAAATCACAAGATATGATTACTCACCTAACACAGTAGCAAAAATTAAGAGTCTGACAACACCAGTGTTGGCAAGATTGTGGATCAATGGAAACTTCTTATAAACTGTTTGTCTAAATCAGTACAACCACTTTTGAAAACAATTTGACATTTTTAGTAAAGGTGAAGATATATAAACTATAAAACACCAATTACATTCCTACCTGCATGTATACCCTAAAGAAAATCATAATATACAAGAATATGTGTAGCAGCATTGTTTGCACGACCAAAACAATGGAAACAAACCAAAAGTCTTTCAGTGAAAGAATGAATGAATAAATGTGATGAAATAACATATAGTAGTGAAAATGACTGATCTGCAGCTAAACAACATGGATGAATCTTACAAACATGAGGTTGAGTAAAAAAAAATCTGAGAAGTAGTCATGTGGTAAAAATCCATTAATATAAATTAAAAAAAAAAAATCTGGGGCTTCCCTGGTGGCACAGTGGTTGAGAGTCCGCCTGCCAATGCGGGGGACACGGGTTCGTGCCCTGGTCCAGGAAGATCCCACATGACGCGGAGCGGCTGGGCCCGTGAGCCATGGCTGCTGAGCCTGCGCGTCCGGAGTCTGTGCTCCACAACGGAAGAGGCCACAACAGTGAGAGGACCGCGTACCACAAAAGAAAATAAAGATAAAAATAACCTCAGTAACATTTACCAAGAACTATTTTATATTCCAATCGCCTCATAAGTACTGACTAATTTTCTTAGTTCCCAGGTGCCTAGCTCACATGTCCTGTTTTCTAGAATGGGAAGCCCAGTCAGATAAGTTAAATGATTTGCTCAAGATCATAGAGAGTTCTCAGCAGTCATACCTTCTAACTGCCAGGTCCATGCCCTCATAATCTAAATTGACTTTGCTTAGCAGTGAAAGAAAATTCCTACGTATTTCTTTATGTCCACCTCAACCTCTAGCTTATTTATTTCACCCCATGTGGCTTCCAGTACTTTGTTCTGTCAGCCTTAAGAAACTCTTAATCTCTGATAGCCAGACAGTCAAGAGTGCAGAGGGCACATTCTACCTCAGAGTGCTATTTTGGTTCAACTTGAACAGTGAGATCTTGCAAAGGTTATCATTGTTATGACTCTTACTTTTTGATAATTTACTTTTAACACAAAATAATTCATGTAAAAAATGAATAAAACCAACCCCACCCTGGTATTGAGGTATGGCAATGGGAATTATATTTTCTTTTCTCTGAAACACTGGTCACTTAAAATCAGTAAATAATAAAGTGACACTGGTCACGTCAAGTGATAAACTTTATAGGACACTTCAATTGGTGGTTCTCTTTTAATTTTACTTGATTTGTATAAATTTTATTAATTCGTATAAATGTAAAGGAATTAAATGTTGTCATAGCTCAAGGAAGCAAGTAGGGCATTTTGTGGGGTCCAAGGTGCGGAGATGTATGAGATGGGAGAATGCAGAAAGCTGATGATAATTTTTTTACTTGATTGGGGGAATCAGGATATACACATCTGTCGGTTCATCAGTCAATCAACTGCTCAGTTCATTGATGTACACGCGGATATACAAACATGCAAATATTCACATACAAAGAGTAGCTACAGACACCTACTGACATACAGCAGTTGGAAAATGCAAAACAAATCTCTCACTTTTAACACTGCAATTTAAATCTAAGTGAAGATGCTGTTTAAGTTGGTCTGGAACCTAGTATTTACATTATGCTTTACTCCAAGGGTCTAATATTAAGAAGTCTGAGCTGTTATTCTAATGTTAATGACAGGAAAAATTCTAAGTGAGACTAGGTACCAAGTGCTAAGTGCATTTTACATATGTTCTTTTTTTTAATCCTCAAAACTTTCATAGGCGATAAGTACTGCTATTATCCTTGGCATTTATGCAGCAGAGGAAGCTTCAAGAATCTAAATGCCCAAGGTCATAGAGCCAGCAAGTGTGGAACTTAGATTCAAATACATGTCCTCTGGCCTCTCAGTTGATTGCTCTCTGCTGTGCCGTGCTGCCCCAGCAGCACCGACCTTCTTTTTTTTTTTTCTTGCGTCATGCGGGCCGCTCACTGCTGTGGCCTCCCCCATTTGTGGAGCACAGGCTCCGGACGCGCAGGCCCAGCGGCCATGGCTCACGGGCCCAGCCGCTCCGCGGCACGTGGGATCCTCCCGAAACGGGGCACGAACCCGCGTCTCCCGCATCGGCAGGCGGACCCTCAAGCACTGCGCCACCAGGGAAGCCCAGCACCGACCTTCTTTAACACAGAACACTCTGATTCTATTCTGGTCAGCCAAATGCTTTCCTGTTTCTAAGTGGAATAACTTGTGTTCTGTATTTTCTAGAGAAGGAATGGTGATGTTGGGGAAAAGAGGGGACTCTGCCTTGTGAGGAACTGCTTAGAAATTTTCCAGACCATGTCATGGGAATAGCTTAACCCCAGACCCAATACACTTAGGTGAGTCAGGATGGATGTTTTCGAAGAGGAAAGGGTCAGAGAAATATTTCATACAGTCATTGTACTTTACGGATCCTCTGGCCTCAGAGAGTGCAGAACAATGAGGTCAGCCAAACAGATATGAGGGCAAAGCTCACCGTGTGCTAGCTTTCTCCAGACACTAAAATGAACATCAAAGACAGCTTTGAAGTTCAAAAGAAGAAGTCATAAAGACAACCTGAGGGTCTGTGAACCTGTGAAGGGCGTTGTTTCCTTGGCAGTACTGCTAGGTTTTGCAAGGAGAGAATAAAGGGAGAGGTTATTGAGAAAACGGAGTACCCAGGCTTCACTTGATCATCCCATAAAATGGCAAATTTCATGAAGATACCCAGGATCTAGAACTTTTGGTTCTTTACTATCTGCCTAAAGCCTAGCTCAGAGCAGGTACTAAATAAATAATAAATCATCCATATACTCAATTATATGTATTAATATTGATCCATTGAATGATTGATGGAGCACCTACTATGTGCTTCTATTCTAAGGGCTAGAGATATAGAAGAGAATGAACCAAAGACCCTGCTCTAATGAAATAAACAAATCAATATAAATATATGTTAAGTGGTATAAGTGCTAATAAGAAAAATAAAACAGAGTAAGGAGAAAGGGAATGAAGAATAACAGAGTAAAGTACTAGATACAGATAGAGTGTGATCAAGAAAGACCTCTCAGGACTTCCCTTGGTGGCACAGTGGTTAAGACTCGTGCTCCCAATGCAGTGGGCCCGGGTTCAATCCCTGGTCAGGGAACTAGATCCCACATGCATGCTGCAAGTAAGAGTTCGCATGCCACAAATAAGGAGCCCATGAGCCACAACTAAGGAGCCTGCCTGCTGCAACTAAGACCCAGCGCAATCAAATAAATAAATAAATATTTTAAAAAAGAAAGACCTCTCTACCAGACTTGTGGTTGCCAAGGGGTAGGGGGGTAGGGGGGTGGGGGGGAGGGATGGATTGGGAGTTTGGGATTAGCAGATGCAAACCATTATATATAAGATGGATAAACAAAAAGGTCCTACTGTATAGCACAGGGAACTATCTTAAATATCCTGTAATAAGCCTTAACGGAAAAGAAAAAAATGTTTCCAATGAAAATTTAGTGTCCATATTGAGATATACTGTGTCAAATATACACTAGGTTTCAAAGCTTCAGTACAAAAGAGTAAAGTGTCTCATTAAAACTTTTTATATTGATTACATGTTTAAGTGATACTATTTTGGCTATATTGGGTTAATAAAATGTTATTAAAATTAAAAAAAAAGAAAGACCTCTCTACTAAGGGGCATTTAAACAGAGAGATTTCAAGGAATTGAAGGAGTCAAAGTACAGATATGAAATAACAATCTAACATAAGCAATTAATAATTTTAATTTCCTAATCCCAATGCCTCCAATTCCCATTTGCTTGAGTGCAGAAAGTGCAGTCTCCCTCCCAGGAATATCTAGGAATCACCAGGTGCATTGCCATGTGTTCTTGAATTAGACTTGGTAATTGGCTTAATAGCCTGCTACATACATATAACCACATTTTATCACTTTTGGTGTCAACTAGTGAGTATATTTCCTTTTCTGCCTGTTGGTCATTTTCCTAAAAGGTAAATGGAAGAAGAGACTATTTCCAGTTTCCTACATCGAAGGGAGCTTCTGTACTATTACATATAATTGAAATGAAATTTGAAGTTTCTACTACAACTAGAACTGTTTCAAGCTGTCCTAATGAGGTACTGGACCAGAAGCTGTCACATATTTAATCATATGGATATTTCAAGTATGGACCACCATCACTGGCTGTCACTGACCAGGCTAACTTACATGAGGATTTTTCCACAACTTCAGTCTAAAGGTCAGAAGTACAGTGCCCTAGGGCATGAGAGTAATAGTTGTTCAGTGGGGCCATCAAGGGAGTGGGTGATCTGGAGAATCAGTGGACAAGCAGTCAAGTTCTCCATAACTTTTTCAGTATTCATAGGTATGATCAATCCTTATTTGATTCAAATCTAGCAAACATTTATGTAGCACTTTCTCTATGCAAGATACCTATGCTAGGTGTATAAGGGGTTTGTAATTTTAAAGAATGAAACTTTTTATCTTATTGTGCCTCTAGCTGCAGCTACTGTCCTTTCCCAGAGCATACTCATGTCGTGGATTTTATAGTACAAATGTAATGCACATGTGTTGTTTGAATTATGTAAACAGTTGCGTTTATAAATGTGGAATGTTGTTGAGAGAGAGTTGGCCCTTAACAGACTCACTCCCAATTCTCTTCTTTAATGTTCAACATTTCCACATTATACTTGATGTATATGAAATTCTATGTTTAACAGCTTTTCCCCCAAGTGGCTTGTTTTTAAGTGCCAGATGTAGATGCATTCAGCTATAAGAGAATGTATAAAAGTCAGTGTAGAAACTGGCACCCAGATAGCTTTGTTCGTTTATTTAAATGTTCAAGAAAGACTTCGTTCATCTAGGAAGAATTTACTAGAACTTATTTGATAGGCACATATTATCAACAACTCATCTCAATGTTTCTCATCTTCACATGATGAGCAGATGAGGACAATGTTTCAACTGAAAAACTCTCTCACTCCAATAGTAAGAGGACGTGGTTCCCAGGCTCTGCCTCATTGTGGGAAGGTGTTTGGGAGGACAAAGGGGACATAGATAATATTTCACAGCATGATGATAGAGAAGAGTTGGTTTCTAGTGGGGAAAAATGCCACAAGGAAGGCTAAGGTGAAGCACAGCCAACACTGATATTCTATGGCTACTCAGTGGCTCAGCCTCACTCATGGGTCATTCCAGGAGATCAAAGCCCTGCATCTGCCCTGTGACAATACAGGGTTACTGTGATAAGAAAAATTCGTTTAAAACTTACCTTCTTAGGTGATCATAAATCCAGAAATATTGGATCCAGAAATTATTTTGTGATAGTCATAATTCTAATTGTAGCTAAAGCCTTTATCATGCCACTTTTTGAATTCTAACAATAAATGTGCACATTGGCTGTGGAGTAAAAATTCTCTAGCATACTAACGTGTGAGGGTCTCAGCTTCAAGCAGTACACAAAAATGATGCATCAAGCCTTTGAATATATAGATGATGCTAGTAAACCACCATTAGTGGGAAATAGGTTTTGACTTACTTTTACGTGGTCACATTGAGATGCATTATGGTATCTTGCTCATCCTTTCTGTGGGACCAACGTGACATATTGGGCTTAATTAGGAATAGCATATACTATACATTCTTCTATGACCAAGACTCAACACATAGGCTCCAATAGAACACTGTTTGTTGGTAAGTTGTTAAAATTCACTTTTAAGGAGGAAAATTTATTAGCAGAGGTCTATACAGAGTGTCGTATAAAAAGAAAACAAATTGGGCTTTCCCAACAGATTGAGATTTAAACCTCAGCTCTGCTATTTACTAGCTATATGATTTTGTATGAACTATTCCAGGCTCTGTTTTACCTACCGTTTTAGTTCTTGGTATTTATCTCTCATTGTGGTTGAGATAATGTGAACTGAATATAGTGCTCCAAACAGGAAGGCCTCAGTAAATGTTAGTTTCCTCTTCCACTGAAGATCTAATTGTCATAATATTTCTAAAAATAGTTAACTCAGACTTCCATGTCCAGCCAAGATGGAGTAAAAGGACATGGATTTACCCTCCTACTTAAAACAGCTTTGAAGATGGGCAAAATATCTGAAACAACAGGACATCAGGCAACAAAAAACAATGACCTTATGAGAAAGGAAACAAGCAAAGTGAGGCAGTATAATTGCTGCAGCCTACTGCTTGGAGAACATTTTCTGGCCACAGCACAGAGAAGGGGAACCCAGGCAAAGTCTGGCAGTCTCCCTGAGATAAGGAGACAGAGCCAAGAATCTGGGGAAGTCAAGGTGGCTACAGTCCTCAGGGCATAGTACAGAAGAGGAGAGAGCTGCATATAGACAGAACTCTAAAGAACTGTAGATGGTCCCTCTCAAGTATTCAGCTGAGTAGTGAGTAGGCATGTGTCTGAGAAAGGTATCCACGCTGGGTATTTGTATTTCCAGTAGAAATTATTAGACGAACAATGTCTGAAGCTCACAAAGGGGCAGGAACAGGGTCTAATTTCAATAGCCAAAATGGAAAACTTCATAATTCATGGGGTATAAATTAGAATATTAATAAGGGCTTTGCCTCAACAGTGGGGGAAAATGATTAACTCTAGATTAAACATTTTCTTAGCAAAATTTAAAGGAATGGTCCAAAAGGATCAACAGTTCCCGAGTAACTCAACCATGTCCCAGATCAGGGCTCAATAATAATTATAGGAATACAAATACAGCACTCAACAAGGCAAATTAAAAAATATTTACCATCCCATCAAAAATTACAAAGCATGCAGGGAAGAAAAATAAAATGTATAATGAGAAAAAAATCAAAACTGACCCAGAAATGACACAGGTGATAGAACTGGTAGACAAAGGCATTAAATCAATAATTACAGTTATACCTCATATGTTCAGAAAGCTAGCAGAAAAACTGAACATATTAAATAAAGACATGGAAGATATAAAAATGACAAAAATTGAACTTTTAGAGATGAAACCTATAATGTTGAAATAAAAAAATACACTGGATGAGATTAAGAGCAGATTAGACTTTTCAGAAGAAAAGCTTGGTGACCTTGAAGTCCTAGCTATAAATACCACCCAAAATGAAACACAAATAGAAAAAGAAAACCATCAGTGAACTATGGGACTCTTCCAAGTAGCCAAATATATGTGTGATTAGAGTCGTCAAAGGAGTGGGGGGAAAATATTTGAAGAAATAATGGTCAAACTTTTTCCAAATTTGGTAAAAATGACAAGCATACAGATTTAAATGCTTCAAAAATCTCCTAGCATAATTAACAAGATTACCAAGGTACATCTAATAAAATTCCTTAAAGCCAAATTAAAGAGTAAATCTTAAAAGCCACAGCGGGGTGGGCTGGGGTGGGTGATATGTTACATACAGAGGAACAATGATAAAAAGGACAACAGATTTCTCATTGAAACAATGTAAGCCAGAAGGTACAGAAGCAACATCTTTAAAGGACTAAAAAGAAAAAAAAAGTTGTCAACATATAATTTTTCACCCAATGAAAATATCTTAACAAAGACGAAATGAACACTTTTTCATACAAATAAAAAGGAGAAAAAAATAACCAGACAACACAACTACAAAACATTTTAAAGGAAATCCTTCAAGCAGAATGAAATGACACCTGATAAAAACTTGGACCTGCAAAAGAGAATAAAGAACACCAGAATTGGTAAGTAACTACCTTGGTAAATATTTTTTTAAAAATCTTATTATTTAAATCTCTGTAAAAGTTAATTAACAGATTGAATCAGAAATATTAATAATGCATTGTGGAGATTATAACAGATATAGAAGTAAAATGTATGACAACAACAGCACAAAGACTTGGAGGGGAGAAATGGAGGTATGTTTTGTAAGGATCTTATACTTGAAGTATACTAGTGCTTGAAGTTAAACTGTGATAAGTTAAAGATGTAGGCTATAAATCCTAGAGCAACAAGTAAACTAAACAAGTAAAAGTTAGCCATAGCTAATATACTAACAAAGGAGATGGTATGGAATCATAAAAAAATACTCAATCCAAAACTATTGGGGAGAAAGAGAGAAAATGGAATCAAGAATATATGGGACAAACAGAAAATAAATAGGAAGATGATAGATTAAAATAATCACATTGAATGTAAAGGATCTGAACACATCAATTAAAAGCAGAGCTTGTTATATTAGGTAAAATAGACCCAAGTATATTTCTTGTATGAAAGCTACGAATAAGTTAAATGTAAAGGATACAAAATGATGTAGCCTGCTAATGTGAATCAGAACCCTGGCATAGTTACCTTGATACCAGAGCAGACAAGGTTACCATGGATAAAGAGAAGCATTTCATAATGATAAAGGGGGTCAGTTCATCAAGAGGGCATTAGAGTCCCAAACATTTAGACATCTAATAACAGACCTCCAAAATATGTGAAGCAAAATGGATAAAACTTCAAGGAGAAATGGACAAATCCACAATTACAGTCTGATATCATTTGTTAGCTCTGATAGTTTTCTGTACGTTACTTAGATGGGCAAGAGATTTTTGACAAATGTGTAAAGGCAATCCAGTGGAGAAAGGGGAGCATCTTCAATGAATGATGCTGGAATAATTGAACGCCCACATGCGAAAAAAGACCCCAAACAAATACTCCCATCCATTCCTCACACAACACATACAAAGCTAGAGGTACAATCCATAAAAGAAAAACAGTTGATAGATGAGACTTCATCAAAATTAAGAACTTTCTCTCTTTGAAAGACGCTGTTAAGAGAGAATGAAAAGATAAGTCAGAGACTGAGTGAAAATACCTTTACTTCATGTATTTGACAAAGAAATCATATCCCAAATATATAAGGAACTTTCTAATCTCTATAGTAAGAAAACAAACAACCCAATGTTTTTTAAAATGAGCAAAAGATTTCAACAGCCATTCATCAAAGAAGATCTACAAACGGCAAATAAGCACATGAAAAAATGTTCAGTGTCATTACTCATTAAGGAATGCAAATTAAAAAAACAAAAAGATACTACTACACATCTATTAAAATGGCAAAAATTAACAAGCCATACAAAGTATTGACAAAGAACTTGTATACCTTGCTTATGGAACTGTAACATGGTTCAATGACTTTGAGAAACAGTTCAAGAGTTAAACATCCACCTACCATATAATTCAGCTTTTCCATTTCTATTAAGGGAAAGGAAAACATATGTCTGTACAAAGACTTGCACACACACGTACATAGCAGCTTTATTGTAATAGCCAAACACTAGAAATAATCCAAATGTTCATCAACTGGTTAATGGATAAAAAAAAAAATAGTGGTATAGCCATAAAATAAAATACATTCAGTAACGAAAAAGAATGAACTATACATGCAACAACATGGATGAATCTCAAAATATTTATGCTGGGCGAAAGAAGCCAGAAAAAAGAGAGTATATACTATGTGTTAGTCAGTTTGGGGTACATAACAAATTACCATAGACTGGGTAGCTTAAGCAGCAAACATTTTTTTTTTTTTTCCAGACCTGGAGGCTGGAAAGTCTAATATCAAGTCACCAGGATGGTTGGATTCTGGTGAGGGCCCTCCTCCTTGTTCACAGACGATGCCTTCTCGCTTTGTCCTCACGTGGTAGAAGGGGTTAGGGATTTCTCTGGGGCCTCTTTCACAAGGCATTAATCTCATTCATGAGGGCTCCACCCTCATGTCTTAAGTACCTCCCAAAGGTCGCATCTCCCAATGCCATCATCTTTGGGTGTTAGGATTCCAAGGTGTGAATTTGGCGTGGACATGGGGTATATTAACATTCACACCATAACATATATTTATTTTACTTCAGTACAGCTGTAAAAATTATTTAGGCCCAATTTATTTGAAATAAAGCATTTGAAAAGTGCATTATGCAGCACTTTTCTAAGTATGTTCCTCAGAACTAACATCCCATGGGTTTTAATAGATTTTACTCAAAAATGGTATTCCCACATTTTTCTCAAGTGCTCATGGAACATTCTCCAGGATAGATCATATCTTGGGTCACAAATCAAGCCTTGGTAAATTTAAGAAAATTGAAATTGTATCAAGTATCTTTTCCGACCACAACGCCATGAGACTAGATATCAATTACAGGAAAAGATCTGTAAAAAATACAAACACATGGAGGCTAAACAATACACTACTTAATAACGAAGTGATCACTGAAGAAATCAAAGAGGAAATTAAAAAATACCTAGAAACAAATGACAATGGAGATACAACGACCCAAAACCTATGGGATGCAGCAAAAGCAGTTCTAAGAGGGAAGTTTATAGCAATACAAGCCCACCTTAAGAAGCAGGAAACATCTCGAATAAACAACCTAACCTTGCACCTCAAGCAATTAGAGAAAGAAGAACAAAAAAACCCCAGAGTTAGCAGAAGGAAAGAAATCATAAAAATCAGATCAGAAATAAATGAAAAAGAAATGAAGGAAACAATAGCAAAGATCAATAAAACTAAAAGCTGGTTCTTTGAGAAGATAAACAAAATTGATAAACCATTAGCCAGACTCATCAAGAAAAAAAGGGAGAAGACTCAAATCAATAGAATCAGAAATGAAAAAGGAGAAGTAACAACTGACACTGCAGAAATAAAAAAAATCATGAGGGATTACTACAAGCAACTCTATGCCAATAAAATGGACAATCTGGAAGAAATGGACAAATTCTTAGAAATGCACAAACTGCCAAGACTGAATCAGGAAGAAATAGAAAATATGAACAGACCAATCACAAACACTGAAATTGAAACTGTGATTAAAAATCTTCCAACAAACAAAAAAACAAAAGCCAGGACCAGATGGCTTCACAGGTGAATTTTATCAAACATTTAGAGAAGAGCTATCCTTCTTAAACTCTTCCAAAATGTAGCAGAGGGAGGAACACTCCCAAATTCCTTCTAGGAGGCCACCAACACCTTGATACCAAAACCACACAAGGTTGTCACAAAGAAAGAAAACAACAGGCCAATATCACTGATAAACATAGATGCAAAAATCCTCAACAAAATACTAGCAAACAGAATCCAACAGCACATTAAAAGGATCATACACCATGATCAAGTGGGGTTTATTCCAGGAATGCAAGGATTCTTCAATATATGCAAATCTATCAATGTGATAAACCATATTAACAAATTGAAGGAGAAAAACCATATGATCATCTCAATAGATGCAGAGAAAGCTTTTGACAAAATTCAACACCCATTTATGATAAAAACCCTGCAGAAAGTAGGCATAGAGGGAACTTTCCTCAACATAATAAAGGCCATATATGACAAGCCCACAGCCAACATCATCCTCAATGGTGAAAAACTGAAAGCATTTCCATTAAAATAAGGAATAAGACAAGGTTGCCCACTCTCATCACTCTTATTCAACATAGTTTTGGAAGTTTTAGCCACAGCAATCAGAGAAGAAAAGGAAATAAAAGGAATCCAAATCGGAAAAGAAGAAGTAAAGCTGTCACTGTTTGCAGATGACATGATACTATACATAGAGAATCCTAAAGATGCTACCAGAAAACTACTAGAGCTAATCAATGAATTTGGTAAAGTAGCAGGATACAAAATTAATGCACAGAAATCTCTGGCATTCCTATATACTAATGATGAAAAATCTGAAAGTGAAATCAAGAAAACACTCCCATTTACCATTGCAACAAAAAGAATAAAATATCTAGGAATAAACCTACCTAAGGAGACAAAAGACCTGTATGCAGAAAATTATAAGACACTGATGAAAGAAATTAAAGATGATACAAACAGATGGAGAGATATACCATGTTCTTGGATTGGAAGAATCAACATTGTGAAAATGACTCTACTTCCCAAAGCAATCTATAGATTCAATGCAATCCCTATCAAACTACCACTGGCATTTTTCACAGAACTAGAACAAAAAATTTCACAATTTGTATGGAAACACAAAAGACCCCGAATAGCCAAAGCAATCTTGAGAACAAAAAATGGAGCTGGAGGAATCAGGCTGCCTGACTTCAGACTATACTACAAAGCTACAGTAATCAAGACAGTATGGTACTGGCACAAAAACAGAAAGATAGATCAATGGAATAGGATAGAAAGCCCAGAGATAAACCCATGCACATATGGTCACCTTATCTTTGATAAAGGTGGCAGGAATATACAGTGGAGAAAGGACAGCCCCTTCAATAAGTGGTGCTGGGAAAACTGGACAGGTACATGTAAAAGTATGAGATTAGATCACTCCCTAACACCATACACAAAAATAAGCTCAAAATGGATTAAAGACCTAAATGTAAGGCCAGAAACTATCAAACTCTTAGAGGAAAACATAGGCAGAACACTCTATGACATAAATCACAGCAAGATCCTTCTTGACCCATCTCCTAGAGTAATGGAGATAAAAACAAAAATAAACAAATGGGACCTAATGAAACTTCAAAGCTTTTGCACAGCAAAGGAAACCATAAACAAGACCAAAAGACAGCCCTCAGAATGGGAGAAAATATTTGCAAATGAATCAACTGACAAAGGATTAATAGATGTGGCACATATATACAATGGAATATTACTCAGCCATAAAAAGAAACGAAATTGAGCTATTTGTAATGAGGTGGATAGACCTAGAGTCTGTCATACAGAGTGAAGTAAGTCAGAAAGAGAAAGACAAATACCGTATGCTAACACATATATATGGAATTTAAGAAAAAAAAATGTCATGAAGAACCTAGGGGTAAGACAGGAATAAAGACACAGACCTACTGGAGAACGGACTTGAGGATATGGGGAGGGGCAAGGGTGAGCTGTGACAAGGCGAGAGAGAGGCATGGACATATATATATACACTAACAAACGTAAGGTAGATAGCTAGTGGAAAGCAGCCGCATAGCACAGGGAGATCAGCTCGGTGGTTTGTGACTGCCTGGAGGGGTGAGATAGGGAGGGTGGGAGGGAGGGAGACGCAGGAGGGAAGAGATATGGGGACATATGTATATGTATATCTGATTCACTTTGTTATAAAGCAGAAACTAACACACCATTGTAAAGCAATTTTACCCCAATAAAGATGTTAAAAAAAAAAAATGGTAATCCATGGTTTAATAATTGAATAAGTCTGAACTAAACACAGTTAATTGATTTCTTTGGGGCAGGACTTCTGGGAGATTTTAATATGCAAATATGCATTGTGAATTTCCAATGGAGGACTATTATTCAGTATTTCCCTAATTAGCTTGACCAGAGAAATTTTCTTCCAAGACCATTTTGTAGGATTAACAATCTTTAGGCTTTTAATTTGGAAAACGCTGGCATAAAGACAGTGTGATGATTTATCAGTAAATACGACTGCTGTAGTAAGAACTTTGAACTTGTCATGAACTATTACAATTTATAATTAGACAGTATGACCTTCATCTAAATTCAAACAATTGAGCAGATTTTAGAAAGACCCTTAAAAACATGTTTGCCAAATGAATAGCTAATTGCCCCAATGAATGCTAAACATGAGATCCTTTTATTTCTTTTTTAATGAATAGACTTCATTTTCTTAGCAGTTTAAAGTTTTTAGAAAATTTGGGTGCAAAGTAAAGAAAGTTCCCATATCCCCCCACCCTTTACCAGATTTCCCCTATTATTTACATCTTGCATAAAGTGTGTTACATTTGTTTTAATTTGTGAGCTAACATTAGTACATTACTATAAACTAAAGTACGTATATTACATTCACTCTTTGTGTTGTATATTCCATGGGTTAGGACAAATGTATAATGACATGTATCACCATTTATAGTATCATACAGAAGAGCTTCACTGACCTAAAAATTCCCTGCGCTCCACCTATCACCTATCACCTCTCCCTTCCCCCACCCCTGCCAAGCATTAATTATTTTCACAGTCTGTATAGTTTTGCCTTTTCCAGAATGTCATATAGTTGACATGTTATGTAGGCTTTTTATTTTTTATTTTTTTGCGGTACGCGGGCCTCTCTCTGCTGCGGCCTCTCCCATTGCAGAGCACAGGCTCCGGACGCGCAGGCTCAGCAGCCATGGCTCACGGGCCCAGCCGCTCCGCGGCATGTGGGATCTTCCCAGACTGGGGCATGAACCCGTGTCCCCTGCATCGGCAGGCGGACTCTCAACCACTGCGCCACCAGGGAAGCCCTTATGTAGGCTTTTTAGATTGACTTCTTTCGTTTAGCGATATGCATTTAAGTTCCCTCCATGTCTTTTTATTACTTAACAGATCCTTTCTTTTTATTGTTAATGGTATTCCATTGTATGGATGTACCACAGTTTATCTGTCCGTCTATTGAAAGATATCTTGGTAACCTCCAAGTTTTAGCAATTATGAATAAAAGTGCTATAAAACTGCTAGGTTTTTGTGTGGGCAGGTCTTCAATTCATCTGGGTAAATACCAAGGAGTGTGATTGCTAGATCTTATGGTAAAAGTCCAGTTTTCTAAGAAACTGACATACTGTCTTCCAAAGTGTCTGTACCATTTTGTATTACCGTCAGCAATGAATGAGAGTTCCTCTTGCTTCACAGCCTCATCAGCATTTGGTATTGTCAGTGTTCTGGATTGTGGCCATTCTAATAGGTGCATAGTGGTATCTCGTTGTTATTTCTTTTTAAAATATTTATTTATTTATTTATTTGGCTGCATCATGTTTTTGTTGCTGTACATGGGATATTCATTGCGGCACGTGGGATTTTTCACTGTGGCACTCGTTGCGGCATGTGGGCTTCTCTCTAATTGTGGAGTGCAGGTTTTCTCTTCTCTAGTTGTGGCATGGGCTCCAGAGTGCATAGACTCTGTAGTTTGTGGCACATGGGCTCTCTAGCTGAGCTCAGTAGTTGTGGCGCGTGGGCTTTGTTGCCCCGCAGCATGTGGGATCTTAGTTCCCTGATCAGAGATCAAACCCGCGTCCCCTGCACTGGAAGGCAGATTCTTTACCACTGGACCACCAGGGAAGTCCCTCTCATTGTTATTTTAACTCGCATTTCCCTGATGACCTATGATGTGGAGCATCTTTTCATATTCTTTTTTGCCATCTGTATATTTTCTTTGGTGAGGTGTCTCTTCAGGTCTTTTGCTGATCTTTGAATTTGGTTGTTTTCTTATTTCTTATTATGAGTTTTAAGAGTTCTTTGTATATTTTGGATACCTGTCCTTTATTGGATATGTGGTTTGCAATTTATTTTTACCAGTCATGGCTTCTCTTTTCATTCTTTTAACAGTGTCTTTCACAGAGTGGAAGTTTTCAATTTTAATGAAGTCCAACTTGTCAATTTTTTCTTTCATGAATTGTGCTTTTTTTGTTGCATCTAAAAAGCCATTGCCAAATCCAAGGTCATGTAGATTTTTTCTATGTTATCTTCAAGGACTTTTATAGTTTTGTGTTTTACATTTAGGTCTATGATCCATTTTGAGTTAATTTTTGTGAAAGGTGTAAGGTCTGTGTTGAGATCCACTCTTTTGCACATAGATATTCAGTTATTCCAGTACATTTATTGAGAAAACTATCTTTGTTTTAATATATTGCCTTTGCTGCTTTGTCAAAGATCAGCTGTCTATAGTTTTGTGGGTCTCTTTATAGGCCCTCTATTCTGTTCCATTGCTCTATTTGTCTATGCTTTCACCAATACCACATCATCCTGATTACTATAACTTTATAATAAATCTTGAAGTCAGATAGCAGCAGTTCTCTGACTTTGTTCCTCTCCAATATTCTGTTGGCTATTCTGGGTCTTTTGCCTTTCATATTAAATTTAGAATAAGTTTGTCAGTATTCACAAAGTAACCTTCCAGGATTTTGAGTGGGATTGCATTGAATTTATAGATCAAGTTGGGAAGCAATGATATCTTGACCATATTGAGTCTTTATCCATAGGCTCCTTTAATAAATTAATAACACTGAGAGCCATAACTTCCTTCTTGTAGCTTTTACTACCTTAGGTTCTTTCTTTTTTCTACTAAGAAATTTTCTTATGTCCTTTTATCTGCTCATCTGCCTTTTTTGCACTATAAAACATGATTTCTGTCCAGAGGTTATAACCTAAACTAGAGAAATGAGAAACTCAGAAATAAGATGGAAAGGAATGTTGTCGAATGAAAAATATGCACTTCTTCACCTATACAAAACCTTAGCACCTTGCAGAATGCCTTGCCATGGCACTTAATCAAATTAGCTAAATATGACTTGCAAATATGGAATCTTAGACATTTATAAGTAGTAGAATCCATTATAACATTAATAGAATTTCTTTGAATTAGCCTTGTCTCTAGGTGTGCTTAGATTTTTGACAATTCCTTATATTTCTGTAAGTACAAAGCATGCTATTATATGTTCCATTAAAAAATACAAATATTCTTCCTAGAATACATCTATCCCTAAACATAGGAATCAAAACCAAAAATACATTCCACAAGGTACATTTCTCCATGTATTTCAATTCATGATATTATCAGTTACAAAATGGATGATAGTTTGACAACACCATTACACTGTGATATCTGTAGGTGGATCTATGACTCAGAGATTGGATTTCTTCTCACCCAAGCAGTTTTTGATGAGATCTCTTAACTGTGAAATAGAGAAGGCAGACAGTAGAAGCAAGAAGAACTACAATCCTGCAGCCTGTGGAACAAAAGCCACATTCACAGAAAGACAGACAAGATGAAAAGGCAGAGGGCTATGTACCAGATGAAGGAACAAGATAAAACCCCAGAAAAACAACTAAATGAAATGGAGATAGGCAACCTTCCAGAAAAAGAATTCAGAATAATGATAGTGAAGATGATCCAGGACCTCGGAAGAAGAATGGAGGCAAAGATCGAGAAGATGCAAGAAATGTTTAACAAAGACCTAGAAGAATTAAAGAACAAACAAACAGAGATGAACAATACAATAACTGAAATGAAAACTACACTAGAAGGAATCAATAGCAGAATAACTGAGGCAGAAGAACGGATAAGTGACCTGGAAGACAGAATGGTGGAATTCACTGCTGCAGAACAGAATAAAGAAAAAATAGGGGTCCCAGAAGGAGAAGAGAGAAAGGACCAGACAAAATATTTGAAGAGATTATAGTCTAAAACTTCCCTAACATGGGAAAGGAAATAGCCACCCAAGTCCAGGAAGTGCAGAGAGTCCCATACAGGATAAACCCAAGGAGAAACACACCGAGAAACAGTAATCCAATTGGGAAAAATTAAAGACAAAGAAAAATTACTGAAAGCAGCAAGGGAAAAATGACAACATACAAGGGAACTCCCATAAGGTTAACAGCTGATTTCTCAGCAGAAACTCTACAAGCCAGAAGGGAGTGGCATGATATACTTAAAGTGATGAAAGGGAAGAACTTACAACCAAGATTACTCTACCCAGCAAGGATCTCATTCAGATTCAGTGGAGAAATCAAAAGTGTTACAGACAAGCAAAAGCTAAGAGAATTCAGCATCACCAAACCAACTCTACAACAAATGCTAAAGGAACTTCTCTAAGTGGGAAGCACAAGAGAAAAAAGGACCCAAAACAAACCCCCCAAAATTGAGAAAATGGTAATAGGAACACACATATCAATAATAACCGTAGGGGCTTCCCTGGTGGCGCAGTGATTGGGAATCTGCCTGCCAATTCAGGAGACATGGGTTTGAGCCCTGGGAAGATTCCACATGCCACGGAGCAACTAGACCCGTGAGCCACAACTACTGAGCCTGCACGTCTGGAGCTTGTGCTCTGCAACAAGAGAGGCCGTGACAGTGAGGGGCCTGTGCACCATGATGAAGAGTGGCCCCCGCTCGCCGCAACTAGAAAAAGCCCACACATAGAAATGAAGACCCAACACAGCCAAAAATAAATAAATAAATAAGTAAATAAAATTAAAAAAAAATTGGATCATATATTCACACACACAAAACCACAATTAACTTAAACGTGAATGGATTAAATGCTCCAACCAAAAGACACAGAGTTGCTGAATGGATACAAAAACAAGACCCAGATATATGCTGTCTACAGGAGACCCAAGTCAGACTTAGGGACACATAGAGACTGAAAGTGAGGGGATGGAAAAAGATATTCCATGCAAATGGAAATCAAAAGAAAGCTGGAGTAGCAATACTCGTAACAGATAAAATAGACTTTAAAATAAAGAATGTTACAAGAGACAAGGAAGGACACCATGTAATGATCAAGGGATCAATCCAAGAAGAAGATAAAACAATTATAAATATATATGCAGTCAACATAGGAGCACCTCAATACATAAGGCAACTGCTAACAGCTATAAAAGAGGAAATTGACAGTAACACAAAAATAGTGGGGGACTTTAACATCTCACTTACACCAATGGACAGATCATCCAAACAGAAAATTAACAAGGAAACACAAGCTTTAAATGACACAATAGACCAGGTAGATTTAATTGATATTTATAGGAAATTCCATCCAAAAACAGCAGATGACACTTTCTTCTCAAGTGCGCACGAAACATTCTCCAGGATAGATCACATCTTGGGTCACAAATCAAGCCTCAGTAAACTTAAGAAAATTGAAATCATATCAAGCATGTTTTCTGACCACAACGCTATGAGATTAGAAATGAATTACAGGGAAAAAAAACCATAAAAAACACATACACATGGAGGCTAAACAATACATTATGAAATAACCAAGAGATCACTTAAGATCTCAAGAGGAAATCAAAAAATACCTAGAGACAAATGACAATGAAAACACGATGATCCAAAACCTAGGGGATGCAGCAAAAGCTGTTCTAAGGGGGAGGTTTATAGCTATACAAGCATACCTCAAGAAACAAGAAAAATCTCAAATAAAAAATCTAACCTTACACCTAAAGGAACAAGAGAAAGAAGAACAAGCAAAACCCAAAGTTAGCAGAAGGAAAGAAATCATAAAGATCAGAGCAGAAATAAATGAAATAGAAACAAAGAAAACAATAGCAAAGATCAATAAAACTAAAAGCTGGTTCTTGGAGAACATAAACAAAATTGATAACCACTAGCCAGAATCACCACGAAAAAGAATCAATAAAATTAGAAATGAAAAAGGAAAAGTTACAACAGACACCGCAGAAATACAAAGCATCCTAAGACATGATTACAAGTAACTCTATGCCAATAAAATGGACAACCTGGAAGAAATGGATAAATTCTTAGAAAGGTATAACCTTCCAAGACTGAGTCAGGAAGAAATAGAAAATATGAACAGACCAATCACAAGTAATGAAATTAAAACTGTGGTTAAAAATTTTCCAAGAAACAGAAGCCCAGGGCCAGATGGCTTCACAGGTGAATTCTGTCAAACATTTAGAGAACAGCTAACACCATCCTTCTCAAACTCTTCCAAAAAACTGCAGAGGAAGGAACACTCCCAAACTCATTCTATGAGGCCACCATCACCCAGATACCAAAACCAGACAAAGACACTACAGAAGAAGAAAAATACAGACCAATACCACTGATGAATATAGATGCAAAAATCCTCAACAAAATACTAGCAAACAGAATCCAACAACACATTAAAAGGAGCATACACCATTATCAAGTGGGATTTATCCCAGAGATGCAAGGATTCTTCAATATATGCAAATCAATCAATGTGATACACCATATTAACAAACTGAAGAATAAAAACCATATGATCATTTCAATAGGTGCAGAAAAAGCTTTTGATAAAATGCAACACCCATTTATGATAAAAACTCTCCAGAAAGTGGACATAGAGGGACCCTACTTCAACATAATAAATGCCATATACGACAAACCCACAGCAAACATCATTCTCAATGGTGAAAAACTGAAAGAATTTAATCTAAGATCAGGAACAAGACAACGATGTCCACTCTCACCACTATTATTCAACATAGTTTTGGAAGTCCTAGCCATGGCAATAAGAGAAGAAAAAGAAATAAAAGGAATACAAATTGGAAAGGAAGAAGTAAAACTGTCACTGTTCGCAGATGACATGATACTATACCTAGAGAATCCTGAAGATATCACCAGAAAATTACTAGAGCTAATCAATGAGTTTGGTAAAGTTGCAGGATGCAAAATTAGTGCACAGAAATCTCTTGCATTCCTATACACTAATGATGAAAAATCTTAAAGAGAAATTAAGGAAACCACTCCCATTTACCACTGCAACAAAAAGAATAAAATAGCTAGGAATAAACCTACCTAGGGAGACAAAAGACCTGTATGCAGAAAACTATAATACACTGATGAAAGAAATTAAAGATGATACCAACAGATGGAGAGATATACCATGTCCTTGGATTGGAAGAATCAATATTGTGAAAATGACTATACTACCAAAAGCAATCTACAGATTCAATGCAATCCTTATCAAATTACCAATGGCACTTTTTACAGAACTAAAACAAAAAATTTCACAATTTTTACGGAGAAAAAAAAGACCCCAAATAGCCAAACCAGTCTTGAGGGAAAAAAAAATGGAGCTGGAGGAATCAGACTCCCTGACTTCAGACTATACTACAAAGCTACAGTAATCAAGACAATATGGTACTAGCTCAAAAACAGAAACATAGTTCAATGGAACAGGATAGAAAGCCCAGAGATAAACCCACACACCTATGGTCCACTAATGTATGACAAAGGAGGCAAGGATATACAATGGAGAAAAGACAGTCTCTTCAATAAGTGGTGCTGGGAAAACTGGACAGCTACATTTAAAAGAATGAAGTTAGAACACTCCCCAACACCATACACAAAAATAAACTCAAAATGGATCAGAGACCTAAATGTAAGACCAGGCACTATAAAACTCTTAGAGGAAAGCATAAGAAGAACACTCTTTGACATAAATCACAGCAAGATATTTTTTGATCCACCACCTAGAGTAATGGAAATAAAAACAAAAATAAACAAATGGGACCTAATGAAACTTAAAAGCTTTCGCACAGGAAAGGAAACCATAAACAAGACGAAAAGACAACCCTCAGAATGGGAGAAAATATTTGCAAACGAATCAACAGAGAAAGGATTAATCTCCAAAATATATAAACAGCTCATGCAGCTCAAAATATATAAACAACCGAATCCAAAAATGGGCAGAAGACCTAAATAGACATTTCTCTAAAGAAGACACACAGATGGCCAAGAGGCACATGAAAAGCTGCTCAACATCACTAATTATTAGAGAAATGCAAATCAAAAACTAATGATGGGCTTCCCTGGTGGCGCAGTGGTTAAGATTCCGCCTGCCAATGCAGGGGACACGGGTTCGAGCCCTGGTCCAGGAAGATCCTACATGCCGTGGAGCAATTAAGCCCGTGCACCGCAACTACTGAACCTCTGCTCTAGAGCCCGTGCTCCACAACAAGAGAGGCCACCGCAATGAGAATCCCGTGCACCGCAACGAAGAGTAGCCCCCGCTCACTGCAACTAGAGAAAGCCTGCGCAGCGACAAGGACGGAACGCAGCCAGAAGTAAATAAATAAATTAAAAAAAGAAAAAAACTAAAATGAGGTATCCCCTCACACCTGTTAGAATGGGCACCATCAGAAAATCTACAAACAACAAATGATGGAGAGGGTGTGGAGAAAAGGGAACCCTCTTGCACTCCTGGTGGGAATGTAAATTGATATAGCCACTATGGAGAACAGTATGGAGGTTCCTTAAAAAACTAAAAATAGAGCTACCATACGACCCAGCAATCCCACTACTGGGCATATACCCAGAGAAAACCATAATTCAAAAAGACACATGCACCCCAATGTTCACTGCAGCACTATTTACAATAGCCAGGTCATGGAAGCAAACTAAATGCCCATTGACAGACGAATGGATAAAGAAGATGTGGTACATATGTACAATGTAATATTACTCAGCCATAAAAAGGAATGAAATCGGGTCATTTGTAGAGATGTGGATGGATCTAGAGAGTGTCATACAGAGTGAAGTAAGTCAGAAAGAACAAAAGAAATGTCGTGTATTAAAGCATATATGTGGAACCTAGAAAATGGTAGAGATGAACCAGTTTGCAGAGCAGAAATTGAGACACAGATGTAGAGAACAAACGTATGGACACCAAGCGGAGAAAGCGGCAGGGTGGTGGTGTGATGAACTGGGAGATTGGGATTGACATGTATATACTGATGTGTATAAAATGGATGACTAATAAGATAAAAAAAATACACATTAAAAAAAACTGTGAAATAATTTTCTCATTTTAACTAATTATTTTTCTCTGTAATGTACTAGGAATCCAAAGTTTTCTCCTACTGAGTATTTAAGTTTGGCCAGCCAGGAAAACATTCTTGCAAAAAATGTTGAAGAAAATTTGGAAGCAGGGAGGAAGGTGCAAAATAGAAAAGTACTTTCCAGCACTGTAAAATGATGCCAGCCTCTCAGCAGGCATATATAATGAGTTAATAACAATAATACCATTTTACAATTGTATATTTCACTTTCCAAAGCACTTTCACAGATGTAACATATCTTACCTAATTGTCACTTGAAATCTGTGCAGGAGAGACCAAGTGGCTTGCCAAAGATGAAAGTGGCGGGATGCTACCTTAAAACCAGCTCTTGTTGCTTTTTTACCATTTCTGAGCCTTCAAGTCATTTAGTCATCACAAAATTTTGCACTTAGTAGATAAGAACTATATTTTAAGGGTGTAGATGAAAATCTTAATTTTAAACTTTTTCTCATATTATTTCATCTCCTCTGGCAAAAAGAAAAGTTATGCCTTTATTTTCTCAATTTGGTTAGCAACGAAACTTCTTACAACTTCAAAGTAGTAAAGTTTCATTGACCATTCTATGCAGTGAAATAGATGGGGACTTGCTTTTCCACTTTTGATAAAAATGAGACATACATATATAAGAAATTTTATGATATCTGGAAGAAAACTTGTATTTTTCCTGTACTATCTGTCCTCCCGTGACCCTCAATTCTGCACCAATGTTCAATGGTAGAATGAATCGCAATTCAAAATTATGGGAGATCCCAACTACAAGGAATGAAATGAGCTACTTTTCAGCTAAAATATATGTTTGTATGTGTGTGAGCGTATGACTGTGTAATCCTTAAATTCTAATACAGAGAGACGTATGCTTTAGTGCAGAACAGAAAAGCCTAGATAGTTAGTTGTATATCAACTCTTCAGTTAAGTAAAAGTGAAGTATAAAAATAAAAAGATTGAGTAATTGAAAAAAGTAAAGTCAGATGTAAGTTTTAAGGCTTTGAGACTGACTTGATTTATATATTTTAAGTTATGTAACTAAAAAAATTGCTCTCTTTGGGCAAAGTAATAATGGCATACTAGTTTTTAGAGAATTTGGTGCTAGTCCTGGAGCCATTACTAACAGTATTTTATGATTATTCCATATTTCTTGGTCTCGGCATCTTTATTTGCAAAATGGCAGGTTGAGACTAAGTATTTTTCATCTCTAATTTTCTATCATTCTAAATTCCTTTCCAAGGTCCTCCAGCCACTGATAGAAGTATGTCTGGTGCTCAAGAAACTTCTTAGAGTGTGGTGCTCACCCTTTAATTCCACACTGAAATTGTGAATTGCACGTAAAGTAACATCCTGTGAAACAGAGAATGCTTGATCTTCAATGGTTACGGGTCAACAGTACAAAAAGTACAGAAAGGTAAGTGATTTTTCCTTACTGAGAACCTTCGTTTCCTTCTTTTTATGGTCACTTAAAATGTTGAAACACTTTCAACACATGTATGTGAATGGGCAAACACCAGCTAGAGATTTATCTTATAGTTGATATTTCCATTGAAAGGAGATTTCACTTCTGACTGCTTTTTAAGTTGATTTCTTAATGTTGCACCTTTTACTGAGAGATGTTTTGAAATAATGAAACACATCCCATCAAACATCTGAATTGCACTGTTTACAAAGCAATTTTTACATACTTCAACTTGTTTAATCCAATTATAGCAAAACTGAGTTAGGAGTCATATACAGAGCATCGTTGCTTTCTCCTACCTCTGCAAAGACTGTGAAAATGCTATTCATGGCCTTTGGGTATTTCTAGTAAACAGAAGTTATAAAATTAATTATCCTTTACCTTGGGGAGCTACATCTCAGACACATACAGAGACTAATTCATGCATTGAAGGAAGTAGGACATCAAAATGTCCAGGATGATGCTCAGTGTGAAAGGGAGAGTGCATGAAACTTGAGTCATAAGGGTGCTGAATCATTTAAGATTTTTCTGGAAAAAGTTATGACCAATTTTCATATTAATTTATATAGCATTATTTGGATGCCATTGGTTCAATATCTTAACTTTGACACTAGAGCATTTAAATATACTTTGAAGGGAAGTACAACCCATGTCCAGAGAACTACACAAGGCACAAGTGCACAGCCTGATGAGTTTAAGAAACAGAGCACCTCCAGCACCCCAGAAGTGCCCTCCGTGCCCTCTCCCAGTCACTAGCACCCCAAAGCAATCACTATCCTGGCTTCGTTTTTGAATTTTATATAAGTGGAATCACACAGCAGGTACCTCTTTTGCCCAAAATTATGTTTCTGCATTTCATGCATATGGTTGTATGTAGCAGTGGGTTGTGTAATCTCATTGCTGTGGGGTATTCAATTACATAAGTACATTTCAATTTACTTGTCCATTCCAATGTTGGTAGGCATTTGGATAGTTACTAGTTTCTGGCTATTATGAAGAGAGATGCTATGAACATTCTTATGCACGGTTTTTGATGAACATAGCTATACTTTTTTTTAACCCTTGCTGTGTCATTGGGTATGAATATATTCAGCGTTAGCAGATACTGAAAAACGGCTTTCTGAAGTGATTATACCAAATTACACTCGCATCAGCAGCGTATGAGAGTTCCAGTTATTTTTCACCCTGGCACCTGCTATTACTAAGTACTTAATGACACGTTTATTTTTCTTGTACACCTGTAGTTAGAAAAGCAAGTGATTTTGAAACAGTGAGCTTTTATATATTAACAAAGAAAAAAATTAAATAATCTGGTTAATCTTTGCAGTAAAGTTAGACACGCTATGTCTGTCCTGAAAGTTTTGAGAAAACTTAGAAAGTTTTGGGAAAGATGCAAAACATATGTGCACACTTTATGCTGTTTGTATGAGAAAGCACTAAGTGACATAATTGCTTTAATCTGTGAGTCAGAGTCAATCTGGAATTTTTAGCTTTAGAGACCTGATCTAGTTTGGAAGGTACTGAGTTCATTAACATGAGGAAAATCTGGATGTTTTGGAGGGGGTAGGAAGCGATGTAACCTCCTTGCCCTGGATGTATGAATCCCAGGAAGAATTCATTTTGAGATACTGCAAGTTAGGATTTCTATTCAGTTTATAATATGAAAATAAGTTGGGCAATATTAGCCTAAGGAACTCTCAAACGTTGATTGCTTGTAACCCCAGATGCCACAATTCTTTCCTACTTTCCTCTCAGAGAGCCAGACGATGTAATTTACAAGGGAAATCGGCAAAACCAAAGGTACATTCATAATTCAAGTCATATTTTGGTTTAGAGAAAAAAAAACAGAATAATTATGGATCATTCATCTTCATTTTTTAAATTTAGAAATGATGAAAAGATTTAGTTGACGTAAGAAATGTTTCTCCCTCAAATGAAGTGGAAAGCTCAGAGCTGTGAAAATCCAAAGCACTGTGTAGCAGCAATAGTGGTAGGAAAACTCATCCCTATAAATCCCTTCTAGCAAACTGGCATTGCCAGTTTCCCACTTTCCTTTACTGTCAGCTAATCTCTTATCACCTTTATTTGGATTGTTACGAACATCAACGTTTCCCTCTTTTAGCTATTGCTATTAAATTTCTCTTGCAATGACATGCCCATATATTGTGCCATCTAAACACCACTGAACTTCATTTAGTTGTGATTCCCTTTTTTCGAAAATATTTGTTGATCCCTATATAGAAGAACTACCAGAAGCAGTCTGAGGATAATAATATTAGGGACTCACTAATGTAATCCGATGAATACAATATTTTAAAGGCCTGGTATAAAATTTAAATGAAGTTTAAATATGTAAAATAGCCCTTCCTAAGTATCTCTAATTTTAGGCTATATTTGTCTGTGATGGAAAAAGTTGTGGAACACATACTACTTCTGAATTTCTTAATTCAGTGAAGATTCAGTGAACCCATTAAGAAAACTTTTCTCCTCCCTGTGTTTAGATGAAACGACTCATGTCTACGTTACATTTAGAGCAGACTGTAAACTCCTAGTGGGAATGAAGCTTTCTTTGTATTAATCATCTCACAATACCCAATGAAACGACACATATAAAAAGTTATATAATGATAATCGCCTGATTATTTGTTAAGAAATAAACTCTAAAAGATTATGATGATAGCTAACTTTGACTGAGTACTTCCTATGTGTCAAGCTCTACATACACATTTATTTTTAACGATGACCCCTAGAATCATTATCCCCTATTACAAATGGGAAATCTGAGGATCAGAAAAGGCAGCTTGCCCCAGCCCACTTGAACCCATGTCTGTCTGTGCCCTTAATCGCCATGCTTTCAAAGCAAGGGCTCTTGACAAAAAGAGAGAGAGAGAGAGAGAGAGAGAGAGAGAGGGAGAAGAATGCCATCACAAGAGCATTGAGTAGTCATCAAGAAAAAATATATTTTAATTTGCACCTCGAACATTGACCACAGAGTGGATATCCACTCTGAGCATTCTCCTGACCTCATTACAATAATAATGCATTTTTTCTTTTAAGTCTTTCATTTCAGGAAGAAGTCATGTTTTGCAAAGAAAAGCATTATTGAAACACTGTACAGCACTAGGCTTTCTCAACTAGAATTTTGCTCCTATAAGGACTAAAGCCAAAATAGAGATAATAGCCTAAATTCTGAGGATGAACCTGGGGACTCAGATTATGGATTGGTTGGAAGGACCATCTTTGCATTCAGGACAACAAATATTTAAAATGCCAGATCCAGACAATAAATGTCATGCGTGTAAGGGGAGGGGGCATAGGTACACAACACCTCCCCCAATCCTAAAGTGTTAGTCCCATAACTAGAGTTGAAACAAAATTTTGTGGAAGTTCAAAGAAGGGAAATACCGTTTGAGTAGGTGGTGTTCTACCTTCAAGCACCCTGCTTAGGACTCCTTTGTAATACTGTGCCCCTCAGCTCTGGTCTGTCGAGGAGGAGTGTTTAAAGTAAACCTCTTCCCTGAAACTAGGGGTTGGGGATCACACAGCTGAGGCCTTTTGTCCCATGGCCAAAGACTGGGCCAGGAAACTGTTTCACCAAATCATACAATCGGGGTTATTTTAATGATTAGCGACACTATACCTATCTCTATCAAAGATAGACAAAAGGAAGTGGATTTTAAACTACAGGAGGAATGGTTAGGTGCCCAAGTGAAAAAAAAAAGTCCTGATAATAGTAACTGTTAGAAGTAGTCATAAATTATAAATAAATTATTGAGCACTTGCTGTTGCCCAGGTACTGTTAGGCACTTTACAAGAATTACTTTAATACTCATTAGACCCTACATGGGAAAGTATTTCCTATATTTTTCAGATGAAGGCATTGAAGCTCGCCATGGTAACAAGCTTCTTTAAGCTCAAGCAATTAATCCGTGGCTTAAGCAGACTTACCACCAAGTTGACACGACTCAGAAAGTCACGTTCCTTTTCCCGCAGGACATTTCTCAAGCCATGGATTTTGGAACACTAGTTTTATGGACAATGAGAGTTATAACGTTTGAAATAAATATGTTTGGGAAATACTGAGTTAAAGTTTAAACAAGTTTCTTGGCTACCAACTTTGTCAACCGCACTGGTAACACGCATTGTGAATCTCCAATGGAAGGGTCTAGTGTCTAGGATCCAGCATTTTCCAAAACTGTTTTGTCACAGAACTCTTATTTCTGGCCTAACTGGAATCTCCAAGGGCTCATATTGTATGGGACTGAATTTAGGAAAATCTGTACTACACTTGTCTGCGTTAAAGTCTCCAGTAGAGACCTTTTGAAAGATGAGTTAAATCACAGAATCACAGAGACAGGACAGTTCAAATCCCCAGTGGCTCCTTGATTTCCCTCATCTCCAACCTGTGGTAACATATTCCTGGTTTGTCTGTGCTGTGAACACCAGATGGGTAGCCAATACTACCTTCACACTATTCTTAACCGGCTGGAAATTCTCCACTTCCTAACGTATCTCCTTTCTCCTCCAAGTTACTCTATAAAGTCAATTCTTACCACCAAAGAGCAGTAAAACAAGACTTTCACTGCAACTGGGTGTGGTCACCACATATTTCTTGTGTTTACTGTGTCGTTTGTAGCCAGCCTTCACTGTCTGAAGGTTATAGGCTGTAGCGATCCAATTTCTGATGCAGTTTGGCATGAAAAATATGGAAGCAGAGAAGTCCTAGATTAGGGATTCTTCATCCACACTCCATCCAAGGGTACAGCAAAGTGACTCCCATCCAGTGTTGCAGGACCCCAGACCCTCTGCCCTGTGTTATTTCTCACGCCCTCAGTCTTTGTATAGATGGAAAGACAACTCATGTTGCAGTCGCTGCAGAGATAGATAGCCATGCTCCCTACTCCTACGCAAGGGTTCTCTTAAGCTGCTTTGTGATGCAAAACAGCAGCCTTCAAAGCAGTGCTGACATGAATGTCAGGCACACCCAGATGCCTAAGGATTAGGGCAGGTTGTGTTTCAAAATGGACATGGTTTGTGCACTGTATCAACCCTGGCATCACCAGACAAAAGATGACTCCTCTCTGCACCACAAAAACTTTCTTTCTGGTGATAAAGCATTTCCCCCTATCAATATGGTCTTACAAAAATGGTATGTTTCTTATCCCTTCTTTGATATAAGGTAAGTGGAACAAGAAAAAAAAAAGAAATATAATATGGAAATAACTGATACATTCTATTAGTTCTTTGGAAGTCTGAATCCTCTGAGTATATAAACATAATCCTATACTGAGGGCAGGAATTGTGTCTTATTTATTTCTCTAATCCCCACAATTCCTGGCAGTGATGTACACTTGGTAGGCACTCAGAAATAGCAAAATGAATTAATGAATTAGTTTCTTCTAATTACTTGATTAGAAGAAAAAGTAGAAAAATCATTGTTTAAGAAATAGACTCCCACCAATTTCAAATGAGACCTCTTCTTGGATAAAATTCAGGAATATTTTTTATAAAATCCTGTAGGATCATTGGTTCCTTGGAAATACAATATTCCACTTAGGATTTTAAGTAGGAATTTAGTAAAAGTGATTTGTCCCTTAAATACAGAACCTGCCCAAACTATCCTACAACCATAATCTCCTTTCTTAGAACTAAAAATGTAATGAAACTATCTTAAATTCATGATTACTTAGAAATAACTAGAGAAAAAAATCACTCGTGTGCACACACTGTATAATCCCAAATACACGTACTTGAGAATGTGAAAGGTATTTCCAATTACTAACAAACAATATTTCTGACTTAGGTATTTATGCTAGTTCAAGTGCAATCCGAGACCATGGCATGTTAGGCTGGCAACTACCATGGAGATCTGCTAAAAAGCCTTTCCCTCCTCATCTAATAAACAAGGGAATTGAAACCCAGAGGGGTACAGTAACATTGCCTAACTCGGCATGCCATGTTACTGGCAAATCCAGCACTAGAACCCAAGTTTCTCAGTTCCCAGCCCAATACTCCAGTTTGCTCCTCTCCAGAGTTGATCTCTCAGCTTTTCCAGACTAAATCAACTCCAGCCCCGTGGACTAGGGAGCCTCTCCCGATGGGTCAGATATCAGCCTCATTAGAAACAAGGTTGCTTGTTTCTTGAAAACACAGTGTTTTGCACCATCTTTTCCTAGCGCTTTGGCTTTAAGAATTTTGGTCCTAATAGAGATCTTGTTTGTGTTGACAACGTACTTCATGAGCTAAGCAGTGATATGGTTGCACCTTAAGCAAGACATTGAAAGGAAGATTTGTCTGATAACTACACGTGGACAAGGAGCAGAATAGTAGATTTAATAGTGAATTAGTCTTTCAAGAATCTCACTTGGGGCTTCCCCGGTGGCGCAGTTGTTGAGAGTCTGCCTGCCGATGCAGGGGACACGGGTTCGTGCCCCGATCCGGGAAGATCCCACATGCCGCGGAGCGGCTGGGCCCGTGAGCCAAGGCCGCAGAGCCTGTGTGTCCGGAGCCTATGCTCTGCGGCGGGGGAGGCCACAACGGTGGGAGGCCCGCGTACCGCAAAAAAAAAAAAAAAAAAGAATCTCACTAGAAGTTCATTAGTCTTTTCTTCTGTTATTTAAAGAATTTTCAAGCAATTAGCTAAAATCACTTATAGGACATATCCCTTAATGTTTTAGCATCACAAAAAACAGGAAATCCTGGTGAAAGTACAATTCAACTCTATGGTTAACCAAATCAGATTTTCTTGAAATACAGAAGACTGAAGTTATGGATAGAAGGAAAACAAAACAAAACAAGTGCTTGATCCAGGATCTAGACCCCAGCTATAACTCTTTCCTTAAAAACGATTCAATTGGTGACAACTTTACTAGTGCAATAACTTACAAAGAATGGTAAATTGGTGCATAATGGGAACATTGGGTGTAAAGTATCCTTTAGACAGGCTTTGCTTATTTTATGTAGCAAGTATTTTTTACAAGTTTTGCCAGAATAAAGAGAGCCCTAAAACAATCTAAATAACATCTGCTCCTTAGGGAAGAAAAGACCATTTTTCTTAAATTATAGTGTCTCCTGGCAGGAAAGAGGTTAGGTCTATTTCTTCAGAGATAGTTTCCAGTTCTCCAGACTTAAAGGAATCAACAGATTGAGGGAAAAAAGAAGTGCATAGCAGAAGTCCCTGTGACACACTGGGTCTGCATTGACTGCCCTGGAGTCCCTTTCCATCTGGGAAAGGAAGAGGGTGAGGCTGGCTGATGCAGGAGGACAGGTCTGCTCTGTGTCTGGCCACTTAGTGTCAGCTGGCAGAGGCAGGACTCCAGGAGTCAGCAGCTTATCAGCCCTGGGGCTCTCGAGAAAGCTCACCACTGAAAGATGGGCCCTGTGGGAGCAGAACTTCATCAGCTTGACCATCTGAGTTCTGCTTCCTATTACAACTCCATTTAGCAGGAGAAATGATTTCCTAGTGGTCGGGCATGTTCAGATTTATTGCTTTATTTGCTGTCTGTTGAATTAAGGAGAAAAATCCACCACAAGAATTCCCTAGCAATGCTGAAAGGTCATTTGTCTCACAAAATTCTATCCTTTCATTGCACTCTTTCTATCAAGAATTTCTCTAATGGTCCCGTAATAATCCTAGCATTTGGTCTCAGCAGCCTTCTCTGTATGAAACACCAGTTTTGGCCAAGTTCAAATTGCCTCTGTACACACGAAAAGTGATCTGTTTGGGGGAGTGCATTTGTAATAATTCCGAAGTTTTTATTTGCATTGTCAGCATACCCACATTCAAGCTACTGTAAAACATGCACACACATTTTAAGTATCTAGACCCTCAAGGACCTTTCTGAAGAAATTCATCTTCAGATCGACATAACTGGCATTGAAGCAGAGGCATTCTTTTTCAATAATATAGGATGTGCATTATTGACCTCATGCTTTTCCAAAGAATAGTGTTTATTTTTATTACTGTTCATGATAATGCATAGTATTATGATTACTATCCATATAAGGCTACATTAATTTAAAAATCTGGTTCTAAGCAATAGTCAATGTTATAGTTGCATAATAGATTATACGTATTCAGATAAATATCTTAATAATGTTCATTTAGTTTCTAGAAACTCCAGTAAGTATATGATAGTCTTCTTCTTCTTATTATTAATAGGTCCCATTTGACTTTTTGCCTCTAAGCCACCTCTCATGATTTATGGTTATTCACACATTTAAACTCATTTTGAGATACTGTGGTCGGTCAGCTCTGTATTGTACAGAATGCAGGTCCCTTGAGGAGCCACCATGGCACAAAGTTAACAGATTGTGACTTGCAGCTGGACAAGTTGGATGGACTTTTAGGCAAGGGTCCTCCTCTGGCCCCTGCTCATGAGCTAGCACCCTGGGAGGGTCCTTGACCAGATGGTGCCAGCCCAATAAACTGCAGGTGCCAGTATGTGGCACAAGTACTTGGCAACATCTCAAATGAAAGGCAGCAAAGCACAGTGGAAGGCGGCTTTGGAGTCAGACAGATTGGGTTTAAATCCTGCTCTGACACTTAATCTGTGAAATAACCTTGTGCAGGTTACTTAACAGTTCTTTGACTTCCAGAGAGAAAATTAATCATTAAGAGTTATAGCTTGGGAGATTGGTTCAAGATGGCAGAGTAGAAGGACAGGCGCTCACTCCCTCTTGCGAGAGCACCAGAATCACAACAAACTGATGAAAAATCATCGACAGGAAGACACTGGAACCCACCAAAAAAGATACCCCACATCCAAAGACAAAGGAGAAACCACGGTGAGATGGTAGGACGGACGTAATCACAATAAAATGAAACCTCGTAACTGCTGGGTGGTTGACTCACAAACTGGAGAAAAATTATACCACAGGATTCCACCCACTGGAGTGAAGGTTCTGAGCCTCATGTCAGGCTTCCCAACCTGGGGGTCTGGCAATGGGAGTAGGAATTCCTAGAGAATCAGAATTTGAAGGCAAGCAGGATTTGATTGCAGGACTTCGACAGGACTGGGGGAAACAGACTCCACTCTTGGAAGGCACACACAAAGTAGTGTGCGCATCGGTACCCAGGGAAGGAGCAATGACCCCCTAGGAGAGTGAACCAGACCTGCCTGCTAGTGTTGGAGGGTCACCTGCAGAGGAGGGGGGTGGCTGTGGCTCACCGTGCAGACAAGGACACAGGCAACAGAAGTTCTGGGAAGTACTCCTTGGCATGAGACCTCCCAGAGTCCACCATTAGCCCCACCAAAGAGCCTGGGTAGGCTCCAGTGTTGGGTCACCTTGGGCCAAAAAACCAACAGGGAGGGAACCCAGCCCCACCCCTCAGCAGACAATCAGATTAAAGTTTTACTGAGCTCTGCGCAAGAGAGCAACAGCCAGCTCTACCCACCACCAGTCCTTCCCATCAGGAAACTTCCACAAGCCTCTTAGATAACCTCATCCACCAGAGGGCAGACAGCAGAAGCAAGAAGAACTACAGTCCTGCAGCCTGTGGAACAAAAACCACATTCACAGAAAGATAGACAAGATGAAAAGGCAGAAGGCTATGTACCAGATGAAGGAACAAGATAAAACCTCAGAAAAACAACTAAATGAAGTGCAGATAGGCAACCATCCACAAAAGGAATTCAGAATAATGATAGTGTAGATGATCCAGGACCTCGGAAAAACAATGAAGGCAAAGATCAACAAGATGCAAGAAATGTTTAACAAAGACCTAGAAAAATTAAAGAACAAACAAACAGAGATGAACAATACAATAATTGAAATGAAAAATACACTAGAAGGAATCAATAGCAGAATAACTGAGGTACAAGAACGGATAAGTGACCTGGAAGACAGAATGGTGGAATGCACTGCTGCAGAACAGAATAAAGAAAAAAGAATGAAAAGAAACGAAGACAGACTAAGAGACCTCTGGGGCAACATTAAATGCAACAACATTCACATTATGGGGTCCCAGAAGGAAAAGAGAGAGAGAAAGGATCTGAGAAAATATTTGAAGAGATTATAGTCTAAAACTTCTCTAACACGGGAAAGGAAATAGCCACCCAAGTCCAGGAAGCGTAGAGAGTCCCAGGCAGGATAAACCCAGGTAGAAACACACTGAGACCCATAGTAATCAAATTGACAAAAATTAAAGACAAAGAAAAATTATTGAAGGCAACAAGGGAAAAACGACAAATAACATACAACGGAACTCCCATAAGGTTAACAGCTGATTTCTCAGCAGAAACTCTACAAGCCAGAAGGGAGTGGCATGATACATTTAAAGTGATGAAAGGGAAGAAATTACAACCACAATTACTCTACCTGGTAAGGATCACATTCAGATTCGATGGAGAAACCAAAAGCATTACAGACAAGCAAAAGCTAAAAGAATTCAGCACCACAAAACAGCTCTACAGCAAATGCTAAAGGAAATTCTCTAAGTGGGAAACACAAGAAAAGAAAAGGACCTATGAAAACAACGCCATAACAATTAAGAAAATGGTAATAGGAACATACATATTGATAATTAACTTAAATGTGAAGGTATTAAATGCTCCAACCAAAAGACACAGGCTAGCTGAATGGATACAAAAACAAGATCCATATATATGCTGTCTACAAGAGACCGACTTCAGACCTAGGGACACACAGAGACTGACAGTGAGGGAATGGAAAAAGATATTCCATGCAAATAGAAATCAAAAGAAAGCTGGAGTGGCAGTAGTCATATCAGATAAGAGACTTTAAAACAAAGAATGTTACAGAGACAAGGAAGGACACTACATAATGATCAAGGGATCAATCCAGGAAGAAGATATAACAATTATAAATATATATGCAGTCAACATAGGAGCACCTCAATACATAAGGCAACTGCTAACAGCTATAAAAGAGGAAATCGACAGTAACACAATAATAGTGGGGGAATTTAACACCCAACTAACACCAATGGACAGATCATCCAAACAGAAAATTAAGAAAGAAACAGAAGTTTTAAATGACACAACAGACCAGATAGATTTAATTAATATTTATAGGACATTCCATCCAAAAAGAGCAGATTACACTTTCTTCTCAAGTGCACGATGAACATTCTCCAGGAGAGATCCCATCTTGGGTCACAAATCAAGCCTCACTAAATTTAAGAAAATTGAAATCATATCAACCATCTTTTCTGACCACAATCTTATGAGATAAGAAATCAGTAACAGGGAAAAAAATGTAAAACCACAAACACCTGGAGGCTAAGCAATATGTTACTAAATAACCAAGAGATCACTGAAGAAATCAAAGAGGAAATAAAAAAATATCTAGAGACAAATGACAATGAAAACACGACAATCCAAACCCTATGGGATGCAGCAAAAGCAGTTCTAATAGGGAAGTTTATAGCAATACGAGCCTACCTCAACAAACCAGAAACATCTCAAATAAACAATCTAACCTTACACCTAAAGGAACTAGAGAAATAGGAACAAACAAAACCCAAAGTTAGTAGAACGAAAGAAATCATAAAGATCAGAGCAGAAATAAACGAAATAGAAACAAAGAAAACAATAGCAAAGATCAATAAAACTAAAAGCTGGTTCTTGGAGAAGATAAACAAAACTGATAAACCATTAGCCAGACTCACCAAGAAAAAGAGGGAGAGGACTCAAATCAATAAAATTAGAAATGAAAAAGGAGAAGTTACAACAGACACTGCAGAAATACAAAGCATCCTATGAGATTACTACAAGCAACTCTATGCCAATAAAATGGACAACCTGAAAGAAATGGACAAATTCTTAGAAAAGTATAACCCTCCAACACCGAACGCAGAAGAAACAGAAAATATGACCAGACCAATCACAAGCAATGAAATTGAAACTGTGATTAAAAATCTTCCAACAAACTAAAGTCTGGGATCAGGTGGATTCACAGGTGAATTCTATCAAATATTTAGAGAAGTGCATCCATCCATCTCAAACTCTTCCAAAAAATTGCAGAAAAGGAACACTCCCAAACTCATTCGATGAGGCCACCATCACCCAGATACCAAAACCAGACAATGATACTACAAAAATGAAAATTACAGAGAAATATCACTGATGAATATAGATGCAAAAATCCTCAACAAAATAACAGCAAACAGAATCCAACAACACATTAAAAGAAGCATACACCATGATCAAGTGGGATTTATCCCAGAGATACAAGGATTCTTCAATATATGCAAATCAATGAATGTGATTCACCATATTAACAAACTGAAGAATAAAAACCATATGATCATCTCATTAGATGCAGAAAAAGCTTCTGACAAAATTCAACACCCATTTATGATAAAAGCTCTCCAGAAAGTGGGCATAGAGGGAAACTACTTCAACATAATAAAGGCCATACATGACAAATCCACAGCAAACATCATTCTCAATGGTGAAGAACTGAAAGAATTTCCTCTAAGACCGGGAACAAGAAAAGGATGTCCACTCTCACTACTATTATTCAACATAGTTTTTGAAGTCCTAGCCATGACAATCAGAAAAGCAAAAGAAATAAAAGGAATTCAAATTGGAAAAGAAGAAGTAAAACTGTCACTGTTTGCAGATGATATGATACTATACATAGATAATCCTAAAGATGCCACCAGAAAACTACTAGAGCTAATCAATGAATTTGGTAAAGTTGCAGGATACAAAATTAATTCACAGAAATCTCTTGCATTCCTATACACTAACGCTGAAAAATCTGAAGGAGAAATTAAGGAAACACTCCCATTTACCACTGCAACAAAAAGAATAAATTACCTAGGAATAAACCTACCTAGGGAGACAAAAGACCTGTATGCAGAAAATTATAAGACACTGATGAAAGAAATTAAAGATGATAAAAATAGATGGAGAGATATACCATGTCCTTGGATTGGAAGAATCAATATTGTGAAAATGACTCTACTACCCAAAGCAATCTACAGATTCAATGCAATCCCTATCAAACTACCACTGGTAATTTTTACAGAACTAGAACAAATAATTCCACAATTTGTATGGAAACACAAAAGACCCTGAACAGCCAAAGCAATCTTGAGTGAAAAAAACGAAGCTGGAGCAATCAGACTCCCTGACTTCAGACTATACTACAAAGCTACAGTAATCAAGAGAGTACGGTACTGGCACAAAAACAGAAAGATAGATCAATGGAACAGGATAGAAAGCCCAGAGATTAACCCACACACCTATGGTCACCTTATCTTTGATAAAGGAGGCAAGAATATACAGTGGAGAAAAGACAGCCTCTTCAATATGTGGTGCTGGGAAACCCGTACAGGTACATGTAAAAGGATGAAATTAGAAAACTCCCTAACACCATACACAAAAATAAACTCAAAATGGATTAAAGACCTAAATGTAAGGCCAGAAACTATCAAACTCTTAGAGGAAAACATAGGCAGAACACTCTATGACATAAACCACAGCAAGATCCTTTTTGACCCACCTCCTAGAGAAATGGAAACAAAAACAAAAATAAACAAATGGGACCTAATGAAACTTCAAAGCTTTTGCACAGCAAAGGAAACCATAAACAAGACAAAAAGACAACCCTCAGAATGGGAGAAAATATTTGCAAATGAAGCAACGGACAAACTATTCATCTCCAAAATTTACAAGTGGCTCATGCAGCTCAATAAGAAAAAAACAAACAACCCAATCCAAAAATGGGCAGAAGACCTAAATAGACATTTCTCCAAAGAAGATATTCAGATTGCCAACAAACACATGAAAGAATGCTCAACATCATTAATGATTAGAGAAATGCAAATCAAAACTACAATGAGATACCATCTCACACCAGTCAGAATGGCCATCATCAAAAAATCTAGAAACAAGAAATGCTGGAGAGGGTGTGGAGAAAAGGGAACACTCTTGCACTGCTGGTGGGAATGTAAATTGATACAGCCACTATGGAGAACAGTATAGAGGTTCCTTAAAAATCTACAAATAGAACTACCATACGACCTAGCAATCCCACTACTGGGCATATACCCTGAGAAAACCAGAATTCAAAAAGAGTCATGTACGAAAATATTCATTGCAGCTCTATTTACAATAGCCAGGAGATGGAAACAACCTAAGTGTCCATCATCGGATGAATGGATAAAGATGTGGCACATATATACAATGGAATATTACTCAGCCATAAAAAGAAACGAAATTGAGTTAATTTTAGTGAGGTGGATGGACCTAGAGTCTGTCATACAGAGTGAAGTAAGTCAGAAAGAGGAAAACAAATACCATATGCTAACACATATATATGGAATTTAAGAAAAGATAAAGAAAAGGTCATGAAGAACCTAGGCTAAGACGGGAATAAAGACACAGACCTGCTAGAGAAGGGACTTGAGGATATGGGGAGGGGGAAGGGTAAGCTGTGACAAAGTGAGAGAGTGGCATGGACATATATACACTACCAAATGTAAAATAGATAGCTAGTGGGATGCAGCCGCATAGCACAGGGAGATCAGCTCGATGGTTTGAGACGACCTAGAGGGGTGGGATAGGGAGGGTGGGAGGGAGGGAGATGCAAGAGGGAAGAGATATGGGAACATATGCATATGTATAACTGATTCACTTTGTTATAAAACAGAAACTAACACACCATTGTAAAGCAATTATACTCCAGTAAAGATGTTTTTAAAAAAATGGATTAAAGACCTAAATGTAAGACTGGACACTATAAGACTCTTAGAGGAAAACAGAAGATGGACACTCTTTGAAACAAATCACAGCAAGATTTTTTTTGACCCACCTCCTAGAGTAATGGAAATAAAAACAAAAATAAACAAATGGGACCTAATGAAACTTAAAAGCTTTTGCACAGCAAAGGAAACCATAAGCAAGACAAAAAGACAACCCTCAGAATGGAAGAAAATATTTGCAAACGAATCAACGGACAAAGGATTAATCTCCAAAATACATAAACTGCTCAGGCAGCTCAATATTAAAAAAACATAAAACCCAATTAAAAAATGGGCAGACGAGCTTCCCTTGTGGCTCAGCGGTTGAGAATCTGCCTGACAATACAGGGGACACGGGTTCGAGCCCTGGTCTGGGAAGATCCCACATGCCGCAGAGCAACTAGGCGGGTGAGCCACAACTACTGAGCCTGCGCGTCTGGAGCCTGCGCTCCGCAACAACAGCGGCCGCGATAGTGAGAGGCCCGTGCACTGCGATGAAGAGTGGCCCCCACTTGCCAAAACTAGAGAAAGCCCTCGCACAGAAACGACGACCCGACACGGCCAAAAATAAATAAAATTTAAAAAGACATTTCTCCAAAGAAGACATACAGATGGCCAAGAAAAACATGAAAAGCTGTTCAACATCACTAATTATTAGAGAAATGCAAATCAAAACTACAATGAGGTATCACCTCACACCCATTAGAATGGGCACCATCAGAAAATCTACAAAGAACAAATGCTGGAGAGGGTGTGGAGAAAAGGGAACCCTCTTGCACTCCTGGTGGGAATGTAAATTGATACAGCTCCTATGGAGAGCAGTATGGAGGTTCCTTAAAATACTAAAAATAGAATTACCATATGATCCAGCAATCCCACTACTGGGCATATACCCAGAGAAAACCATAATTCAAAAAGACACATGCACCCCAGTGTTCACTGCAGCACTATTTATAATAGCCAGGTCATGGAAGCAGCATAAATGCCCATCAACAGATGAATGGATAAAGAAGATGTGGCACATATATACAATGAAATATTACTCAGCCATAAAAAGGAACGAAATTCAATCATTTGTAGAGACATGGATGGATCTAGAGACTGTCATACAGAGGGAAGTAAGTCAGAAAGAGAAAAACAAATGTCGTATATTAACGCATATATGTGGAACCTAGAAAAATGGTACGGATGAAGTGGTTTGCAGGGCAGAAATTGAGACAGAGATGTAGAGAACAAATGTATGGACACCAAGGGGGGAAAGTGGCCACAGGGGGTGGTGGTGGGATGAACTGGGAGATTGGGATTGACATATATACACTAATATGTGTAAAATGGATAACTAATAAGAACCTTTTGTATAAAAAGTAAATAAAATAAAATTCAAAGAAAAAAAGATAAAAGAATTATAGTTGGGTTTAATATGGTTGGCTGTCCAGATCAGTGTTTAAAGGTATAGTTTTCTACGTTTCATCCTGCTCTGCTATTTTCTAGTTGCTCAACCTTGGGCAGGTTCACATAAATCATGCTATGTCTTTGTTTCTTCACCTGCAACGTGGGGGTAATAATTGTAACTCTCTTAGGGCTTTGGAAGGATTAACTTTTTAAAATAAATGAAAACCATCTTTCACAATACTTGGCACATAGTAAGTGCTCAGTATTAGTTATTTAATTTTATGAAGTGGATCTCAAGTTGATAGCATTAGTGGGTATGCCATTCCCTAAGCCTAGTGTCTCTTTCAACCATCCTTCTGTCCATGGTTTCTGTTCTCTGTGTTCTAAGACCATGAGACCACAATTGTGAGAATGAGAGTAACTGCAGAGTTAGTGAAAGGAAATATACTCTATTGTTCAACTTTGTAAATCTTATTTTTAAGCTGTTAGAACAATTTCTATCTTTGAAATATCTAACCCTTAAGCCAGCTATGTTGAAGAAAAAGCATACATCACTTACCCTCCCCACTGAAAAATCTATGCTTATTTTTTAGTGAAACAGTTGTAGCTGATGTAAACACTTCCAATCAGGTTACTTCGGAAATGTTTTCCTATTTTCGTTAAATATTGTTTATCCCAAAGAGGAATGCTTTATGCCTTCAGCATTACTTTTAGAATGATACATATTTATGACATAATATACCACTTTTGGAAGTTTTTTGCATTTAAGTTTCTAAAAAAATGATATTTACATAAATTTTCCTCACACATTTGTGTAATTTTCTCAAGTACACTCTTTGATGATTTTACATATACATGCTCCTTTCATCTTCTAATCGTAGATTTGTTTATCTCCTCATTCAATCAGAATATTTTAGATGAATACTGAAATAATTATTTGCTTTAAAAAAATCATGTAATCATAGCTGGGTATGGATGTAAATGATATACATATTTCGTCAGTTTTAAAATATACTCATTCTTTATACCAAATTTCATACAGATGGATTTTTAAATTACTTTTGATATATAGTTTATATTTATAAATAAAGTTGGCTTAACCCTGCTATCATCTAAAGAAAGCTTACTGTCAGTTTCTAAACATTGGAAATGTAAAGGACATTTCTATTTACTATTGGTGCATAATTTATGCATATATTACCTGTGTACATATATGCCAATATATTACATATAAATATATAGTATTACATATTAAATTAGCAGCAGTATATGCTACTAATGCAACCAAGGTACCATCTTGACAGCCTCTAATCATTTTTTTGCATCCTGTCCCTTCTATTACCATCTCTACTGGTCATGATTATTGTACCATCCATACCCATTCAATAATTATGATGGAAGATGCCAAGGAATTCTGTGTTTCTGTGCTCTGCTTTCCTTCTCATGGTATCTCCATCCTCCCCTAGCCTCCATCCCTATCCCAACACACCCACATGGGCCATGTACGCCTATGTGCACGCACACACACACGTACAATGATATTTCTTCAAGTCCATGCCTACAGTGAAAGCTGCCTTAACCATGTTTAAAAACTTGTTATTTTCTCTTGTATTTGTACATAGGTAAATTGTACATAGATGATAAAAATATATATTAATTTATATACACATCTATATCTTTAGGGATAACATATAAAAGTATGTAATTATACATATGACCACACACAATTTTGTGTCCTTCTTTTTAGTCAAAGAGTGATTTTCCTTTCAGCTGTTAATACGGTGCACAGAGGAAGTTAAATACTCTTCTCCCAGTGACTCTACAACCTGGGGGCCAAATGATGCCTTTTACAGACATCCCCTTTCCATATACAGTATTTCTAGGCTATACCTCAGAGCAGGTGAGAGTTGCAAATAGGGGAACGGCACACACTCTTTTGGGTATTTCTTTATATGTGCAGCTGCGGCCTCCATAGGTGTTAGGTTTGGATGTTTATCTACACTGCATTTAGATTATGTCGAAAGGAGTCAGAGTTAATAAACAAAGGCTGTGAGAAAGTTGGTCTTTTTTTAAAACATAAGTGCAAAGACCCTTTTATTCCAAGTTCCTGGCTCAGTACCTAGCACATAGTGGGCACTCAAAATATATAGATTACATGACGGACTGACTGAATGAATATAGTACTATCTTGGTTCAAGTAAGAATGAAAAGTGGGGAGGATGAAATTTCTCTTCATTTCCAGGGATGCATCACTATGTATTCTGAAGATAGAGACGAGAACCTGGTGGCCTAGAACGCATGTGCAGTTTCCCAATCATGCAGAAAGAAACTTGACAAGTTTTCCATTAGAGAATCAGAGTCATGATCTGGTTACAGAACCCTAGACATGGGCCAAGATCAAACCAAAAAGTTGAAGAGAGGTCACTTAGTCTAAACATACTCATATTTCTCAATCAATAAACTTGTGAACCAATGAAAACCTTGTTCTCACCATGTGGCCTCAGTCAACCCGGGAAGTGAGCTTCAGACTCAGCAGAAAATGTGTGAAAAACAGTCTCATAATGACACTCTGGTGTTACCCATGGTCTACTGACCATAGTGCAGGTACCTTGTATTAATGATTGCTTAGGGTAAATGACATACTAAAGTCCAATAAAAACATCTTCCATGTATAGAGACAACATTCTACACACTCCCTAAATTTAATCCTACTACTGAAAACAAACAGGAGGCCTGGCCACCGTCACCTTTAAAGAAAGTGTCATCAGCAATCTAACGTTCTTCACAGTCTTTCTGGACATAGGTGGCCACTTTAGGAATGGCTCTACAAAGGCTGCTCAGTGTACAATTGAGCAGGCTCTTCTTTGGAAAAGAGAAACCCAGCTGACATTCCTATCTCCCCTGACTCAGCATTTGCTTAGACTGATGCATTTGCATACATTCCGGGCAGCCTAATTCTGTCTAACTTAGTAATAAAATCATGGCAAGATGAGATACACACCATGTTTCATTCATTTTAATGTCCTAATATTTGTGAACTTGGAATGAAATATAAAGTATATCCAATTTGAGCAGCCTAGCAAGCTGCCTGCCTGGCCATCTGTTCATTTCTAGCTTTTCTACTTCTTAGTCATTTCATTTCTGTTTTTAATCGTAACTGCACTTTTATGCTGATGGCACAAATCCTGAGGCCCTTTTCAATGCCACTTGCAGCCCTGCCCCTGACCCCTGCTCATCTAAAGTGATGGCTTAATCTCAGTTGCTTTTAAATGTATATTTATCCTCAAGAAGTGTTTTCTGGAATAATAGAGTTCCATTAAAAGAATCTTATTTCTTGTTTCATTTTTCACATTGGCTAACCAGGTCCAGAGTCTGGTCCCCAGGACTGTGTCATTTTTCTCTCTTGTCTTACTCTCTCTGCATTCCATCACAGCTGAAGCTTTCAATCACATTATCCTGTTGCACGTTATGATTTTGCTTTCACATTGCCACCTCCTCTGCTTAATTAAATAATTTGTTGACACGCTCAGATTTCTGTTTACTCTAGCCCAGGCATTCCAGCCAAGATAATTATATCTAGGGTTTCAGGATATGCCTGTGGTAAAATGTTGAAGAAGGGAAAATTTGTCTTTGAACTTTCTCCCAGACAACTTAGCAACTCTATTTCCTCTCTTTGCTCTTTCCTTTCCCTCCTTTCAATTTGTCCCCAACATGTGAAGTGATCATCCATTCTGGATATTCTCGTCCATTCCTGC
>NW_006770652.1:2171336-2234131 GCF_000442215.2 Lipotes vexillifer
TTCCTGCTTTTAAATATTCTTCCCCATTGTCCTTAAACCTAATTATAAGTTCATTGTCTCTATCTGGTTAAAAATATACTGAAATTAGCAGAACTCCAATCCTACTATTCCCGCTAAGATATTAATAAATAAGAAGGCTGCCAGTTCTTGAGCACTTAAGTTAGTTCAACAATGCTGAAAATAAAGTACTTATTGAGTGTCATGTGTGCTCAAGGCTCGATGGCAGGTGCCAGGGGTATGAAAAGGAATAAGACACTAGTCCTTGAATTCCCAAGGCATGGAGTCTAGTAAAGAAAACAGACATAGACATAGAAAATCATAATGTCTTATGATGAGTCCCACAATGATTTTGTATCATACGGAATTTGGGAACACAGGTAATGGGCAACTACTCTGAGCTCCCCACCCTTCATCTACACATTCTATGTTTTCTTTCTGAAATAGGTGTTGTTTTTCCTGGTTTTTGATAAATAGTAATTGCTAACAGTTACTGAGAAAATACCAGATGATAATTAGGTGTTGCTCTAAATATATTATATATATTAACTCATCTAATTCTCATAAATGCTCCCAAAAGTTGACACTTATATCCTCATTTTATAGATGATAAAACCAAGGCACAGAAAGCTTAAATTACCTGGGTAAAGTCACACAGACAATAAGTGTTAGACATCATTTAAATCCAGTCAGTTTGGCTCTAGAGCAGCAAGGTCCAAAAGAAGTTTCTGTGATGATCAAAACGTTCTATAATCTGTGCTGTCCAATACAGCAGCCACTAGCCATGTGTGGCTATTGAGCATTTGAAATATGGCTATTTGCCACTGAGAAAATGAATTTTTAATTTTACTTAATTTTCATAGATACAGCTCCTGACCTGCAGGTCTGCTCCTGACCACCAGGCTCTACTTTCCAGGGCAAGGTGATGGCGAGATGGAAAAGAGGGACCTGTCTGAACAGAGATATCTAGTGGGACCTTCCATCGGAGATGGTGACAGTTTAACAGGCTGCTCTAGAAAATACTTCAAGACTTGCAAAAATAAATGCTCTCAAGGTGGAATAATTAGTATGGAGTTGAAATTTAAAGGGTGGTGCCTCCTACCAGTAACCTCTCATCAAGGCACTTCCATCTACCAACAGAAGGTACCAGTTAAACTTCAGCCTTGCTCCTTCCAACACTCAAGAGAAAGGATGATGGACCTTAAAAGACCTTAACAGTGGAATTTAAGTGCTACCTTTTATTTTCAGCACTATGAATTCCCAGACAACCAGAAACAAATCCAAAATATAAGTTTAAGGAAGAGAGAGAAGAAAGACTTCTGACATGGGTGTAATAATAATATTGACAACAATAATAATAGCATTTATTGAATATCTTCTATAAGTCTAGCAGGCCACTTTGATGCATTTTATATCTGTTACCATTTTGTCCTTACAACACGGTAAGGTGGGAACAATTGACTTCATTTTGCAGATGGAAACATAAAGGGGCAGGGTGGTTATGAAGCTTGTCCAAGGTCATATGTCATATAAATTGTGGAATCCTGATTTGAACTCCTACATTGTAAGTCTGGATCCAAAGCCTATGTTTCTTCCTCTGTATAAACTACCTTTCTGCTAAAACCTCCCCACAAAGCATCTGATATCCAGGTGTCCAATTCTAGCCTCTAGTCTCAGCTTCAATATCTGTCCCCTGGATTACTCACCAAAAACAGTAGAAGAGACTGAAAAAAGTACCTGGGAGGTTCCGCATAATATTGGTTTCCTTGTATAGCTCATCTTATTCAGTACCAACAGATCAATCTTTCTGTTACCAAGTTTCATCCATGTTACTCAAAACTCCTAGAGCGCTTGTAGGATTAGGCATAGATGCCACAATTTGTCACAGAAGTAGTCTGATTCCACTGCTTAGTAGAGGTCTGTTTAGTAGCATGTGTCAGTATAAAATCTCCATTGCTGTCCAGCTGACTTCCTCACCACACACAGACATGGCCAGACCCTTCATTCATTCTCTTCTTCAGTCCGGAGTTCCCTCATTCCCTCCACCTGTCCAATGTCTAGGCATGTGACAATGTCTAAGTCAAATCTATTCCTCCATAAATCTCTCCTGACGAATCCAGCACCCCCATCTCTCCAAGCTTGACCTGCCTCACCAGTTAGTGTCCCTGCCACACATTTTGACACTTAATTGTACAGCATGCTGTTATTGGGTTTTTCCGTGCATGTAAGTCTTGGTTCTCCAATGAGAAGATGCTTAAGGTCAGGACTACACTATAGAGAGTATTTGGTATCCATTTGGTCATTGAAGGATATTATAAAGGAGTATGCAATGATTAGGAGGGTTAGACTCTCTATAGCTTCTAGTTCAGGTCTTACACCATTCAACTGTGATCTTTTCAGGGCAGAGTCTGTTCATTATTTATTTTTATACTTTCCTAAGCGTCCTCAGTGTCTCTTCTAGTATCTTCAAATAGTGAATTCTTTATAAGTGTCTACTGAATAATATTTATAGCAAACTGTGTGCCAGTCACTGTATAAAATGCTGTTAATGGAGCTTCTCATGTAATCCCCACAGAACCACACAAGGCAGGTGGCGTGGGTGCACGGCATCGTGTCCTGATCTACCCTGTATAACTGATGCTCACATTTCTCTGTGTCCCAGCAGTGCTGGGGGCTTGTGTTACTCTTCGGGAATTGCCCTCTGCTGAAGAGAGCCACATCACACATGGTCATGCATCACACATGGTCATGCTTCCTTTCCTGACTGACTGATGCAAGGTGGGTGACTCTGAAGGGCCACCTTAGCTGCTCGGCTCCTTGTGGCACCAGCTGAGGTGTTTGCTGTGACTGAGCTGTGACCCTCTGTCCAGTCCTGTTTCCTTCACTCTCCCACAGATGTGGATACCGCGGTGTCCACAGTTAAACCCCCTGCCTGCAAATCTCAGAGTCTATTTCCCCAGGAACGGACCTAAGACAGTAGGTATTACTATTATCATCATTTCCCCATGATTCATACTAGGAAAGAGAGGCTGAGAGAAGTGAAGTAATTGGATTAAATTTAAACAAGTAGTAGAGGAGGAATGCAGGCCAGGGTTGATGGTCCACCTTCTGTGCTCTTCCTGCCATGATGTGCTGCCTCAAGAACAAACGCTGGCATCTTGAGGTATATATCTCCCTGTCAAGGTTACTGATGCCTTTGGGCCTTTCCACCAGGGCAGGGCAGCAGGAGTGGACCAAATCTGTGGTGTTTGCTCAGGAGAAGACAAGGGTCTGGGACCTCCAGATATGCTGGGATAATGCAGCACCGGGATCCTCGACCACCTTTTAACCCTCCTTTGGGATCACTGACATCACACAGGCCTTATCTTTGAACCACTTTTTAAAAATCCACAACTATAAAATGACAGAAAAGAAGATTGAGGTGAGACTAATTAGAGGGAAAATAATAATTTTCTTTTGAGCATGGTGATCAGCTGTTTTCTGTTTAACATGACTAAACAGAGGCAATGATTGTAAAGGTACTCATGCAGTGTCTAGGGTAAACAGGAGAAACGCCTTTCTGGCAATGAAGAAAGGTTGTGAGTGATTTCTAAGCATGGTTGTCATTTTGGAATCTCTTCCTCTGAAATAAAATCATAGTCACAGAAATCAATAAAAAATTTTGGAGATAGTGTGAAATATTAAGAGGGTACACTCAGGTTCTAGAAACTTGGCATGTATAGAAACTTCCCTACCTCCCTTTAAAATATAGAACAACTGTGTCTGGAGAACTTTGAAAAGGGTCTGGATTGATTTCTTGGGTGGTTTCAGAAGGTAAGGAATGGACCCATATCTTCTCAAGATAGCTGTGCCTTGAAGAGCTGACCCCTGAGATTAATTTGGATTGAAAAAAATTAAGGTGTGAAAACAGGCCTCTCTTTTCTATGTCTTTATTTTTCAATTTTTCCTGAGACTCTCTGTTAGTGTTTATGGGTAGGAGGGAAACATTTAATTTAACCAAAGAGCTATTTAAATCTTATAGTAATAGAGGAAAAAAGACAAAAAAGGATGTGACACTGAAAAATATGAATGATTAAATATAAATTTTGCAGGCTATTTCTCTGAGCTTGTGTGTGTGTGTGTGTGTGTGTGTGTGTGTGTGTGTGTGTGTGTGCGCGTGTGTGTGTGAGAGAGAGAGAGTGAGAGAGAGAGAGAGAGAGAGAGAAACCTTTTTCTTAAAAGTATTTATTCTAGCCTAATAGTTTGATTTGAGATACACTGCAGTACAATTCTGCAGTAGTTGGACAAAATACATACCTGACAGACACAGAAGATGGTAAAAGGCTCTCTTGGTTAAGGACCTGATAAGAGGAAAGGTTTATCTAACTCCAAAGTCCACAAAGAATGAAATTTACACCCTCCAGTTTGTGTGCCCATTTTAAATTTATATAAATTTCTTTAATATCATGTCTTAATTCACCTTCTTTTTCTAAAAACATTTCAAAACATTAAGATAAAATTTTTTAGATTTCAGCCCACAAATTAATTCAAGTATTTGATATCTCCCACATGGCAAGCAATATACTGAAAGGTGAGGAAACCTTCACTCTAGTTATGGCCTAAAAATATTGGTCCTGAGGAAGCCATTTAACTTCTTTCCATCACTGTGTTTAGATCGCTAAAATAAGACTACATTGTGGCTCTCAAATGCTTACAGGGTCAAGCAAATAGCCTAAATGTACTTGAAGCCAAGATGCTTCATTTGCATATTAACCAAAAGGCACATTCTTTTCTTCCACAAAGACACTTGCTTTCTTCTTTCTTTTTAAACACAGTACCCACTCAGATTATATTTTGTTTTCCCATTCCTGAAAAAGACAGAAATATTTTCTTTCTTCTTAACTGTACTACAAGAAAATAATAATACAAACACAATGATTAACGTCAACAGACCACTGACTACAACACTGCCAGCCCATCAGGGAATGCCCCGATGGAGTCACACTGGAGAGATCAGCCCCCATCTGCAGAAGCACCTGCTATCCACTGTGGCTGGGGGCTTCTATTCAGGAATGCAGGCCCAGTGCTGCCTAACATTCCAATTTTTCAAGAGAAGCCTAACATTTAGATTTTTATTTGAAATACACTTGCTTGAAAATTTTGGCAACCAATTCAAAAAATTATAAGAATTCAACTAGGGTCATCACTGTCATGAACAAACAACGAGGCCATCTGTGGCCTGGGGGCCACCAGTTTGAGACTTTGGGACTAGTTGATTTCTAAGGTTTCCCCCTACTCAAACAGTTCTGTGATTTCCATGGGGAGATCCTGAAGTTTGGATCACAGTGGCATCAATCCAATTAAAATCACAGCTACAGCTGCCAGAAAGACAGAGTCTCAGTGTACCTGCATCCTGAAAAAAGGAGCTGCCTAAGAGTAGCCATTCATTACATTTAATAAAGTAGCCAGTAACAAGAAGCTAGGAGGGAGTTCATTAAATTCTAAATTAGGAAATGTGTATGTTTAGGTGCTGGTTACAATTCTCTTGAGGCCTATGGAATAATAGGTCTTTGATATTTGATGTAATTAATATTGATAATAAGTTGTATAAGTTTTCTGAAATGGAAATATCAGTTTGGTATACTGTTGATCAAATTTTTACATCTTCAGCAGCCACAAAACCCAATGTCAGGGAGAAAATGCAAATCAGGTCCTTGAGTGCACTCCCTGGAACTCACTGAACCCCTTACTAGTCCCAGGAGTTCCAGAGACACATGGCTTCCATTGTGATATATGCTTCTATTGTGTCAGCTTAAGGGGTCTCAAAGTGATTAATGGTATCTAAAAATAGTTCCAGAGAACATGAATTGACATCTTGGCATGCTGTTTATTTGTTGTGTATCCTTGGCCAAGTTACTTAAACTCTCTGGACTCATTTTTTACGTCTGCAAAACAGGGATTATGTGAGGATTAATCAAAACATTATATAGGCTGACATAAGGTAGATATATAGACTCAGGAAATGTTTATTGAAGTAAAAGAGTATGAGTAACCAACTGGTTTTGTTTAGCAGATCCCAGAATATCCAGGACAGGGTTTCTCATGAGAATATTCTAACACACTGGGGAGTTGCACCAGTGGTGAGAAAAGACAGGAGTTAGAGTGTGAGTGTAGGAAATTACACGTAGCCCAAAGCTTATCTTATCTCTATAGCAGCCGGACAGTCAAAATCTGAACTAACTCGGGGGGGCTTAGACATATGAACATATACTCTAATAATAAAAGACACTGAGAAAACCCAAAGATGCTTTTCGCATTTTAAGAAACAAACTCCTTTATTACTTGAGCAGTTTGTTGTACTTCAGATCATTACTGAAGTTCAACTAAAAAATGGCCCAGTTTATTTTATCACATTATCAGGGCAGAAATTAAAGCAGAACTGATATAGCTAAGGAGGAGCAGGGCTGGAAACTCATGCTATCTAAGTTCAGAGTGTGCCAAGAATTCAATGTAGTTTATGAAAATGTCAGAGACTGTCTCTGTCACAGCCGCCCTGACCTCATGAGACACTCTCCATCCACAAGGCCATGAAATTATCCCAGGTGGCCAGTTTCTAGGCCATCACAAACCCTTTAAATTGTAGAGAAAACAAAACACAAGAGCATTTATCAAGAGTAGAATTGCAGGTTGGGAGAAAACTTTTGGCTGATAGATGCCTGTGACTTTTTTGGGGGGGTAGTAATTTAAAACTTCTGATATTCCAAGTTAGTGCTAATATTTGGCACTTTGGGTACGCGCCCTCTCAGTACTGATTTTTTATTCTTCTAAGACTTGCATCTAACCTTTGGCCCATTTTGTAATCTCTCCTACCTAAAAGATGGTGTACAGATTGCCTGAGATATAGACTAACAGCTGTGTTTTTTCTGGCAATTCAAACAGTTTGAATATAGGTCTTACTAGTTGAAGTGCTAGTCTGAAAACTCTGCACTGAAGTTCTTTGAGAATTTATCAATTTGTGTTTAGGGACTTTTCAAATGGAAAAATGAAGCTATTCATGTTTTCACAGGCAGTTCCAAATTCCAAACTGTGTCAAGGGTAAAATGTTTCTGTGCTTGAAAGGCCAAGGCAGACTTACGTAACCCAGAAGAGGACAATGTAATGCTACCCCAGAAACAAATGATGGAGCTTTAAAAATGTGCTATTCTATAACTTGATGCAATAGGAAGTGGTTCTTTCTCACCCCTTAGGGGAAATGAATTTGGGTTTCATAATAAACCTGTAAGGCCTAAAGAATTAGAAATTCAAATAGTTTTTATAAATAAAGAAGGTTTTGTTTTATATTTTCCATAGTTGGGAAACCAACTCTCTGAGGAGTTTTGCCAGTGGCATGCTCTATGGGTTTTCCATGTTGCCACTGGTAATTGTGATCTTTGTACTTTTTTCTTCTTTTTTTTGAAACAGTTGAGACTTCAGAGTCTTTGTCTGAAAAGCCCGGCTACCACATAGGTTTGCAGAATTCCTTAGCTAGATGTTTTTCCAGGCCAGGTTCTTCTTACTAGTCCATCTTTCACTCACGTTTTAAGCTACGGAATGGGAGGACAGCTACCTAAGATTAAAGGAAAGTACAGAAAAGTGTAGGGTATGTTGTAGTTGTTGAGAAATATGTGGAAGGTTTTCTATTTGCAGTAAGGGTTTACATACTTGAGTTTGTATAGAAGTAAGAGTTTCTACAAAGACAGTAAGCTGGCTAAACAAGCAGTAGCAAAGAAACCAAAACCAAGTCCTTGATTGGTTTGGAACTGAGGGACTCAAGAGGTAAATTTTAGATAAGGAATTGTGGAGAGATGAAAAGGGGGGTGGTGTGCATCACACACCACTGGCCTAGTGGCTTTTAACTCCAAAGCCCATGGTTTTTCCACAATATTGTCTAGTTGCGTTCTGTCTGCAACTATTTCCATTTGGGAACCCAGTAACCGATTTCCAACCATAGGTATATATAATGGAATATCTGCAAGCAATGAGCTTGGTGAGGAATGGTGGTGATTGAAAAAGCAGTATTCATCTTTAAAATAATTTGATAAGACAAATATTCTTGGAGATTGTGTGCCAATCTATATTTTTTGAAAGCTAATGTTTCTAACAGAAACTCTGATACATACCCTAAACCACCACAGAAAAACTACAGGATGTTGTAAGAAAAAATTTAAGAAGAAAATAATAAAGGACTGGCACTCAAAGTCTCCCAGAAGTTTTTTTTCACCCATAGCAGGATAAAACCATAAAAATTAGTAACCAAATACTTTGTTTTAAGGGTGGGACAAACTATTTTTTTAAAAAAGCATATAAAAGCTAATCCAAACCTTTATTCAAGCTGATATTTGCTGTGATTTTCTTGCTTTGTGGTGAGCAGAGGTAGACAAAATGTTCTCCAAAGATCTTGAAAATGGAAGATCGTGTGGTCATTGCATTTCCCTTTAGGAGGGTGTAACACCGTTCTACTACTCCTTGCAAAAACCTAAAAGTTGATAAAACAGATTAATAGGTATAAATCTTGGAAAGATAAATGCACTGAACAAACTGACGTCATTAACATAGCAACACTTATGATCATCCCAACTCACTTTCTTGTTTCTTTGCTAATACATTAACCACTGAAGCCATCTATGTTTCTTCCTTGCAGTGTTTTAATTACAGACCATATTTTTTTCAGCTCTCAGTTCTCCAAAGTTCTTTCTCAATTTGGTTTTCTCAGCAAATGAGAAAAGCTAAGAGATAGGTAATGCATAGAATTTTATTATCTGCAAGGATTTAATGATTTGGAGTGAATAAGTTTAATCAATTTCTATATTGGGAAGTTCAACGTAATTCATGTAAGCCTACAATATCTGAAAAGTTACAAATTTCAGAAGGCCTATATTTTTTATGTTCATCCAATTTTTAATTTCACCATATATTTTTTATTTTCACCCAGATAAGAACTTATCAATCAATTCATACTAAGGAAGTAACATTCATTTATTTCACAAATATTTATTAGACACCTGACATATGCCAGGAAAAAGCTAGGCACTGGGATCAGATAGTAATATCTAAAAAGAATCTTTGCTCTTGCCAAATCTGTAATGATCCAGCATAGAAGATAGATTCGCAAGAAATAAAGGGTGCCAAATTATAACAATTTTAACATATGCTTATATGGGAGGACATGTCAGAAACATGTAAGTTAGTTTAGATGGAATAGGGAAAAGCTTATAAGAGGCAGGTCCCACAAAAATCTCCCTGGTGAATATTTGTCAGTACTTAAAATCATTATTCATTTATTTGTTTCCATGTTTATTGTCTGTGTGCTCCCAATAGTATGTAAGTTTTGACCATATTTCCAGAGCCTAAACAAGGTCTGGAACACAATAAATATTTCCTAACTAAATGACTAACTGGTAAGAAATGATGCTGAGGAGGTGGATAAGAGCCTTCTAAGTTATGCTGAGATGTTCAGACTTCATTTCCCAACCAGTGGAAAGCATGGAACAGTTTCCAGAATGGCACGATGTGATGTATAGTACCACTCTAGCTCCATAGAGAAAATGGATTGGGCAGAATAGGAAAAGTTAATGACCTTCAGTGAGGGATCTACACCCAAGTATGGGTCAAATTTGATGGTGAACTAAAGTTAATGGTGGGGATGGGGATGGAGAGAAGTGGACAGATTCAGGAAATGTTTAAGAAATAGAACCAACAGGCCTTGGTGATTGGATGGATATGGTGCAGGGAGGGAGGGGATTAATCAAGAGAGATTTCAGGTCTAAACCATTAGATGGTTGGATGATATTAGTATTTATTAAGATAGGAAACACTGGAGCAAGAAGGGCTTTCTTGGGTAATGTCAAGAACTCAGTTTTGAGCGTAGGCACTTTGAGGTATCTTCATGATATCCAAGTAAAAATGTCCAATAGATAATCAAATACATGGGAACAAAACTAAGAAGGGTGCCTGGACTGGAGATAGAAGTTGAACTTCTAGATCGACAGAGAAATCAGTTGCATCCCAAACTTGTGAAGAAGCTATAATCAGAGCAGAGCATTATTTTTCTTTCCATTTTCATGACACTTGGCGTGCCACACTTGCTAAGCATTAGCTGATGATGACAATTTCCTGGTGTCAGACTAATCTTCAAGTTGAAGTGCCAAACTGCACTGACAAAGCCTGGCCTCGTGCAATTTCCAAATTGCCTGGCAGCTGAAAGAGGTGAAAAACTCATTACCAATCCATCTGTCCTGAGATTCTGCGCTGATTTCTAGGCTAGAGAAACTTGAATAATTTCAAGAAAATGTAAATAGCACACATGGATCAGTAAATTCCTTCACTATCAGCTCTATATTCTAGTTTCTTGGACATTAGTGAAAACATCAGAAAGTTGAGCAAGGTGGCAGTATTAGCAAGTAGATACCCTAAATGTCGCCTTCATTTCAGTAGAAAACATAATTGAACAGAGAATCAGAGGTCTTTCCATTAAGTATACTACATTTTTGTTACCAATGCTGATTTTTCTCCCCTCTATTTCTATGATCTGTGTTTAGGTATATATTAAGGTACTCCTGTACAATAAAATTAAAACATAGTAGGAGCAATGAAATTAATGGAATGGTCAATTTGACCCTCTTGCTTGTTGCAGAGAAACTTTCCTGAATTCAAATCTTTACTCCCCTACTTGCCTTCAGTCCTTTTCTCCTCTTTTCTTTCCATTCTTCCTGATTTCTCTCCCTTCTTCCCTCTCTTTCTTTCTTTCCTTGTATAATGAAAGAGGATGGGATTTTGGGTGCATGGGATTTTGTGTCAGATAGAACTGGGTTTGGATCAGATTTCTCAACTTAAAAAATAAAGCCTTAATTTTTATTAAAGGCTCTGAACCTGTTCCCTAACTTTTAAATTATAATAATGATGATGATTTAAAATATCACAAGGTGGGGGGACCTTCAAGATGGTGGAGGAGTAAGAGGTGGTTATCACCTTCCTCCCCACAAATACATCAGAAATACATCTACATGTGGAACACCTCCTACAGAACACCTACTGAACGCTGGAGGAAGACCTCAGACCTCCCAAAAGGCAAGAAACTCCCCACGTACCTGGGTAGGGCAAAAGAAAAAAGAAAAAACAGAGACAAAAGAATAGGAACGGGACCTGCACCAGTGGGAGGGAGCCGTGAAGGAGGAAAGGTTTCCACACACTAGGAAGCCCCTTCCCTGGAGGAGATGGGGGGTGGTGGGGGGGAAGCTTTGGAGCCATGGAGGAGAGCACAGCAACAGGGGTGCGGAGGGCAAAGCGGAGAGGTTCCCACACAGAGGATTGGTGCCAACCAGCACTCACCAGCCCAAGAGGCTTGTCTGCTCACCCGCCGGGATGGGCAGGGGCTGGGAGCTGAGGCTTGGGCTTGGATTCCAGGGAGAGGACTGGGGTTGGCTGCGTGAACACAGCCTGAAGGGGGCTAGTGCACCACAGCTAGCCAGGAGGGAGTCCGGGAAAAAGTCTGGAACTGCCTAAGAGGCAAGAGACCATTGTTTCAGGGTGCACAAGGAGAGGGGATTCAGAGCACCACCTAAACGAGCTCCAGAGACAGGCGCGAGCCATGGCTATCAGCGCGGACACCAGAGACGGGCACGAACAACGCGAACACTGCTTCTGCTGACACCAGGAATCCTGTGTGCAAGCACAGGTCACTACCCACACCCCCCAAAGAGCGTGTGCAGCCCGCCACTGCCAGCGTCCTGAGATCCAGGGACAACCTCCCCAGGAGAACACATGGCGTGCCTCAGGCTGTTGCAACGTCACACTGGCCTCTGCCACTGCAGGCTCGTCCCACCTTCCAACTGTGACTACTGTATGCCTCCCTCCCCACGGCCTGAGTGAGTCAAAGCACCCTAATTAGCTGCTGCTTTAACCCCCTCTTGTCTGGGTGGGAAACAGATGCCAGAGGGCGACCTACATGCAGAAGTGGGGCCAAAATCAAAGCTGAACCCCGGGAGCTGTGCAAACAAAGAAGAGAAAGGGAAATTTCTCCCAGCAGGCTCAGGAGCAGCAGATTAAATCTCCACAATCAAGTTGATGTACCCTGCATCTCTGCAATACCTAAATAGACAACAAGTAGTCCCAAAATTGAGGCAGTGGACGTTGGGAGCAACTGTAGACTTGGGGGTTGCTGTCTGCAACTGATTTGTTTCTGATTTTTATGTTTATCTTAGTTTAGTTTTCTGTGCTTGTTATCATTGGTGGATTTGTTTGCTTGCTCTCTTCTTCTTTTATTACTTTTTTATTTAAATAATTTAAAATTTTTTATTAATTTTATTAAAAATTTTTCTTTCTTTCTTTTGTTCTCTGTTTTCTTCTGAGCTATGTGCTGACAGGGTCTTGGTGCTCTGGCCTGGTGTCAGGCCTGAGTCTCTAATGTGGGAGAGCCAAGTTCAGGACATTGGACCACCAGAGACCTCCTGGCACCAGGTAATATCAATTGGCAAGAGCTCTCCCAGAGATCTCCGTCTCAATGCTAAGATCCAGCTCCACCCAACGGCCAGCAGGCTCCAGTGCTGGACATCCCATGCCAAACAACTAGCAAGACAGGAACACAACCCAACCCATTAGCAGAGAGGCTGCCTAAAATCATACTAACTTCACAGACATGCCAAAACACACCACCGGGCATGGCCCTGCCCATCAGAAAGACAAGATCCAGCCCCACCCACCAAAACACAGGCACAAGTGCCCTCCACCAAAAAGCCTACAAAAGCCACTGAAACAACCTCACCCACTGGGGGCAGACAACAAAAACAATGGGAACTACAAACCTGTAGCCTGTGAAAAAGAGACCCCAAACACAGTAAGTTAAACAAAATGAGAAGACAGAGAAATATGCAGCAGATGAAGGAGCAAAGTAAAAACCCACCAGACCTAACAAATGAAGAGGAAATAGGCAGTCTACCTGAAAAAGAATTCAGCGTAATGATAGTAAAGATGATCCTAATCTTGTAAATAGAATGGAGAAAATACAAGAAACGTTTAACAAGGACCTAGAAGAACTAAAGAGCAAACACACAATGATGAAAACGCAATACATGAAATTAAAATTCTCTAGAAGGAATCAATACCAGAATAACTGATAAGTGGCCTGGAAGATAAAATAGTGGAAATAACTACTGCAGAGCAGAATAAAGAAAAATGAATGAAAAGAATTGAGGACAGTCTCAGAGACCTCTGGGACAACATTAAACGCACCAACTATAGGTGTGTTTTCTCTTCTTCTTCTGGGACCCCTTTGAACTATAGGGGTCCCAGAAGAAGGAGAGAAAAAGAAAGGGTCTGAGAAAAGATTTGAAGACATTATAGTTGAAAACTTCCCTAACATGGGAAATGAAATAGTCAGTCAAGTCCAGGAAGCAGAGAGAGTCCCATATAGGATAAATCCAAGGAGAAACATGCCAAGACACACATTAATCAAACTATCAAAAATTAAATACAAAGAAAAAATATTGAAAGCAGCAAGGGAAAAACAACAAATAACACACAAGGGAATCCCCATAAGGTTAACAGCGGATCCTTCAGTAGAAACTCTGCAAGCCAGAAGGTAGTGGCAGGACATATTTAAAGTGATGAAAAGGAAAAACCTACATCTAAGATTTCTCTACCCAGCAAGGATCTTGTTCAGATTTGATAGGGAAATTAAAACCTTTACAGACAAGCAAAAGTTAAGAGAATTCAGCACCACAAAACCAGCTTTACAACAAATGCTAAAGGAACTTCACTAGGCAGGAAACACAAAAGAAGGAAAAGACCTACAATAACAAACCCAAAACAATTAAGAAAATGGTAATAGGAACATACATATCTATAATTACCTTAAATGTAAATGGATTTAATGCTCCAACCAAAAGACACAGACTGGCTGAATGGGAACATAAAGAAGACCCATATATATGCTGTCTACAAGAGACCCACTTCAGACCTACCAACACATACAAACTGAAAGTGAGGGGATGGAAAAAGATATTCCATGCAAATGGAAATCAAAAGAAAGCTGGAGTAGCAATTCTCATATCAGACAAAATAGACTTTAAAATAAAGAGTATTACAAGAGACAAGGACATTACATAATGATCAAGGGGTCAGTGCAAGAAGAAGATATAACAATTGTAAATATGTATGCACCCAACATAGGAGCACCTCAATACATAAGGTAAACACTAGCAGCCATAAAAGGGGAAATTGACAGTAACACAATCATAGTAGGGGAATTTAACACCCCACTTTCACCAATGGACAGAGCATCTGAAATGAAAATAAATAAGGAAACACAAGCTTTAAATGACACATTAAACAAGATGGACTTAATTGTTATTTATAGCACATTCCAACCAAAAACAACAGAATACTCTTTCTTCTCAAGTGCTTATGGAATATTCTGCAGGATAGATCATATCTTGGGTCACAAATCAAGCCTTGATAAAGTTAAGAAAACTGAAATCGTATCAGGTATCTTTTCTGACCAAAATGCTCTGAGACTAGATATCAGTTATAGGAAAAAAAATGTAAAAAATACAAACACATGGAGGCTAAACAATACGTTATTAAATAGCCAAGACATCACTGAAGAAATCAAAGAGGAAAATAAAAAATACCTAGAAACAAATGACAATGAAAACACAATGACCCAAAACCTGTGGGATGCAGCAAAAGCAGGTCTAAGAGGGAAGTTTATAGAAATACAATCCTACCTTAAGAAACAAGAAAAATCTCAAATAAACAACCTAACCTTACACCTAAAGCAATCAGAGAAAGAGGAACAAAACCCCCCCAAAGTTAGTGGAAGGAAAGAAATCATAAAGATAGATCAGAAATAAATGAAAAAGAAATGAAGGAAACAATAGCAAAGATCAATACAACTAAAAGCTGGTTCTTTGAGAAGATAAACAAAATTGATAAACCATTAGCCAGACTCACCAAGAAAAAAAGGGAGAAGATTCAAATCAATAGAATCAGAAATGAAAAAAGGAGGAGGTTAGAGAAGATGGCGGAAGACTGAGACGCGGAGATCACCTTCCTCCCCACAGATACATCAGAAATACATCTACACGTGGAACTACTCCTACAGAACACCTACTGAACGCTGGCAGAAGACCTCAGACCTCCCATTAGGCAAGAAACTCCCCACATACCTGGGTAGGGCAAAAGAAAAAAGTAAAAACAGAGACAAAAGAATAGGGACGGGACCTGCACCAGTGGGAGGGAGCTGTTAAGTTGGAAAGGTTTCCCCACACTAGGAAGCCCCTTCGTGGGCAGAGACTGTGAGTGGCGGACGGGGGGAGCTTCCGAGCCGCGGGGGAGAGCACAGCCACAGGGGTGCGGAGGGCAAAGCGGGGAGATTCCCGCACAGAGGACCAGTGCCGACCGGCACTCACCAGCCCGGGAGGCTGGTCTGCTCAACCGCCGGAGCGGGCGGGGCTGGGAGCTGAGGCTCGGGGTTCGGAGGTCAGGTCCCAGGGAGAGGACTGGGGTTGGCGGCGTGAACACAGCCTGAAGGGGGCTAGTGCACCACAGCTAGCTGGGAGGGAGTCCGGGAAAAGTCTGGAGCTGCCAAACAGACAAGAGACTATTTCTTCCCTCTTTGTTTCCTGGTGCACAAGGAGAGGGGATTCAGAGCCCTGCTTAAAGGAGCTCCAGAGAGGGGCGCGAGCCGCGGCTATCAGCGCGGACTCCACAGACGGGCATGAGACGCTAAGGCTGCTGCTGCCACCACCAGGAAGCCTGTGTGCGAGCACAGGTCACTATCCACACCTCCCCTCCCGGAAGCATGTGCAGCCTGCCACTGCCAGGGTCCCGTGATACAGGGACAACTTTCCCGGGAGAACGCACGGAGCTCCTCAGGCTGATGCAATGTCACGCCGGCCTCTGCCGCTGCAGGCCTGCCCCGCACTCCGTACCCCTCCCTCCCCCCCGGCCTGAGTGAGCCAGAGTCCCCGAAGCAGCTGATCCTTTAACCCCTTCCTGTCTGAGCGAAGAACAGATGCCCTCTGGCGACCTACACGCCGAGGCGGGTCCAAATCCAAAGCTGAATCCCGGGAGCTGTGCGAACAAAGAAGAGAAAGGGAAATTTCTAACAGCAGCCTCAGAAGCAGCATATGAAAGCTCCACAATCAACTTGATGTACCCTGCATCTGTGGAATACCTGAATAGACAACGAATCATCCCAAATTGAGGAGTTGCACTTTGGGAGCAAGATATATTATTTTTTCTCCTTTTCCTCTTTTTGTGAGTGTGTATGTGTATGCTTCTGTGTGAGATTTTGTCTGTATAGCTTTGCTTTCACCATTTGTCCTAGGATTCTGTCCATCCATTCTTTTTTTCTGTTTTTTTTTTTTTTACTTTTAAAACTTTTTTCATAATAATTATTTTTTATTTTAATAACTTTATTTTATTTTATCCTTTCTTTCTTTCTATTGTTTCTCCCTTTTATTTTATTTTATTTTATTTTTTCGGTACGTGGGCCCCTCACTGTTATGGCCTCTCCTGTTGCAGAGCACAGGCTCCGGACACGCAGGCTCAGCAGCCATGGCTCACGGGCCCAGCCGCTCCGCAGCATGTGGGATCCTCCCAGACCGGGGCACAAACCCATGTCCCATGCATTGGCAGGCAGACTCTCAACCACTGTGCCACCAGGGAAGCCCTGTTTCTCCCTTTTATTCTGAGCCATGTGGATGAAAGGCTCTTGGTGCTCCCGCCAGAAGTCAGTGCTGTGCCTCTGAGGTGGGAGAGCCAACTTCAGGACAATGGCCCACAAGAGACCTCCCAGCTCCACATAATATCAAACAGCGAAAATCTCCCAGAGATCTGCATCTCAACACCAAGACCCAGCTTCACTCAATGACCAGCAAGCTACAGTGCTGGACACCCTGTGCCAGACAACTAGCAAGACAGGAACACAGCCCCATCCATTGCCAGAGAGGCTGCCTAAAATCATAAGGCCACAGACACCCCAAAACACACCACCAGATGTGCACATGCCCACCAGAAAGACAAGATCCAGCCTCATCCACCAGAACAGAGGCACTAATCCCCTCCACCATGAAGGACACACAACCCATTGAACCAACCTTAGCCACTGGAGACAGACACCAAAAACAATGGGAACTACAAACCTGTAGCCTGCAAAAAGGAGACCCCAAACACAGTAAGATAAGCACAATGAGAAGACAGGAAAACACAGAGCAGATAAAGGAATAAGATAAAACCCCACCAGACCTAACAAATGAAGAGGAAATAGGCAGTCTACCTGAAAAAGAATTCAGAATAATGATAGTAGAGATGACCCAAAATCTTGGAAATAGAATAGAGAAAATGCAAGAAACATTTAACAAGGACCTAGAAGAACTAAAGAGGAAACAAGCAATGATGAACAACACAATAAATGAAATTAAAAATACTCTAGAAGGGATCAATAGCAGAATAACTGAGGCAGAAGAACGGATAAGTGACCTGGAAGATAAAATCGTGGAAATAACTACAGAGGAGCAGAATAAAGAGAAAAGAATGAAAAGAACTGAGGACAGTCTCAGAGACCTCTGGGACAACATTAAATGCACCAATATTCGAATTATAGGGGTCCCAGAAAAAGAAGAGAAAAAGAAAGGGACTGAGAAAATATTTGAAGAGATAATAGTTGAAAACTTCCCTGATATGGCAAAGGAAATGATTAAACAAGTCGAGGAAGCAGAAAGAGTCACAGACAGGATAAATCCAAGGAGAAAAACACCAAGACACATGTTAATCAAACTGTCAAAAATTAAATACAAAGAAAACCTATTTAAAGCAGCAAGGGAAAAACAACAAATAACACATAAGGGAATCCCTATAAGGTTAACAGCTGATCTTTCAGCAGAAACTCTGCAAGCCAGAAGGGAGTGGCAGGACATATTTAAAGTGATGAAGGAGAAAAACCTACAAGCAAGATTACTCTACTCAGCAAGAATTTCATTCAGATTTGATGGAGAAATTAAAACCTTTACAGACAAGCAAAAGCTGAGAGAGCTCAGCACCACTAAACCAGCTTTACAACAAATGCTAAAGGAACTTCTCTAGGCAAGAAACACAAGAGAAGGAAAAGACCTACAATAACAAACCCAAAACAATTAAGAAAATGGGAAAAGGAACATACAGATCTATAATTACCTTAAATGTAAACGGACAAATGCTCCCACCAAAAGACACAGACTGGCTGAATGGATACAAAAACAAGACCCATATATATGCTGTCTAAAAGAGACCCACTTCAGACCTAACAATACATACAGACTGAAAGTGAGGGGACAAAAAAGGATATTCCATGCAAATGGAAATCAAAAGAAAGCTGGAGTAGCAATTCTCATATCAGACAAAACAGACTTTAAAATAAAGACTATTACAAGAGACAAAGAAGGACACTACATAATGATCAAGGGATCAATGCAAGAAGAAGATATAACAATTGTAAATATTTATGCACCCAACATAGGAGCACCTCAATACATAAGGCAAATACTAACAGCCATAAAAGGGGAAATCTACAGTAACACAATCATAGTAGGGGACTTTAATACCCCACTTTCACCAATGGACAAATTATCCAAAATGAAAATAAATAAGGAAACACAAGCTTTAAATGATACATTAAACAAGACGGACTTAATTGACATTTATACGACATTCCATCCAAAAATAACAGAATACACATTTTTCTCAAGTGCTCATGGAACGTTCTCCAGGATAGATCATATCTTGTGTCAGAAATCAAGTCTTGGTAAATTTAAGAAAATTGAAATAGTATCAAGTATCTTTTCCGACCACAATGCTATGAGAGCAGATATCAATTACAGGAAAAGATCTGTAAAATATACAAGCACATGGAGGCTAAACAATACGCTATTAAATAGCCAAGACATCACTGAAGAAGTCAAAGAGGAAAATAAAAAATACCTAGAAACAAATGACAATGGAGACATGATGATCCAAAACCAATGGGATGCAGCAAAAGCAGTTCTAAGAGGGAAGTTTATAGCAATACAATCCTACCTTAAGAAACAGGAAACAACTCAAATACACAACCTAACCTTGCACCTAAAGGAATTCGAGAAAGAAGAACAAAAAACCCCCATGTTAGCAGAAAGAAACAAATCATAAAGATCAGATCAGAAATAAATGAAAAAGAAATGAAGGAAACGATAGCAAAGATCAATAAAACTAAAAGCTGGTTCTTTGAGAAGATAAACAAAATTGATGAACCATTAGCCAGACTCACCAAGAAAAAAAGGGAGAAGACTCAGATCAACAGAATTAGAAATGAAAAAAGAGCAGTAACAACTGACACTGAAGCAATACAAAGGATCATGAGAGATAACTACAAGCAACTCTACGCTAATAAAATGGACAAATTCTTAGAAATGCACAACCTGCCGAGACTGAACCAGGAAGAAATAAAAAATATGAACAGATCAATCACAAGAATTGAAATTGAAACTGTGATGAAAAATCTTCCAAAAAACAAAAGCCCAGGACCAAATGGATTCACAGGCATATTCCATCAAACATTTAGAGAAGGACTAACACCTATCCTTCTCAAACTCTTCCAAAATACAGCAGAGGGAGGAACACTCCCAAACTCATTCTATGAGGCCACCATCACCCTGATACCAAAACGAGACAAAGATGTCACAAAGAAAGAAAACTACAGTAAGCCAATATCACTGAAGAACATAGATGCAAAAATCCTCAACAAAATACTAGCAAACAGAATCCAACAGCACATTAAAAGGATCATACACCATGATCAAGTGGGGTTTATGCCAGGAATGCGAGGATTCTTCAATATACACAAATCAATCAACATGATACACCATATTAAAAAACGGAAGGAGAAAAACCATATGATCATCTCAATAGATGCAGATAAAGCTTTTGACAAAATTCCACACCCATTTATGATAAAAACCCTCTAGAAAGTAGGCATAGAGGGAACTTGCCTCAACATAATAAAGGCCATATATGACAAGCCCACAGCCAACATTGTCCTCAATGGTGAAAAACTGAAAGCATTTCCACTAAGATCAGGAAAAAGACAAGGTTGCCCACTGTCACCACTATTATTCAACATAGTTCTGGAAGTTTTAGCCACAGCAATCAGAGAAGAAAAAGAAATAAAACGAATTCAGATTGGAAAAGAAGTAAAGCTGTCACTGTTTGCAGATGATATGATACTATACATAAAGAATCCTAAAGATGCTACCAGAAAAGTACTAGAGGTAATCAATGAACTTGGTAAAGTAGCAGGATACAAAATTAATGCACAGAACTCTCTGGCATTCCTATACACTAATGATGAAAAATCTGAAAGTGAAATTATGAAAACACTCCCGTTTACCATTGCAACAAAAATATCTAGGAATAAACCTACCTAAGGAGACAAAAGACCTGTATGCAGAAAATTATAAGACACTGATGAAAGAAATTAAAGATGATAAAAATAGATGGAGAGATATGCCATGTTCCTGGATTGGAAGAATCGACAATGTGAAAATAAATCTAGTACCCAAAGCAATCTACAGATTAAATGCAATCCCTATCAAACTACCACTTGCATTTTTCACAGAACTAGAACAAAAATTTTCACAATTTGGATGGAAAACAAAAGACCCCGAATAGCCAAAGCAATCTTGAGAACGAAAAATGGAGCCTGAGGAATCAGGCTCCCTGGCTTCAGACTATAGTACAAAGCTACAGTAATCAAGACAGTATGGTATTGGCAGAAAAACAGAAAGATAGATCAATGGAACAGGATAGAAAGCCCAGAGATAAACCCACGCACATACGGTCACCTTATCTTTGATAAAGGAGGCAAGAATATACAGTGGAGAAAAGACAGCCTCTTCAATATGTGGTGCTGGGAAACCTGGACAGGTACATGTAAAAGTATGAAATAAGAAAACTCCCTAACACCATACACAAAAATAAACTCAAAATGGATTAAAGACCTAAATGTAAGGCCAGACACTCTAAAACTCTTAGAGGAAAACATAGGCAGAACACTCTATGACATAAATCACAGCAAGATCCTCTTTGACCCACCTCCTAGAGAAATGGAAATAAAAACAAAAATAAGCAAATGGGACCTAATGAAACTTCAAAGCTTTTGCACAGCAAAGGAAACCATAAACAAGACAAAAGACAACCCTCAGAATGGGAGAAAATATTTGCAAATGAAGCAACTGACAAAGTATTAATTTCCAAAATTTACAAGCAGCTCATGGAGCTCAATAACAAAAAAACAAACAACCCAATCCAAAACTGGGCAGAAGACCTAAATCGACATTTCTCCAAAGAAGATATACAGATTGCCAACAAACACATGAAAGAATGCTCAACATCATTAATCATTAGAGAAATGCAAATCAAAACTACAATGAGGGCTTCCCTGGCGGTGCAGTGGTTAAGAGTCTGCCTGCCAATGCAGGGGACATGGGTTCGTGCCCCGTTCCAGGAAGCTCTCACATGCCGTGGAGTGGCTACGCCCGTGAGCTATGGCTGTTGAGCCTGCATGTCCGGAGACTGTGCTCCGCAACGGGAGAGGCCACAACAGTGAAAGGCCCGCATACCACAAAACAAAACAAAACAAAAAACAACTACAATGAGATATCATCTCACACCAGTCAGAATGGCCATCATCAAAAAAATCTAGAAAGAATAAATGCTGGAGAGGCTGTGGAGAAGAGGGAACACTCTTGCACTGTTGCTGGGAATGTGAATTGGTTCAGCCACTATGGAGAACAGTATGGAGGATCCTTAAAAAACTAAAAATAGAAGTACCATGTGACCCAGCAATCCTACTATTGGGCATATACCGAGAAAACCATAATTCAAAAAGAGTCATGGGGGCTTCCCTAGTGGCGCAGTGGTTGAGAGTCCGCCTGCCGATGCAGGGGATGCGGTTTCGTGCCCCGGTCCGGGAAGATCCCGCATGCCACGGAGGGGCTGGGCCTGTGAGCCATGGCGGCTGAGCCTGCGCGTCCGGGGCCTGTGCTCCGCAACGGCAGAGGCCACAACAGTGAGAGGCCCGCGTACTGAAAAAAAAAAAAAAAAGAGTCATGTACCAAAATGTTCATTGCAGCTCTATTTACAATAGCCAGGACATGGAAGCAACCTAAGTGTCCATCAACAGATGAATGGATAAAGAAGATGTGGCACATATATACAATGGAATATTACTCAGCCATAAAAAGAAACGAAATTGAGTTATTTGTAGTGAGGTGGATAGACCTAGAGTCTGTAATACAGAGTGAAGTAAGTCAGAAAGAGAAAAAGAAATACCATATGCTAACACATATATATGGAATCTAAGGGGAAAAAAAAGGTCACGAAGAACCTAGGGGTAAGACAGGAATTACGACACAGACCTACTAGAGAATGGACTTGAGGATATGGGGAGGGGCAAGGGTAAGCTGTGACAAAATGAGAGAGAGGCATGGACATATATACACTACCAAATGTAAAATATATAGCTAGTGGGAAGCAGCCACATAGCACAGGGAGATCAGCTCAGTGGTTTGTGACCACCAAGAGGGGTGGGATAGGGAGGGTGGGAGGGAGGGAGATGCAAGAGGGAAGAGACATGGGAACATATGTATATGTATAACTGATTCACTTTCTTATAAAGCACAAACTAACACACCATTGTATTGTAAAGCAATTATACTCCAATAAAGATGTTAAAAAACAAAAGAAATGAAATAAGGAGAAGTAACAACTGACACTGTAGAAATACAATGGATCATGAGAGATTACTACAAGCAACTCTATGCCAATAAAATGGACAACCTGGAAGAAATGGACAAATTCTTAGAAAAGCACAACCTTCCGAGACTGAACCAAGAAGAAATAGAAAATAGAAAAAGACCAATCACAAGCAGTGAAATGGAAACTCTGATTAAAAATCTTCCAGCAAAACAAAGCCCAGGATCGGATGGCTTCACAGGCGAATTCTATCAAACATTTAGAGAAGAACTAACACCTATCCTTCTCAAACTCTTCCAAAATATAGCAGAGGGAGGAACACTCCCAAACTCATTCTACGAGGCCACCATCACCCTGATACCAAAACCAGACAAGGATGTCACAGAGAAAGAAAACTACAGGCCAATATCTCTGATGAACATAGATACAAAAATCCTCAACAAAATACTAGCAAACAGAATCCAACAGCACATTAAAAGGATCATACACCATGATCAAGTGGGGTTTATCTCAGGAATGCAAGGAGCCTTCAATATACACAAATCAATCAATGTCCTGCACCATATTAACAAACTGAAGGAGAAAAACCATATGATCATCTCCATAGATGCAGAAAAGGTTTCAACAAAATTCAATACCCATTTATGATAAAAATTCTCCAGAAAGTAGGCATAGAGGAACTACCTCAGCATAATAAAGGCCATATATGACAAATCCACAGCCAACACCCTTCTCAGTGGTGAAAAACTGAAACCACTTCCGCTAAGATCAGGAACAAGACAAGGTTGTCCACTCTCACCACTATTATTCCACATAGTTTTGGAAGTTTTAGCCACAGCAATCACAGAAGAAAAAGAAATAAAAGGAATTCAGATTGGAAAATAAGAAGTAAAGCTGTCACTGTTTGCAGATGACATGATACTATACATAGAGAATCCTAAAGATGCTACCAGAAAACTACTAGAGCTAATCAATGAATTTGGTAAAGTAGCAGGCTACAAAATTAATGCACAGAGATCTCTTGCATTCCTATATACTAATGATGAAAATCTGAAAGAGAAATTAAGGAAACATTCCCATTTAACATTGCAACAATAAGAAGAAAATACCTAGGGATAAACCTACCTAAGGAGACCAAAGGCCTGTATGCAGAAAACTATAAGACACTGATGAAAGAAGTTAAGGACGATACAAACAGATCAAGAGATGTACCATATTCTTGGAATGGAAGAATCAACATTGTGAAAATGACTCTACTACCCAAAGCAATCTACATATTCGACGCAATCCCTATCAAACTGCCACTTGCATTTTTCACAAAACTAGAACAAAAATGTTCACAATTTGTATGGAAACACAAAAGACCCCAAATAGGCAAAGCAATCTTGAGAAAGAAAAACAGAGCTGGAGGAATCAGGGTCCCTGACGTCAGACTATGCTAGAAAGCTAAATAAATAAATCAAGACAGTATGGTACTGGCACAAAAACAGAAATATAAATCAGTGGAACAGGATAGAAAGCCCAGAGATAAACCCATGCACATATGGTCACCTTATTTTTGATAAAGGAGGCAAGCATATACAGTGGAAAGAGACAGCCTCTTCAACAAGTGGTGCTGGGAAAACTGGACAGCTACATGTGAAAGAATGAAATTAGAACACTTCCTAACACCATACACAAAAATAAACTCAAAATGGATTAAAGACCTAAATGTAAGACCAGACACTCTAAAACTCTTAGTGGAAAACATAGGCAGAACCCTCTATGACATAAATCACAGCAAGATCATTTTGACCCACCTGCTAGAGAAATGGAAATAAAAATAAACAAATGGGACCTAATGAAACTTAAAAGCTTTTGCACAGCAAATGAAACCATAAACAAGACCAAAAAACAACCCTCAGAATGGGGGAAAATATTTGCAAATGAAGCAACAGACAAATGATTAATCCTCAAAATATATAAGCAGGTCATGCAGCTCAAAAAGAGAAAAACAAACAACCCAATCCAAAAATGGGCAGAAGACCTAAATAGACATTTCTCCAAAGAAGATATACAGATTGCCAACAAACACATGAAAGGATGCTCAACATCACTAATCATTAGAGAAATGCAAATCAAAACTACAATGAGATATCATCTCACACCAGTCAGAATGGCCATTATCAAAAAATCTACAAACAGTAAGTGCTGGAGAGGGTGTCGAGAAAAGGGAATCTCCTTGCAGTGTTGGTGGGGATGTAAATTGATACAGCCACTATGGAGCACAGTATGGAAGTTCCTTAAAAAATTAAAAATAGAAGTACCATATGACCCAGCAATCCCACTACTGGGCATATACCCTGAGAAAACCATAATTCAAAAAGAGTCATGTACCACAGTGTTCATTGCAGCACTATTTACAATAGCCAGGACATGGAAGCAACCGAAGTGTCTATAGACAGATAAATGGATAAAGATGATGTGGCACATATATACAATGGAATATTACTCAGCCATACAAGGAATGGAATTGAACTATGTGTAGTGAGGTGTATGGACCTAGAGTCTGTCATACAGAGTGAAGTAATTCGGAAAGAGAAAAACATATACCGTATGCTAACACATATATATGGAATCTAAAGAAAAAAGGTTCTGATGAACCTAGGGGCAGGACAGGAATAAAGATGCAAAGGTAGACAATGGAGTTGAGGACATGGAAGGGGGAAGGGTAAGCTGGGACGAAGTGAGAGAGTAGCATTGACATATATACAGTACCGAATGTAAAAGAGATAGCTACTGGGAAGCAGCTGCATAGCACAGGGAGATTAGCTCGGTGCTTAGTGACCACCTAGAGGGGTGGGATAGGGAGGGTGGGAGGGAGACACAGGAAGGAGGGGATATGGGGATATATGTATATATATAGCAGATTCACTTTGTTATACAGCAGAAACTAACACAACATTGTAAAGCAATTACGCCCCAATAAAGATGTTAAAATAAATAAATAAAAAATCACAAGGTTACTATGAAGCTTAGATGAGAAAATATATATAAAATTTACTGCATAAAGATGGCTTACAGTAGATGGTCCATAAACATAGTTTATATTCTGTTTCCATTTCCGTTTTCCTCCATAAGGAAGGCTATTGGATGTTACCGTAATAAAACTTGTTAAACATGGTTACATTTGATTCAGTGAGTGATGAAAGAGAAAACTTGAGGGTAACAGGTTCTGAAATGAATGAAAAATAATGATTCATAGACAGTAATTGACAAAGCTACTCTTTCAAGAAGAATGAGAGGGTAATGGGATGTCGAAGAAAGGAACAATAGTATGAAGGAGAATCGGGGTGAAGGAAAAATGTTTGTGGGTGGTGGTTGTTGTTTTTTTAGGATGGAGGTTTGAGTGTGCCTATAACAAGGAAAGAAAGGGACTTACGAGGAGGAATATAAAAATGAGAAAGAGTAATAATACAGAAAATACCTTCAGGAAATAGAATATAAGAGCAGCATTGATCAAAGTTACAGTAGTTATAAAAACAAATTGCCAGATGAACACAAACCCCTTATAGGCAGTTCAAGCCGGGCCTTCGGAGACCTGGGCTCACTTGAATCTAGCATTTCAATAGACAGTTACTCTTAGCCAGCGGTACCAAGGACTCCAGTGTTCAGGGCTGAGGAGTATTGTAGGAGCCTCCTACCTGCAGCTGCCTCTCCCTAATGCCTGAAATGGCAATTACTCATTAATATGTCAAGTGATTAACAGCTATGTAGCCTATTAAGATCCTATCTGTAGGCAGTACAGACTTCAGTTTGAAAGCTCCATCATTTATTATGTGTATAACCTTGGGAAAGTTTTTAGATTTCTCTAAGCCTTAGATTCCTTTTTTTTCTGGCCGTGCCATGCAGCTTGTAGGATCTTAGTTCCCCGACCAGGGATTGATCCCTGGCGCTCAGCAGTGAAAGTGCGGAGTCCTAACAACTGGACTGCCAGGGAATTCCCGAGCCTCAATTTCTCGAACTCTAAGAATAACGGTTCCTATGTAACAGAATTGAAGATAATGTACACTAAGTAATTAATAGTGATTAGCATACGGGAAATAATTTTCCTTGTGGGCTGTTAGAGTACTGTAATTTGCCTATTTGCTTACTTTTGAATAATTTTTTCTTTTCTTTTCATAAAACTTTGACCCCATCTAATATAACATGCTTATGGAGAGTTGAGCTGAAATCACTATTACTGATGTTATCCTAGGGTGGTCAAATGAAGAGACTATCCCAGGATTCTGAATGTGGCTTGAGCCAATAGAGCTGCGACATTCCCCCAAAGCAGCCTAGGCCTTTTGGGACACAGACATGTGTGACTCAAAAACTATCCATGGTATCCAGCTTCAAGAAGAGAAGAGAAGAGACATTTTCTTTTAAATTTTCAAATGCTGAGGACATTATCTTCAGGAACCTTCCCTAAGACTTTGGCATCTATTTACCTATTTTCTTCAGGTTTAAATCAATATGATCCTTTGCCAATGTGATGGCAATTATTATACCAACAAAAGCACAAAATACAGAAATTCCGAGGTAAAAAGAATTCTCATTCTCCAATTTCATGTATGAATATTATTATTGTAATTATCATTATTTAAGAAGTATTGTATTTAGCCAGTAGTTTTGAGTAGACCAATCCATTAAGAATACATTTTTCATGTAACACTCTTAGAATGTCTAAGACTTAATTTATAAATGTCCCAGTTTTTGTATTGCCACTCTTTAATCCTGAGTTCATATTCTACCAGAAAAGGCAGAATCTAACATGTAATCCCTATCTGTGGGTAATTAAGTTGAATAGTAAAGACTATTTGGAATGGCTTAAAGTAATAGGGAAAAGGGAGGGGTTAGCAAAGTCCAAATAGAATGAATCTTTGATTCAGTAGAGAAACGCTTCTCAAACTTTCACGTGCCTATAGGTCAGCTGGAGATCTTTTTAAAATGCAGATTCTGATTCAGTAGACCTAAGGGTGGGGTCTGAGGTTTTGCATCTCTAACAAACTTCCAGGATCAAGGATGCTACTGACCCCCACCACACTCAAGTAGTGAGGAAGAATCTAGAATTCGGTAATGAGTGGGGAGGGAGCCTGCCATGTGCCCTCTAACTCAGCATCACAGAAAACACCTGAAAACTCAACCACCAGCCACCTGCCGTTTGGAGTCCCTCATCTTCTAACACAACAGCTCTCTGACATTTTAATGCTAAAAACTGACTTATCCACAAGCAGAGGCATAAACTCTGGAAACACTTCTTTATCTAGAAACCTGATGGACATTGATCAAGTAACTAGAGAAGAACCATAACAAGGTGACATTACCTGTTGAGGTGAAAGAGCAAAAACAAGACCAGATACCTAACCAACTGCCTTTATCAGAACTACGCCATTCCATACACCTGAAAGCAATACAGTGTTATGCATCATTTATATCTCAATAATAAACAATTGGGCCATTCCATCACATATGCCAATGGTGATTCCCAAGATAGATCCTTTGGGAAAATGATAACAAATCTTTCTATCGAAAGTTTTTTCTGAGGGGCCAATCAGTGTGAAATAGTTCCTCTCCACTTTCTCTAGTATAAAACAAATTCAGATTCACATTTGATTTCAATAGATTTTAATTCAATAATAAGCAATTATTTTAGAAGGAAGCACATGAGAAAAATACTTGAATATATGAAAACCTTAAAGAGTGGTATGCCCTAAATGCTTGTAGAATTATTTGCTTTGCTGAACACAACACAAGAATTATAGTGGAAATCAATGCTCTGGCTTACCTCTTTTTAAGAGTGTCTATTTTTATTAGAATATTTCATTTTCTAAAGGCAGTCACCATCTTTAAGCAATGAAGACAGGCTAGCTGTACCCAAGCGCTTTCAATTGTGGTCAGAGGGAGCACACATCCTCTAATGACCTCAGGAAAGATTATCAAAGATGTACTGTGAATGAAGATGTTTACTCAGCAGTGAGCTAGCACACATATTTAGGCATTTTATTTTTAACAGCCAAAAGAATGTCAGAAGCCTCATTTCCTGGTCGGGTGATAAGCATCCTGCCCTAAGCATGGATGAGCACACAGCACATCGTCTCAAATGTAGCATGAATGATGGCTGTAAGTATGACAGCTGACACCTTCACTAAACCATTATTCTTGGAAACAAGGCAATCTATACACTCAGAGAGGAAGACTTTGCTAGCTGGGTGTTTACATCTATATTTGCCACCTAGGGAGAATAACAGCCTTATTTCAGAACAAGTTGTATAAGTAGAGATACATCTTAAATTTTACAACGGAAGGGCCAATGCTTTTGTTTCTTTCAGTCATTTGTTTTCTGAGTATCTTAATGTAAAATGACTCTTGAAAGGCTTTTGCAAATTATCTTCTTAAACTGTACCTATCCTCTGGGCTAAAGAGTTGTTGCAATTGCTTCAGAAATGGAAGTCTTGATTTATATTTCACAGGTGCGGTATTTTTGAAGGCGCTGCAGCACAGTGGGACCTACGTCCACTTGTCTTCATTCCCCTGATAAGGAGCAAAGTATTCTGGGGGAGAGGCAGGCTCAGGCTCTCACTGAGAAGCCAGAGTTCAGGCTCCTTGTGAGAGCCATTCACCCTGTCACCAACACGATGCCTTACTTAAAACTTCCCAGACAAAAACAGATACTCACTTGAGCTGGAAAAGCAGGGGGATGGAGAAGCGTAGAGCTACAAGTTTAAATATTTCAGCTCTGTCTGTGAAAATGACTCCCTGTGTGTAGGTAACCTTGGCCAGGTTAATTCACTTAAGCTGCAAAGAGTTGATTCACCTTTCCTGTCAATCAAATGAACAACTACTTTTTAAAATAATGATGAACACAAAGACAATGCAGCAAATTAACTTGAAGTGGATATGACATCAGGTTGCACCACCACTGATGATATTCGGATAGGAAACAACATACTGGATTAAAAGCACGTTTGCCTTTTTTTTAAAAAAGTGGTAAATTTTGAAACATATAGCCAATTTTAATTAATAATGCTTTATTATATCAATTAGCTTTTTCTAGGATGTAGCTATTAAATTAAACCCCACAGTTGGACAATTACCTTTTCTTCATTACTCTCCAATTGTTTCATAGGGATTGCTATCTTCCCTAGATTATAAACTAGATTATAAACTCCTCAAGGGCAGCAATATGTCTTTTTTGTTCACGGTTTAGGGTTAATCACAAGATATCTGTGCTACCCATGAGCTCAACATGATGGGGATGGGCTGTTAAGACAGAAGTGGAAAGAAGAGATCTTAGAAGGACTCTCATAAGATGGCAAAGTTAAATAAAGTGTTCTTCTTAAACTTGGTAGTGGGGGTCCAGGGAACACTGCATAGTTATACTTTAAACTTTTTAGTGTTTTTTTTAAATTATAGCAAAATATATATAATACAAAATTGACTATTTTAACAATGTTTAAAATGTACAGTTCAGTGGCATTAAGCATATTCACATTGTTATGGAATTGTTATCACTAGATAACATGAATTATTCTTTTTGTCTAGTAACATTAGATTAAAAGAGTTTGTAGCAATAGCTGGTGATACTTATATAACCTTCATATCTTTGGTAAATTCTAAACAACTCATGATTGTAAGAAAACGTCTCTCATTTTATAGTGAGAAATCTGGCTTTTGTTGCTGAGAAAACGTTGAGTTAGTCTTGGGGTAATTAATATAACACGTGGAGAAAGGTTAAGATGTTTGATCTGAAATAAATAAAAAGCAGCAACATATTTTCAATGGGATCTGAAGATTCAAGGATACCTTGAGTTTAAGGAGTTCTATCTACTACATGTTGGGTTGATTGTGAAGCAAATTTTAAGTCAGATAGTTTTTATTATTGCATTAATTAAATTCCATCTCTCTTTCTAATTATTATATAGCCCAGTAGTTTTAAAAAAAAGTATGACAGCTACATCTGTACACTTTCCAAATATGCAGCATAGTTAGAAATGGCAAGTAACTGTTTTATAATGTTTTCCATAATGCCAACTGTCCATGGGTTATATGAAGAGCAAGCATAAATAGAAGGTAGGAAGCCCAATGGAGTCATATCCTATCTTCCATCAGCTCACACTTTTGAGCACTATTGATCTCAGGTTTTTCTCCAATGCTGGCATTTCAGACCCAAGTTTAGCAATTTCTTGCTGCAGTTGTTCATTTGTTCCCTGTGCCTGCTGCAGCATGACTTGATCATTGTTTAAATGCATTTGTAATTTCAGAAACTGAGGGAAGAAAAAAAAAAAAAGGGAGTGGGGCTGTTTTAGGCAATAATGCTCTGTTTTATAATAAAAGAAGCCATTGAAAGCTGATTGTGTAACAAATCCATCAAGGCTGCAAAAGTACACCAGAGAATGAAGCATGATGGGAATTTTAAAGTCAGATATAATTTATTTTCTGCCTGCAGGACTTCTTTGTTAAAAAGCAATATATTAACTCATTAAAAAAAATCTGGAAAGACTTCAAAAAAAGTAGCTTAATCTGCTACATTTTATGACATTTTATAGCCAATTCATGTTTTAACAAGTTCATTCACTTAATCATTACAATAGATTATCTGATACATTTTTCTCTTATAAACTAGATTTTTCCTCATGAAGTATAGCTTGTTTAGATTTTTTTAAAAGCTCAGTTTCTTTATAGGATAATTTCATAAATATTCACAATGTACAATTTTGTGTTACACATTTTTATAAAGGGTCTAGCCAACAATGCACCACGAATAATAATGATGATACACTTTGCCGGTTCTTCTTCTTTAGGATTTTAAGTAAAAGTAAGCATATGGGGCTTCCCTGGTGGCGCAGTGGTTGAGAGTCCGCCTGCCGATGCAGGGGACGCGGGTTCGTGCCCCGGTCCGGGAAGATCCCACATGTCGCGGAGCGGCTGGGCCCGTGAGCCATGGCCGCTGAGCCTGCACGTCCGGAGCCTGTGCTCCGCAACGGGAGAAGCCACAACAGTGAGAGGCCCGCACACCGTAAACAAAAAAAAAAAAAAAAAGTAAGCATATGGCACTTAGAAGGAAGCATACAGATGATTTGTAAGGAATGACATGGCAAAGTAAACTAAAATTGTAAATAATTGTTTCATCGTCCAAATACCTGAGTTTCACTGAATTCTGAGAGGCAGCAGGGTCCAGTGGAATCCCTTGGATGATACAGCCAGATTTCTGTTTTCTCAGTTGTCAACTGTAAATGAAAATATCATCAACTAACTTTATTGCAGAAAGAAATGAAACACCAGGTGGACAATCTAAACCTAATTATAATTTCTTGGGAGCATTCACTTAAGCATTTTCTGGAAATTCATATGTAGGGAATACACACAGACCCAATTTGATAATGCTGTACACAGTGCTGATTCATTAAATTTCTATAAATCTCTGAAATAGTTTCTTTAAAAAGTAACTTGGGTATATGGGTGCCTATGTAATACACACACATATATGCATTACAATAAACTTTATGCGTATATATGTCTCTCCTCCATCCCACCCCACCCCACCCCACCCATGCTCTAGGTACCTTCTCGGTCAGTGAGATCTAGCCAACACACTCTACTGTACACATATTCCTGGCTAAAAAGCATTAATCCACCATATTGCAAAGGTCCTCTGCCAAACAGTACTCTACCTCATTTTCCTGAGTTGAGTGGGTTCTAAAACATGTATTGTTTACTACGCTATGGCTGTTCTTTCTACTATTTATTGTGTGTTATGGTGAACAGTTTTGACCCATAACATCTGACAAAAGTCAAAAAGTATGCAAGCAATACTTACACCTAAAAAAGGTGGTAAGGAGATAAGCAGACCACAATGTGTCTTCAAGGAAATGACTTAGGAATCAGAGAATAAATATCATGAAGCACTTACTTATATTTGAAAGTCCTTTGACCTTTATAAACATCATAAACATCCCTGCAAGCTGGAGGACTGACCAGCAAAGAGAGACTGTCCGTGTTGATTGTCTGGAGAGCATCTCCTTAAGGCTGTCCTCCAATGAACCCACATAGAAATGATCCTACCATCTTTGGGAATACATCCTCTGAATTAAACCAGGTGTGCCATATCCAAAAGTTTCTGGAAACATGGTCTCTTTCGGAAAGTAATTTAAAAGATACAGCTTTTTGATGGGACAAAGGGTGTTAAAGAAACTGGCTGATTCACAAGAGATGCATCACCAAGTGAAGAGAGGGACTACATCTGGTGAAAGTACAAGAGTAAAAAGGGTGAAAGTATGTCAAGAGAGAGAAAACAAATGATAAGCTGATACAAATTTAAATCTCATGCCTAACCTGGCACACTTAAGGCAAAACAGAAGTCACTCTGGCAGAAGACAGTGGGTAACAGTGCATAAAGGTTAAGCTTGCTCAACCAACAGTGCCCGGCACATTTTTACATATATAGTAAGTGGTTAGTGAATGAATCCACAAAAAGCCTACATGACCCAAGTAAAATTAGCCTCTAATTAGAGAGGCCAGTCTTGGTTTCCAGATAGTAGTCAAAATGTTACAAAAATTGCACCAGCAGGAAGAACCCACAGCAAGTAAACACTTTATCTCTTTTTGATATTAAAAAATAAAGATAACTCTAAACTGTATATTTAATCACAAGACAAGGAGATTTCTTACACCTACTTCTCAGGGCAAAACTTTATGAAAAACCATAAAGGGTCTTTTTTACATCTTTCTTTCCAAATTCTTAAACCTCCCAATTCATCCCACCCTACCCAACCCCACCCCAGCTTTCCCCCTTTGGTGTCCATACATTTGTTCTCTACATCTGTGTCTCTATTTCTGCCCTGCAAACCGGTTCATATGTAGCATTTTTATAGATTCTACATATATGCATTAATATACAATATCTGTTTTTCTCTTTCTGACTTACTTCACTCTGTATAACAGTCTCTAGGTCCATCCACATCTCTACAAATGACCCAACTTCATTCCTTTTTATGGCTGAGTAGTATTCCATTGTATATATGTACCACATCTTTATGCATTCATCTGTTGATGGGCATTTAGGTTGCTTCCATGTCTTGGCTATTGTAAATAGTGCTGCAATAAACACTGGGGTGTAAGTGTCATTTTGAATTATGGTTTTCTCAGGGTATATGCCCAGTAGTGGGATTGCTGAGTCATATGGTAGTTCTATTTTTAGTTTTTTAAGGAACCTCCATACTGTTCTCCATAGTGGCTGTATCAATTTACATTCCCACCAACAGTGCAAGAGGGTTCCCTTTTCTCCACACCTCTCCAGCAACTGATGTTTGTAGATTTTCTGTAGATGATACCCACTCTAACCGGTGTGAGGTGGTACCTCATTGTAGTTTCGATTTGCATTTCTCTAATGGTTATGATGTTGAGCATCTTTTCAGGTGCCTCTTGGCCATCTGTATGTCTTCTTTGGAGAAATGTCTATTTAAGTCTTGTGCCCATCTTTTGATTGGGTTGTTTGTTAATATTGAGCTGCATGGGCTGTTTATATATTTTGGAGATTAATCCTTTGTCCGTTGATTCATTTGCAAATATTTTCTCCTACTCCAGCATTGTCTTTTCCTCTTGTTTGTAGTTTCCTTTGCTGTGCAAAAGCTTTTAAGTTTCATTAGGTCCCATTTGTTTATTTTTGTTTTTATTTCCATTACTCAAGGAGGTGGGTCAAAAAAGATCTTGCTGTGATTTATTTCAAAGAGTGTTCTTCCTATGTTTTCCTCTAAGAGTTTTATAGTGTCTGATCTTACATCTATGTGTTTAACCCATTTTGAGTTTATTTTTGTGTATGGTGTTAGGGAGTGTTCTAATTTCATTCTTTTATAAGTAACTGTCCAGTTTTCCCAGCACCACTTATTGAAGAGACTGTCTTTTCTCCATTGTACATCCTTGCCTCCTTTGTAATAGGTTAGGAGACCATAAGTGCGTGGGTTTATCTCTGGGCTTTCTATCCTATTCCATTGATCTATATTTCTTTTTTCGTGCCAGTACCATATTGTCTTGATTACTGTAGCTTTGTAGTATAGTCTGAAGTCAGGGAGTCTGATTCCTCTAGCTCTGTTATTTTCCCTCAAGATTGCTTTGGCTGTTCGGGGTCTTTTGTGTCTCCATACAAATTTTAAGATTTTTTGTTCTAGTTCTGTAAAAAATGCCATTGGTAATTTGATAGGGATTGCATTGAATCTGTAGATTGCTTTGGGTAGTATAGTCATTTTCACAATATTGATTCTTCCAATCCAAGAACATGGTATATCTCATAATCTGTGTCATCTTTCATCAGTGCCTTATAGTTTTCTGAGTACATCTCTTTTACCTACTTAGGTAGGTTTATTCCTAAGTATTTTCTTCTTTTTGTTGCAATAGTGAATGGGATTATTTCCTTAATTTCTCTTTCTGATATTTTGTTGTTCGTGCATAGGCATGCAAGAGATTTCTGTGCATTATTTTGTAGCCTGCAACTTTACTTTACTAAATTCATCCTTTAGCTCTAGTAGCTCTCTGGTGGCATCTTTAGGATTCTTTATGTATAGTATCATGTCATCTGCAAACACTGACAGTTTTACTTCTTCTTTTCCAATTTGTATTTCTTTTATTTCTTTTTCTTCTGTGATTGCTGTGGCTAGGACTTCCAAAACTATGTTGAATAATAGTGGTGAGAGTGGACATCTTTGTCTTTTTCCTGATCTTAGAGGAAATGCTTTCAAGGTTTTCACCATTGAGAATGATATTTGCCGTGGGTTTGTCATATACAGCCTTTATTATGTTGAGGTAGGTTCCCTCTATGCCCATTCTCTGGAGAGGTTTTATCATAAAGCGGTGTTGAATTTTGCCAAAAGCTTTTTCTGCATCTATTAAAATGATCATATGGTTTTTATTCTTCCGTTTGTTAATACAGTGTAGTGTATCCCACTGATTGAATTGCAAATATTGAAGAATCCTTGAGTCCCTGGGATAAATCTCACTTGATCATGGTGTATGATCTTTTTAATGTGTTGTTGGATTCTGTTTGCATTTTGTTGAGGTTTTTGCATCCATATTCATCAGTGACATTGGTCTGTAATTTTCTTTTTCTATAGTATTTTGTCTGGTTTTGGTATCTGGGTGATGGTGGCCTCATAGAATGCGTTTGGGAGTGTTCCTTCCTCTGCAACTTTTTGGAAGAGTGTGATAAGGATGGGTGTTAGCTCTTCTCTAAATGTTAGATAGAATTCACTTGTGTAGCCAACTGGTCCTGGACTTTGGTTTGTTGGGAGATTTTTTTTTTTTTTTTTTTTTGCGGTACGTGGGCCTCTCACTGTTGCGGCCTCTCCTGTTGCGGAGCACAGGCTCCGGACGCGCAGGCCCAGCGGCCATGGCTCACAGGCCTAGCCACTCCATGACATGTGGGATCTTCCCGGACCGGGGCACGAACCGGTGTCCCCTGCATTGGCAGGTGGACTCTCAACCACTGCGCCACCAAGGAAGCCCTGTTGGAAGATTTTTAATCACAGTTTCAATTCATTACATGGGATTGGTCTGTTCATATTTTCTATTTCTTCCTGGTTCACTCTTGGAAGCTTATATCTTTCTAAGAATTTTTCCATTTCTTCCAGGTTGTCCATTTTATTGGCATAGAGTTGCTTGTAGTAGTCTCTTAGGATGCTTTGTATTTCTGCGGTGTCTGTTGTAACTTCTCCTTTTTCATTTCTAATTTTATTGATTTGAGTACTTTCCCTCTTTTTCTTGATAAGTCTGGCTAAAAGTTTATCAATTTTGTTTATCTTCTCAAAGAACCAGCTTTTAGTTTTGTTGATCTTTGCTATTGTTTTCTTTGTTTCTATTTCATTAATTTCTGCTCTGATCTTTACGATTTTCTTTCCTTCTACTAACTTTGGGTTTTGTTTGTTCTTCTTTCTGTAGTTCCTTTAGGTGTAAGGTTAGATTGTTTATTTGAGATGTTTCTTGTTTCTTGTGGTAGGCCTGTATTGCTATAAACTTTCCTCTTAGAACTGCTTTTGCTGCATCCCATAGGTTTTGGGTCGTTGTGCTTTCACTGTCATTTGTCTCGAGGTATTTTTTGATTTCCTCTTTGATTTCTTCAGTGATGTCTTGGTTATTTAGTAATGTATTGTTTAGTTTCCATGTGTTTGTGTTTTTTATGCTTTTTCCCTGTAATTGATTTCTAATCTCACAGCCTTGTGGCCAGAAAACATGCTTGATATGATTTCAATTTTCTTAAATTTACCAAGTCTTCATCTGTGACCTAAGATGTGATCTACCCTGGAGAATGTTCCGTGTGCACTTGAGGTGAAAGTGTAATCTGCTGTTTTCGGATGGTATGTCCTATAAATGTCAGTTAAATCTATCTTGTCTATTGTGTCAATTAAAGCTTGTGTTTCCTTATTAATTTTCTGTTTGGATGATCTGTCCATTGGTGTAAGTGAGGTGTTAAAATCCCCTGCTATTACTGTGCTACTGTCAATTTCCTCTTTTATATCTGTTAGCATTTGCCTTTTGTATTGAGGTGCTCCTATGTTGGTTGCATATATATTTATAATTGTTACATCTTCTTCTTGGATGAATCCCTTGGTCATTATGTAGTGTCCTTCTTTGTCTCTTGTAACATTCTTTACTTTAAAGTCTATTTTATCTGATATGAGTATTGCTACTCCAGCTTTCTTTTGATTTCCATTTGCATGGAATATCTTTTTCCATCCCCTCACTTTCAGTCTGTATGTGTCCCTAGGTCTGAAGTGGGGCTCTTGTAGGCAGCATATAGATGGGGGTCTTGTTTTTGTATCCATTCAGTGAGCCTGTGTCTTTTGGTTGGAGCATGTAATCCATTCACGTTTAAGGTAATTATAGATATGTATGTTCCTATTATAATTTTCTTAATTCTTATGTGTTTGTTTTTGTAGCTGCTTTTCTCCTCTTGTGTTTCCCACTCAGAGAAGTTCCTTTAGCATTTGTTGTAGAGCTGGTTTGGTGGTCCTGAATTCTCTTTGCTTTTGCTTGTCTGTAAAGCTTTTGATTTCCCTGTTGAATCTGAATGAGATCCTTGCCGGGTAGAGTAATCTTGGTTGTAGGTTCTTTCCTTTCATCAGTTTAAGTATATCATGCCACTCCCTTCTGGCTTGTAGAGTTTCTGCTGAGAAATCAGCTGTTAACCTTATGGGGATTCCCTTGTATTCCCTTTGTTCCCTTGTTGCTTTTAATAATTTTTCTTTGTCTTTAATTTTTGTCAGTTGGATGACTATGTGTCTCAGTGTGTTTCTCCTTGGGTTTATCCTGCCTGGGACTCTCTGCGCTTCCTGGACTTGGGTGGCTATTTCCTTTCCCATGTTAGGGAAGTTTTCAATTGTAATCTCTTCAGATATTTTCTTGGGTCCTTTCTCTCTCTCTTCTCCTGCTGGGACTGCTATAATGCGAATATTGCTGCATTTAATGTTTTCCCAGAGGTCTCTTGGGCTGTCTTAATTTCTTTTCATTCTTTTTTCTTTTTTTTTTTTTGCGGTACGCGGGGCCTCTCACTGTTGTGGCCTCTCCCATTGCAGAGCACAGGCTCCGGACGCGCAGGCTCAGCGGCCATGGCTCACAGGTCCAGCCGCTCCGCGGCATGCGGGATCCTCCCAGACCGGGGCACAAACCCATGTCCCCTGCATCAGCAGGCGGACTCTCAACCACTGCGCCACCAGGGAAGCCCTCATTCTTTTTTCTTTATTCTCTTCTGTGTCAGGGATTTCCACCATTCTGTCTTCCAGGTCACTTATCCATTCTTCTACCTCAGTTATTGTGCTATTGATTCCCTGTAGTGTATTCTTCATTTCAATTATTGTATTGTTTATCTTTTTTTTGTTTGCTCTTTAATTCTTCTAGGTGTTTGTTCTTTAATTCTTCTAGGTCTTTGTTAAACATTTCTTGCACCTTCTCCATCTTTGCCTCCATTCTTTTTCTGAGGTCCTGGATCTTCTTCACTATCATTATTCTGAATTTTCTGGAAGGTTGCCTATCTCCACTTCCTTTAGCTGTTTTTCTGGGGTTTTAACTTGTTCCTTCATCTGGTACATAGCCCTCTGCCTTTTCATCTTGTCTGTCTTTCTGTGAATGTGGTTTTCGTTCCACAGGCTGCAGGATTGTAGTTCTTCTTGTTTCTGCTGTCTGCCCTCTGGTGGATAAGGCTTTCTAAGAGGCTTGTGCAAACTTCCGGATGGGAGGGACTTGTGGCGGGTAGAGCTGGGTGTTGCTCTGGTGGGCAGAGCTCAGTAAAACTTTAATCCCCTTGCCCGCTGATGGGTGGGGGCTGATGGGTGGGGCTGAGTTCCCTCCCCCGTTGGTGGTTTGGCCTCAGGCAACCCATCACTGGAGTCTATAGGCTCTTTGGCAGGGCTAATGGCAGACTCCCAGAGCTTTCATGCCAAGGATTACTTCCCAGAACTTCTGCTGCCAGTGTCCTTGTCTCCATGGTGAGCCACAACCTCCCCCCACCTCTGGAGGAGACCCTCCAACACTAGCAGGTAGGTCTGGTTCAGTCTCCTTTGGGGTCACTGCTCCTTCCCCCTGGGTCCTGATGTGCACACTATTTTGTGTGTGCCCTCCAAGGGTGGAGTCTCCGTTTCCCCCAGTCCTGTCAAAGTCCTGCAATCCAATCCTGCTTGCTTACAAAGTCTGATTCTCTGGGAATTCCTCCTCCTTTTGCCAGCCCCCCAGGTTGGGAAGCCTGATATGGGGCTAAGAATCTTCACTCCAGTGGGTGGACTCCTGTGGTATAATTGTTCTCCAGTTTGTAGGTCGCCCACCCAGCGGTTATGGGATTTGATTTTATTGTGATTCTGCCCCTCCTACAGTCTCATTGCAGCTTCTCCTTCGTCTTTGGATGTGGGGTATCTTTTTTGGTGAGTTCCAGTGTCTTCCTGTCAATGACTGTTCAGCAGTTAGTTGTGATTCTGGTGCTCTCTCAAGACGGAGTGAGCACATGTCCTTCTACTCCGCCATCTTGAACCAATCTCTTTAATTTTCACACTTTCTACAAAAATTTTCCCATTCTCATTTCTATATCTCCCGGGTTGCAGGGGGAATATGTGAACTCTTCCACACTCCTCTTCCCTACCCTCATCTTTCCTACCCACACATATGTTTAGTGGGAAAGAAAAGTTTTCAAAACTATATAAGAAAATCCTGGGAATTCCCTGGTGGTCCAGTGATTAGGATTACACTCTCACTGCCAAGGGCCTGGGTTTGATCCCTGGTCAGGGAACTAAGATCCTGCAAGTTTCATGGCACAACCAAAAAAGAAAAAAAAAAGAAAAAGAAAAGAAAAGAGAAAATTCTTTTGGTGGCAAATAAGACAGAGTGTTTAAACTCTATCAATCATTCTTCCTGCTCCTATTGAATCTTCAGAGGCATGAGGGCTGAGGTTGTGGAAGAAGAGGCAGTGGAAGTGGGAAGGACCCAGGAGAAGTGACACATTCATTCTTTAAGCAGTGACCAGGCTCACTGACCAAGCTGGAGGAGATACCACAGTCAGTAAGATGCAGCCCCACTCTGATGCAACTTTCATTCTAAAGGTAGAAAAGCTAACAAATAAACAAATAATAATAAAATAATTATAATATTGGAAATGTTATGAAAGAAACAAGGGCTGAAAGATAATAATGGCTGTTGTGCATTGGGGGTGGACACCCACTTTAGGTAGAATACTCAAGGCTAAATGAGGAGTTGGCCACGTAGGAAGATGGGGAAGCACTTCTTGGGGAAAATAACCAGGACAACTGGTGCTGAGCTGGAAAGGGTGTGAGGGGCAGAAACCCTAATGACTGGTTCTGCAAAGATTGCTCTGGTTGACTTACAGAGAATAGACTGCAGGAGGCCAAAAGCAAAAGCAGAGGGCCTGTTGCAGGAGCCTTGGTAAGAGAAGTGGGCTGCTGGACTAAGACGGGGCAGAGGAGATGGAAAAAAGTGAAGAGATGAGGCTTGACAAAGGAGTGGGTGTCGGGATGCAAGAAAAGGGGAGAATCAACAGTGACTCTTGGGTTCCAACTTTGAACATCTGGGTGGCCACTGGTGGCATGCATTGACATGGGTTAAGACCAGAGACTGGGAACAGATTTGAGGGAAGGATAGAGTGACTGAAATCAAAAATTCCCTGTAATGCACTTTTTGTGGATTTACTCTGTCAGAATTGGCAATAAGCAGAAAACCACCTACAAATAACCTCATTGCTGATCCTGTTTGAGCTGTGAAATATCTGCTTTATAAAGTGAAAGGATTACAAAACTAAATACTGTAATTATTCCTCTCAACCTGGTATAACAATAACCATGTGAGAACTGTAATGAGTCTCACTTAATGCACAGCACATTCTGAGCTTCTCAGAGGCAAGTACTGAATATGTGTGGAAAGCTCATTAATTTAGTATCCAGGAATGTGTTGTTAGATGCAGTAGTGTTAAAAATAAGAGTAGAGGTCTAAACATAGTAGCATAGTTTCCTCTGCACAAAATACTATCTGTAACAGATTAACAAATGACCTTGTTACTGTTCATGGATCCTGGCCTAGTTTAAGAATCTGTGAGCACTGAAGCAAGTAATTTCAGAAATCTCACAATCTGGAAAAGTATCATTGCCTTATTTGAAGTAAATTCCATTGTATTTAGGGATGAGATTCTTCCCCTTTTCTTTGACTTCTGTGCTGTTAGAGTTGAGGAGACTCCCACGGTTTACACATGGATTTACTTAGTTCAAGTTCTCGACTAGAGGACAAATGATTTATTGTACAAGATTATTCATAGAAGGCTAAACATGGCTCTTCCTGCCATATCAGTTGTTCCATTGCATTAATATTTCAATGTTTTACGTGAATTCATGTATGGAGTAATAGTTATTGCCCAAATTTCATTGTCCCCTGAGGCATACATCAGCAAATCTTCAGAGGTCTGAAGTGATGCGATATATAGCCCATTCCTGAATGTCTCTAGAGAAAAGAGACTTCCCAGTTGGATCAATTCAAAAACATTAAGAGTCTGTGTACCATGTATGAGAAACTGTGTTAGGGGCCAAGGATACAGAGTTTGTGTTGCATCATGTCTCTATAAACTGCCTCAAACTCCCACTTCTATTTTTTTTATAACAGCTAATATTTATTGAGCGCTTAGTGTGTTCCAGTAAGTATTTTATGTAGTTTCAAGGAATAATTCAAAGACAGTTATTTTGCATACAAATGTTCTCACACAGGAATAAGATGATCAGCTTGTGCCAGTTTGTCTGGGACTGCCTCTGTGTTTTTTGTAATTGAAATGAAATTCATATAACATAAAATTAATCATTTAGAGTATACAATTCAGTGACACTTAATACATTCACAATGTTGTGCAATCACAATCCCTATCTAGTTTGAAAACATTTTCATCACCCACAAAGAAACTCCCTCCCCCATTAAGTAGTCGCTATCTATTCTCACATCCCCCAGTCGCTGGCAACCACCAACCTGTCTTCTGTTTCTATGGATTTACCTACTCCTGACATTTTACATAAATGAAATCATGGCATAAGGTTTTAGAGGTTCAATATTGTAGCAGGTATCCTTTCAATGGCCAAATAATACTGTGTTATGCATACATCCTAAATTTGTTTATTTGTTGTCAGTGGATGGACATTGGGTGGTTTCCACCTTTTAGCTACTGTAAATAGTGCTTCTATGGACATCGTGTACAAGTATTTGAGTACCTGTTTTTAGTTCTTTGGGATATATACCCAGGAGTGTAATTGCTAGATCACATGATAATTCTGCGTTTAACTTTTTGAAGAACCATCAAACTGTTTTCCACAGTGGGTGTAACCATTTTACATTGCCACCAGCAATGTACAAGCATTCCAATTCTCCACATCCTCGCCAAGATTTGTTATTCTCAGTTTTTATGGGTTTTAGGGGTTTTTGTCTGTTTGTTTGTTTTTTTTTAAGTAGTAGTAATCCTACTGGGTGTAAAGTGGTATCTCCGTGGTTTTGAGTTTCATTTCCCTAATGCCTAATGATGTTAAGCATCTTTTCAGGTGCTTATTGGCCATTTGTCTATCTTCTTTGGAAAAATGTCTATTCAAGTACTTTGTACATGTTTTAATTGGGTAGTTTGTCTTTTTGTTATTAAGTTATAGGAATTGTTCCTATATTCTCCATACTACACCCTTATCAGATATATGATTTGCAAATAATTTCTCCCATTGTGTAGGATGTCTCATCACTTTCTTGATAACATCCTTTGATGATCAAAAGTTCTAAATACTGATGAAGTACAATTTATCTATTTCTCCTTTTGCTGATTTTGGTATCATATCTAAGAATGCTTTTCAAATCCAAAGTCACAAAGATTTAGGCCTATGTTTTCTTCTAAGAGTTTTATAGTTCTAACTATATTAGGTTGTTGTTTCATTTTACATTAATTTTTGTATATGGTGTGAGGTAGGGGTACAGTTTCATTCTTTTGCATGTGGATATCCAGTTAACCCAACCCCATTTGTTGAAGAGACTACTCTTTTCCCACTGGATTGTCTTGGCACCCTTGTCAAAAATCAGTTGACCATAGTGTGTGGGTTTATTACTAGACTCTCATTTCTATTCCATTGGTCTACATGTCTGTCCTATGCCAAGACTCAAAGTCTCACTTCTTGAAGTAGAGGTGGGTAAGGGCAGAGAAAAGTTCATACAAAAATATACATAGATTAAAAAACACAGTTACCACCATTGAGGAGCTCACAGTCTAAATCAGGGATGCACAATCCCTTGAAATCATACAAAAAATTTTCATGAATGGACAGATCACATTTATTGATGGAGAAAGATCCATAGTTTTCCTGAGGTTCCCCAAAGTGTGTATAACATAAACAGAAAAATAGGAATTAATTAAGATAACAGCTGTTTCAGTCCTAGGTATATGTTAGAATCTCCCAGGAAGCTTTTAAAAACTAGTGATTCTTGGGACTCATTCCTAGAGATTCTGATTCAATTGGATGGGAGTTGGGTCCGTGTTATTAACATTTTTTAAAAGCTCCTAAGTAATTAAAATTTGCTGGGAGTGTTGAGGACCGCTGGTCTAAAAGGAGAGTCATCATTATATATAACAATGTAGGTTATTACATATTATATAAATAATTGCAATATAGTATGATAAATGCTAAATATGGAAATTTACAATAACTATTCTCTTCTTCCCTAAGATCTCACAAATTATAATTGGGAAATTTCTCATATAATAGAAAGACTGAGAGAAAATTTAAGAGAACTTTTAACCCAAATCCCTGTATCTTTATTTTTCTCTGTTTCTGGAAGCTGCCACAAAATGTCTTGGTACTGAGTCAAGTTTGACTACAACGATATGAGAAGGCCTGAGCCAGGTCCATCAGCTAAGCCCCTCTTGGGTTCCTGCACCTCAGAAATTGTGTAAGATTATAGATGTTTGTTGTTGCAAATGACAAAGTTTTGGGATTGTTATGCAGCAACATACAAGAGTACAGATGGTAAATAAATATTCAAACACATTATTAAAAATAAGCACCCTTTCCATAGGTGATCCCGTGTATAGAAGAAAGACAATGGTTGGCCTTGGGCTCAGGAACCTGGGTTCTAGTTGAGCCCCATCACTTGTTCTGTGAAATGGGAATAATTAGTGTTTGTCTCCTTGGCCAGAACTGCATCACTTGTCCACAGCTAAAGCAATTATGACTCTTCCCTTTCAGCTCAGGTTGGGGCTGTTCACGAAGTGTGTGACTGAATAGAGGAAAGTTGAAACATACACCGCATCAGGGTCTACTTGGAGAAAGGTTAAATGTTTTTGGAGTAAGCGACAGAAACGATCTCCTGCCATCACATAGTAACACAATGACCTTGAACAAATAGCCTCTCCAAACTTCCCGGAACAGAAACAGCTGAAGACCTGAGTACTTACATTGGGATAAGTAAATAAAGGAAATGAATACATATAAAAACTAAATTTAAAAAGTGTTATATGCCAAGTGTTATATGCCAAAGAAGATATGGAAATATAATTTTGATATAGCTTCCAAAAGTATTCTGTATCTGTCATATATAATTTAGATGAGAAGCTTTGGCCATCCCTTTTGTAATCATCTATGGCAACAGTAGGAATGAACTATGATATAAACGTGATGGTAGGTACTACATATGAGATTGATAGTATCCAAACCATCTTTCAATCAGTAAAAATAAATAATATTTTTCAGAAGTTGAAAAGTTGCAATTTAGAAGCTTACTTAGGATACTTTTGATTCCTATTCAATGAATAATATGGTACCGATAGAGAATGATTTCCTTAAGCCAAGAAATAGACACAAATGAAAATGAAAGGGTGATAAAATCTTACTTTCTTCACAAACAGTGAAACAGCGGAGGAAAGTTTCCTATAGACAGGAAATTGAAACTGAAAGCACACTCTAGGAGAGTTTTATCAAACACTTAAAATCTTCAGTTTCTATAGATTCCCAAGTTTGCTGCATAAGTTACTTGGGACCCACATTTTTTTAAATAGCATTTTTTCTGTACTACAAATGATTTTCCATCAATCTTTTTTCCAAAGCTAGTGAAAAGCTACTAGATTTCACCATCCCTTTGTATGACCTGCATTCTACAATATGGGAAAAGAAAACAGCAATAACAATTAACACTGTATGGGTTTTATATATAGTAGTGGAAAATAGATCATCAGGATAGTATTATTTTACAACTTCTCTTAGATATTTGATAGCTCCCCACAGGCAGTGTACAACGGAAGCAAGAGTTTGTTTTAACCTTTTATAGTAGCTTCTCCCCGGGATCCTAGTTTGGACATTCAAATTAGTGTTTCATGCCTCAAGTCATATAAAATGTGGGGTGAGGAGCGGTGGGGGAAGGAATACACATAAAGTAGGGGAGACTCTTGCAAGTATCAAAATATCACGGTACTAGCTTCTGGAGGTTTTTAATTCCAAGTTCTAAATATGTTTCCTTGCTAGGCAAACTTGAATGATATACTTGGGTTAGTTTGAGGTATACTCTTCATTCAAGGACTACCAGGTTTCTATTATACAATATGTCCTGATTGTTTCTCTCTCTAAATATAAGTATAAACATAAAGATATTTTATTTTATTTTTAGTTGTAAGACTGCTTGAGTTAGAATCCTACACTCACCACTCGTTACTTAACCATTTCATGCCTCATTGAAGTGGCATACCTGTGCTTGCTTGTTTGACCTCTGTAAAATGGGGATAATGATAATATCTACCTTACATCGGAGGTTGCTGTGGGAATTAAGTGAGTTCACACCTGTGAAGCACCTAGAACAATGCCAGGCACAAATATTATTCATATTTCTAAAAAAAAGAAAAAAAAAGTGAAAATGTACTCAGTATTTCCTCATCTCTCTTTGTGCAAAAGCTGTTTTTTTTTTACTGGATAGGCTGCTGTTGTTCCTAATCTTGGCGTGAATTTGGCGTTTATTTACCCGAACATGTGAAATTCATGGATTTATAGGGTTCTGATCCTTTCACACACAGGCCTCTGGTTTACACTTTAATTTATTATGACAATGACTCAGAATCACTGCCAGCCAGCTCCCCTGGCTGCTTCTACGTAATGACTTAGTTTTCTGTGTTCCAGCTCATGAGGAACAGATGTTAAAGTGAAAAAATAACACCATAACCATTTCCCTTAATTAGCACCTTTGTGAGTAAACTGAGGAAGAGTGAACCGTCCTAGAAACTAAATTACTCTCCCATCTTCAGGCGAACATTCCAGCTCCGCGGGATGAGTCACTAGCCAGCGCAGATAACTCCTCCGTGCCTCGCGCCTCCTCTGTGAATAAATGGGGCCGTTAGTCCTTCAGCTACAAATCTGGCCATTTTTAAGAGCACTTTAATCATTTTCCATTTTTTAAAAGCTGATGTTTTCATACAGTCTTTCTTCTTTCTTTTTCCTCTTCCTCTTTGTACACACAAAGGGAGATGACTGTGCTTTTCATGCTGTCACTGACTCAGCAATTCCTCTATTTTTTATGAGCTCCTATCAGGGGCAGCATAAAAATATTACCAAATTAAGAACTACCAAGGTAACCTATAGGGCAAAAAAGAAAGGGGGCTGAGAGGAGGGAGAAAACCTTGTTTTATCCCAAGAAGTTACCAGTCAAAATCAAAGATACAAAATTATGATTTTTGTTGTTCTAACATGAAATCAAATATTCATTTGCGAACATTTTTTCCAAGCTTAACATTCAGGATCCCCTGGTAAGATTAATTTTAATATCATGAGAGCAAGTTCCAGCGTCTCAGCTACTTCATTTGCATACTATGATTTCTATGTGATTCAGATTCGTATCGCTTTGAATCCCAGGAGCCCCAAATAAATGTAGCATTATCCCTGAAATGCAGCACTTTTCTCTTTCTATAAAGATGAATTTACGCTTGAAATAAATTTATTCTAATCCAACTTGAAATATACAGGCACTGTCACAGATTCTGAGGACTGAAGAAAACTCAAGGGGTTCTCCAGTCTAAGCCAGACCACTTTCAGGATCCATCAGGTAGAGGGGTTTTAAACCTAGTCTTATGATTCTCCAAGGAAAGAAATTTTGTAAACACCTCCCAATAACTTCTGCAGCTTTGAGCATACAGGGTGTGACTCTACAGTAACGAAACAAAACATATTTCCATAAACCATTCTTGAAAATTTTTCATTTCTTAGTCATATTCCACAAAGGGAATTTCTCAGGTCATCAGACCAACATTTTCCTTTTTTTTTTTTTTTTTTGCGGTACGCGGGCCTCTCACTGTTGTGGCCTCTCCCGTCGCGGAGCACAGGCTCCGGATGCGCATGCTCAGCGGCCATGGCCCAGCCGCTGCGCAGCATGTGGGATCTTCCTGGACCGGGGCACGAACCCCCGTCCCCTGCATTGGCAGGCGGACTCTCAACAACTGCGCCACCAGGGAAGCCCCAACATTTTCCTTTTTGCATAATTTTATACAAGTTGTTAGGATGAAATTTTTAATGAGTTCACCATCTTTTTTTTAGCCTCTCTTATTTTCTCTTGCCTTTAGTGCCTTTCAACAAATGATGTAATCTTTACTAAAAGTTCTTTGAATTAAGGTATTTATTGTCAAACTGCCTTTATGATGATCTTGATCATCAGAGATCATATTGCTGTCTACGATGTCCTTTAAATGGCCCATGTTCATTCTCTGATGTAACAGCAACAAAAAAAGCACAGACACACATAGGTGATTGGTGCAAGGTCATGCATAGTTGGAATATTTTTGCTGCAGGAACACTAACCAAATCAATCCTTTTAGGAATTAATGACAGATGCAAGTTTATGAAAGTCTATCAGCTTTAATAGCTTATAAAATGAGCATTCACTTCTCGAAAGGACTCATAAATGTTTTTGTTTCACAAAGAATGTTTATCTTCCTGACTTTCTTTCATATGCTCCTAAAGAGCAATGTGGTTTTGTTTAGTAGGTATTTATTGATACCCGCTATTTACCAGACACTGTTCAAGGATGAGGATACAAAGGTGAGAAAACAAGGTCCACACCTGGTGGAGCCTGCAGTCTTGCAGGAACCACCATTACAAAACACACCATTTCCATACAAGCGGCAAGTGCCACGAGGAAAGCCTCTACTGGAGGATAGGAAGCCAGAGAGATGTGAAGTCAGGGAAGACTTCCTGGAAGAGTTGCTGTAACTAGCACAATTTCTATTAATTTTTAAGAAAACAGTCTGTATAAAAGAAATTTAAAAAAATACTCCGTGTTTATGGCAGAGAATCTAGTAAGACATATATTGGAGGATGGGAGCGAGGAGGAGGCAAAATATTTTCAAACTGTGTCACAGACAAAGGGAGAGGAGTTCCTCTTGAAAATGCCTAAGCAGAGTCGGTGAACATCCACATACCTGCTTCTGAGATTCTGACACCAGTTCCAATGTGTGGGTTTTTTCCCTCACACCAAGCAATTCTCGGACACAAGCTGGGTGTCCTACAATTCAACTAATTTCTGACACTATCTACCTGGAGGTAGCATCAGACTCCACAGGTTAAACCCACAAGACTGCCCCTCCCCACACACACACATTTCAGATGCTGATCACAAGTCCAGGTTGTCACCTGTGCTTCAACTGACCCGCTATATATAGATTATAGGTTTCCATCACCCCCTCCATGGGTTTGATTAATTTGCTGAAGTTGTTCACACAACTCAGAAAAACATTTTCTTAGGTTTATCAGTTTACTATAAAAGGATAAAACTCAGGAATAGCCAGATGGGAGAGATGCATAGGGCAAGGTATGTGGGAAGGGGCACGGAGCTTCCATGCTCTCTGAGATTGCCACACCTCCAGAGAAAGGAGGTCTTGGAGGGCATCCCAGGATCTATAGAACCCCAAATGATTGTTTCATAATAAACTTTCCTCTTCCAGTATTTGGGAATCAGCTTCTAAATACTCTCAAATTTTGATGCATTAAAGAATAAGCAGGGTCGGGACTTCCCTGGAGGTCCAGCGGTTAAGACTCCACACTTCCAATGCAGGGGTTGCAAGTTCGATCCCTGGTTGGGGAACTAAGATCCCACCCAATTGCTGCACAGCGCGGCCAAAGAAGAATAAGTGGGGTCTCTGGCTTTTGTGTTTGGTACTGTTTTCCTATGAGATTCTCATAGGAACATCCACCTAATGTAAGAAGCTCTGGTCAGCAGATGTGATTGATTTGATTTTGGTCTCCTTAGGTGCCATGCACATGCTGTATAAGAAACTGGAGATTCTAGACAAAATAACAATACTAACAAAGCACACCCATATTTGGTGAAAGTTTTTTTTTTTTTTTTTCCTTGCGTTATGCGGGCCTCTCACTGTTGTGGCCTCTCCCATTTGCAGAGCACAGGCTCCGGACGCGCAGGCTCAGCGGCCATGGCTCACGGGCCCAGCCGCTCCGCGGCATGTGGGATCTTCCCGAAACGGGGCACGAACCCGCGTCTCCTGCATCGGCAGGCGGACTCTCAAGCACTGCGCCACCAGGGAAGCCCTGGTGAAAGTTTTTAAACACAGCAGCCGTGTCTGTGCCCACCCTTACTCTTTGACCTTTCAGTGTGCTTGGGCCTTTTCCAACTGCCAATATTTGCATCTCTGGCCTGAGGACTGAGGGCCAACCTGCCCACATACCTAACAAAATGGAAGGACCAGGAATGAACAACCTCCGAAGCAGCCCTCAGCCATGTCCCGGCTCCCTGCTTCTCAGGCAGGGTAATTCTGAAGCTTGTGTTTACACTGCTCTAGTCACTCACTTTAGTAGCTGCACCTTTTAGGGCTTCCCTGGCGGCGCAGTGGTTAAGAATCCGCCTGCTAATGCAGGGGACACGGGTTCGTGTCCCGGTCTGGGAAGATTGCACATGCCGCGGAGCGGCTAGGCCCGTGAGCCACAACTACTGAGCCTGCGCGTCTGGAGCCTGTGCTCTGCAACGGGAGAGGCCCGCGCACCGCGATGAAGAGTGGCCCCCCGCTTGCCGCAACTGGAGAAAGCCCTCGCACAGAAATGAAGACCCAACACAGCCAAAAATAAATATAAAATAAATTAATTAATTCTAAAAAAATGCACCTTTTATTGGCTGCCTTCCTTTCCCTGTATTATTTCCCTGCTCCCCCTATTGGTGTTTCCTGTACCGCACAAGCTGCACTCAAATACTTATCTCAGGGTCTGCTTCCAAGGGACTAAATCAAGAGGACATGACTCATTAAGTATAATGGTATCGTCATGTTCAAATAGTATTTTATAAGTACACAAAATATACAACCCAAATTGCAAAGATAAAGAAATAAAACAAGACATTTTAAGAACAACTATGTTTTCTAAAACATATTAGAAAATAGACATATGTTCAATTGCTTAATTTTGGTCCCAGAAGCATAATGTGGTTTGTACATATTTGGAGGAAACCACAGTAAGGGCTGTCACCAAGGAAGGACAGGTTAGTCACCTTTCCAGGTACAAGGGCAGAGAATGGTACAGATGGAGAGGGAGGTGTCAAGTGGAAACCAGAAGAGAGGTGTTGCTTTTTTATAAGTATGTTAATGTAAGCATGCACACTGAAAAATACTGGGGGACTGCAAAACCCACTGCCCCTCCAGCTGATTCTGATCAGAACAGCATAATTAATCAATCATGACACATTGATGTGCTGGAGCTGGCTCGGACCAGCTTATGAGAGCCTGAGACCTGACTGCTAATTTCAGGAATTTTGCAAGCCAGATGACTTCATGGTGTAGCCTGAAATAGACCATGGTGGGAGTATTTGCACCACAGAAATGGGCAAATGCTATAAATCAGGCCTCCTTTTCCCCCAAGAGCCAGTTGTTAAACATTTACCAGCACACCATTGAATCTTGACATTGTCGTATTCACGTTTATTAATTAGCCAACCTCACTACAACAAGGAAACCAAGGACTAAGAGTAGATTGAGACTCACTTCCTTGGTGCCTTGTAAAACTGTAAGAGATCTGTAAGAGATCAAGGAAGATACTGCCTAGATAGTTGGTCTTTACATTGGGCTTTGCAAATGCTCAGGGGTTTGTATACACAAATAATTTTAATGGACTCAATTTCCAGATCTTCAACTTTCATATGTGCTCTTTCTAAAAATTGGTTTGCCTGAGAATGAGGGTACCTCTCCACAGTCTTTCTCCCGTTTTACAGAAGAAAGGCATACCTACACACACATACACACCAAATCTCACTACGGGGCATTTCCCTGGGGTGTAAAAGTCTCCAAGTCCCCACACAAAGGTATACAGGGAAAGACTGTTCTGGGAGAAGACTCCTTCCTGATTAATTAAGGCATCTTAAGCAGGGCCTCCTATCTTTCCCGGTTTTATATCTTTATCTGTTAAGGTGAGGCTTGCATTAAAAGGAAGGTATATTAACCCATTTTGTAATTTTTCTGAATTCAAAACAACTGAGGAAATATATCAGTGACATTGATTCTTTTGATTGTAGTTAGAGTGCTTTGCAGGACTACCAAAAAATTTAAGATACTTTGGAAAGCCCCATGGCTATAAATTTCGCCTGCCTTCTTTGCTGTTCCGTGTGCTTTATTTCATAAGGTAATTAAAACGTATTTCATCAAATCATATCGTGAAACGGTTATCCAATTACAGCTCAATCTTCATTGCATTTTACAAGATGTTCAATACTTTCTATCTCCTAGTAACAAAAAAAAGAACTTATTTAAATATAATTTTTTAAAATATAGGTGTCGGTTTTAAAATGATCGAAAGGTGCATAGTTTTTTTTAAAAAAAAATTCCTCTAGTCAGGAGCAAAGAAGTTTGGCGCTGTGGTCTGAGGTTACTCTCACAGCTAGCCTGGAGAGTCCAGAGGTGGATTAGACAGGGGCAAACAAACCCTTCCAGAATGCCCAGAAGTAAAGAGAGAAAAGAATCCCTTTGAAGAGTTTAGTAATTCACTGCAAATGTTTCATTACAGTTGTTATTTTTAAAAGTACCTTCATTGATGTGTGAGAAAAAAAAAAGTCTATGGAAAAGGAATCTAGAAAACAGTAGTTTTAAAACATGGTGAACTTCTTTGAAAATGATTATGTGTGTATATATATATTCAAATACATAAAAGTCAAAAAATGACGCGTCATTTCGTATAAGAAGATCTTGAGCAGAAAAAAGAAAAACCTTTGATATCTATGAATAGTCACTAATCCACAGCCAAGAGTATATCTCATCACTTTGTTTTTTCAAGTGTACCCAAAAGTCAGCTTTTCTTAGATCCTGTGATCTAAGTGTGCTTGATGTAAGCTCTCCTATGGAGTCATACCGGATAGTAAATGTCTGTATTATTAATAGCATCAAAGCAATAAATGTGTTCCTAACATAGGTGAAACCTGGGTATTTACGAGGCACCTGCACAGCCTTTAAGGCTGCTGGCAGAGTATGTCGAATTGTTTCTTCTAAAAGCATCCACTAAAAATAACCATTTTTTTCTTCTTTATTAGGAATTCCAGAAGTTATGGTTGCCTATAAAATCAAAAGCATGTGGGAGTAAAATTTATATTCTTCCAGAAAGTTCCTCCGAGCATTCAAGGCGATGTATTTGTGGCCCTTCATACTGTGATGGTGGTAGCCATTTATGTTGATTGTTCCAATAAAACTCTCAATTTAAAGGTAACTTATTTTGGCAACTTGATGATTACATTTAGTCAGGTTGGAAGTAGGAAGGCAGATAAAATTTCCTTGATCAAGAAAAAAGAAAATGTATTTTTTTAAATCAAAAAGCAGGCAATCTCAGTGGCGACACTTTATCCAAATAACTACAGATGTTGCCTTACTCTTTGGGCGTTAAACAGTATAAAGAATGACAAGAAATAAACTCTTTCTGTTCTAGTGGAAAGAATCTATTCCTATTCTGTTTTCTAGAAATGAGAGGAATAATCTATCCCGGCAGTTCATCTACTTGTGTGCCTAGGAAAACTTATTTAAAAATTCTTTCCTCTTGCAAATGGGTTCAGTAGTATTGATTTAGCCACTGCGTCTTACATCCAGGGCATGAAATCAACTGATAACTTATGTGCTCCGCGGGGGCTGGAGAGCACAGAAGAGTTCAGGTACCCCTTCCCCTCACTCCGCTCTCCACCCTCACTCCACCCTACCCTGCAAACTGTCTTGGCAATTATCTTGGGATCTCCCTTCCTTGTCTTGGGAGGTGATAATGTATATATGCATAAAGAATAACTTCTCTGCACAAGAACAGCACCTTTTTAAAGGCAGCATTTTATCTCCCTCTCCCCCCATGTTAACCTGGGGCCTTTAGTTGGGAGGGAAAGCAGGGAATGTGGTTGGCCACTTCTCGGCACTGGCACCTCCCACTACACCCTGTGGGTAGTAGCTGGCCTTCCTGCTGCTGTCAGTCTAAATGTAGAATGTGAGGTACGTGGTGCTTTTAATCCCCCAATGATGCAACAGGAAAACTCCCATTTCACATCCTGTTCCGTGTGGGCTGATCTGGACAAGTCGCTGAGGCAGCCCCCTGCCCTTTGGTCCACTTGAGAAAGGGTCCTGGACTCTTGCTCCTGCCTGGTTGGATGCTCAGTCCTCCTGACTGATATTTGGCATTGGTCAGGCAACTCCCTGGTCCTCCTCAGCTCCAGAATAAGACCTGGTACACAGTACATTTCTCCTTGTCATCACAAAGACCAAAACTCCTCATTAACTCAGCTGCTCTGATAACATCAAAATATACCACAAACTGAGTGAGAGGGAGAGACCAAGGAGCAGAATGTTTGCTGACAGCTCAGCTCTTCCGTTCATTTTCCCAAGGACCCCCTGCATGTATCCCAGCTCACCTCCCCCTGCAACAGCCTCCTCTGGGTACCCATTTTATAGTGCAAACCAGAATACTCTGAAATTACCCCCCATCCTTCCCCAACCCCTAAGGAAAGAACATACTGGATTCCCCTGGTTTATGATTACTTTTATACTTATATAAAAGACCTATGCTTTTCCCCAGGTGATAGATTCCTTTTGATTTCACTAACTGTGTCAGATTATCTAAATCTCATCACCTCAAGGCAGAAGTCCACGGAAGTTTAGTGGTATCGTTCTAAATTGCACTAGAGTTAAATATGTAGATACCTGTTGCTGTCACAGATATCAAAATGTATGTGTTAATGGAAGGCAACCTATGGCAAATTGCAAACAACTGCCCAAGGCCCTGTGCTTTGGGAATCACAGAAAACACTGATGCTTGGCTAGCAACTGAGAATATATCTATTGGAGGAACAGCAACAGCTGGTTAGTTAGTGGGGTGCACAACACAAATATCTTGATTACATAACCAATCTGTAATTTCTAAGAGTATCACCGAGGAAATGGGGTGAGGTTACCCATTCTTCAAACACACTCTCCAGAGGGTCAGTCTATGATTTCTTCCTCTGCAATGTTTATAGTAGTAACATTGCCCTTAGTGGTTTCATTACCAAGATTCCGCCTGTTTCAAAATGTAGACAGAGGAAGGAAAACAGATGAAGAGATAGATCTGTATGAAGTGACTTCACGGTGCTGAAATTATGGATCTGTTATAAATGAGCTAAGTGGCTACGACTCCAGAATTTTTTTCAGCTCTCTGAATTTACAGGCAAGAGGTTTACTTTTCCATAACCACAGATATACAATTAGAAGTGAAAGTAAATGACAAAATGTGTCTCTCTTTTCTCTAAAGTTTATGTTGTGAATGAGTAAAGGAAGAAATTGAACTGCCTAGGAAACCCACTGTGTGGTTCCACCCTCTTTCTAAATATTGCAAATACAACATCACTCCATTCTTCAACTATATTCTAGGTACAGGTACACTGAAGGTTTGTGACTTTGATTTCTTAATTTACCTGTCTTGATAACCAATCGAGATTGTTATAAATCATTGTATTATATAGAGATAAGCTCTAATTTGGTTTTCTGGTGGCATAAAATAATTAATCTGTCTTTTCCCAATTAAGTGTATCAATAATTTCTTAGAAGTAAGTTGCCCTTCAGAAAGATATTTAGAGAGAAAAATTCGAATCTTATTCCCTAGGAATTTAATGAAGAACTTTGGGTGAGTCACTTTACCTTCCTGAATCTTAATGTCATTCATATAATGGAGATAATAATAATGATGATGATGCTTTATTATAACCTACAAGGACTGTTATAATGATTGCTATGGAATACTTTATAAACTATAAAATCTGATATAGACATTAGTTACCTTCAAAATCCTGCTATAAGGCTCTGTACTCTCCACATCGACCTATATTATAATTGAGAATGATTGTCAACTAGGTGTGTATTTCCAAAGATATAATCATGTACACAGAATGTCATATGTCTATCAGGATCGTTTCTGAACACAGCCCTTAAAGTAGTGCTGTATTTGAAAGTGCTTGGCACATTTTAACTGAGTTAATAACCCTCCAGCTCCAGAGGGTCCTGTAATTCTTGTGTTGCTTAGCTATTGCTCACTGGAGGCTAAAAGAATTAAATCCTGAGCTGCAAGAGCCGTATCAGGAATTAACCAGTGTGCTCCAGGCACACAACTCTGTGCCTTTTCCAGAGAAGCAGGAAGTAAAAATAACAGCAAAAGCTGATCCATGGAGCCCTTACAACTTTCCAAACACTTCCCGCTTAACACTCACGACAGCCCTAGGAGATAAGTATTGTTTTTTCCCTATTTTTGAGATGAGAAAATTCTAATTTTCTGATAAGAAAAGATCCGGGACTGGGACTCATGATTGCTACACCATGGTTCTGCCCAGTAGATAGGGGCTGTGTCCTTCTAAGCACATTTAAGGGTAGCTTGACATTAGTTTATCAGGCCCAAAGATAGAGCTTTTGCTTGGACTTTTGCCTCTTCCCACTTAGGATGAGGAGAGAAGGAAGATAAAACAAAGCAGGTCATTTTTTTCTGTTCACATTTTTAAAAGGTTTCAGAGTCCCAGTTCTAAAGGGAAGGTGGGACAACCTTCCAGATTTAGCTGGCTTTGCCTCTCTTTCACACTGAGATGTACCCAATGACAGCTCCCTCATGAAAATGTAAGGAGCACAAACTCTCCAGAACATTTGTCCAAGTGCAATAGCACCAAGTGCTGCGTTCCCCAGTAACCTTTTGAAAATCTGCCTTATATTAAAGAGTTTGTTTTTCCGTCTGCAACACTCCAATCATAGCAGCCTGTGATGAATTTGCTTTTTGTTTTTGTTTTTGTTTTTTACATTTTATCCCAGTAAATGAAAAGAATTTCAAGGAGTGAGAGACAGTGGAGGCTAATCTTTACCACCTGGGTGATTTCACTGCACAGGGCAGCAGGGGAACCTGACTTCAGCGGCTAAATCCTGCACCAGCTGATTCGCAATTAAGTGCAGCCTCATTCATTCCAGGCTGTCAGGGAAGAGCACACCAAAGCCTCATCATACTCCTGTGCCCAACAAAGTAGAATGAATGCCAGTGAAGAAATGTCATAGAAGATGAAGCTAAAGGATCGTGGAAACTTAGAACGAATGCTTAGATGAGGTTTATTTATTCCATCACTCAGCCAGGAGACCCATTTGTCTAGACATAACAGATAACACGTTTATCTACTGCTGGGTGACAAATTGCCACAAACTAGCAACTTAAAGCAACATTCATTTATTATCTTGCAGTTCTGTAAGTTGAAAGACTCATGGTTTTGGCTGGGTTCTCTGCTTAGGGTTCCACAAGGCCAAAGTCAAAGTGCCACAAAGGCTGAGCTCTTATCCGGATGATCCAGAGAGGAATCTGCTCCCAAATGCATTCAAACAGTGGGCAGAAGACAGCTCCTTGTTACCTAGGGCGGAGGCCTCCATCTCCTTGTTGGCTCTTAGCCCAAGGCTGCTCTCAGTTTCTAGAGACCACCTGCATTCCTTGTCACGTGACCCCCTCCATTGTGACGCCAAAAATAGTATATGAACTCCTTCCTGCTCCTACCTTGCAACTCTCTTCCTCTTCTACCATCAGCAAGAGAAAGCTCTCTGCTTCTAAGGGTTCCTGTAATTAGATTAGACTTACCTGGATAATCTCCCTTTCTAAAGGTTAACTCTGCTATATAATACACCTCTTTCACAGGTTCCAGGGACTGGGGGGCATGGAATCTTGGGGGACCCTTTTTAGATTTCTGCCTACCACACTTAGCCAGCAGAATTAATAAAGATGTTGTTAGGCTTGTCATATCCTCAAAAGATAAAGATATTATAAGTATAGGAAGAAGCAGTTAGAAATAATATTGAGGGACTTCCCTGGTGACACAGTGGTTAAGAATCCACCTGCCAATGCAGGGGACACGGGTTCAAGCCCTAGTCCGGGAATATCCCACAGCCCGTGCCGTGGAGCAACTAAGCCCGTGCACCACAACTACTGAAGCCCGCACGCCCTAGAGCCCGCAAGCCGCAACTACTGAGCCCACGTGCTGCAAATACGGAAGCCCGCGCGCCTACAGCCCGTGCTCCGCAGCAAGAGAAGCCACCGCAATGAGAAGCCCGTGCACTCCAATGAAGAGTCGACCCGGCTCGCTGCAACTAGAGAAAGCCCGTGCATGGCAACAATGACCCAACTCAGCCAAAAATAAAATTAAATTTAAAAAAAAAAGAAATAATATTGAGAATTATGTCTAAATTTCTGGACATGAAACTTGCAAAGTTTAAATGGTGCACTGTTTACACTCCAAAGAAGTATCTTAAAGAAACCAACCATGGTCCTTTGAAGAAAGTAGGAACAATTCTTCAGCAACCAATTCTCCTGAATACATGATTTAAGAAAACGTGCTAAAATATCCAACCTTGCTCTACAAAAAGTAAGAGGCCACAGCTGTCCTGCTGACTCCACACTTTTAATTCGACAATACCTTTATATCCTCTCTTTCATTCATAGCTAATGTCTTGAAATCAGCCTGGACCCATCTTGCACTTCATCTCCTGACCTGTTCCCCAGGTCCTGAGCCCTTGACACAGCTCTGTTTGCTGCCTTCTATCACCCATCAGGCTCCTCTGGGACTAATGTAGTAGCTTTTCCCTGACCAGGTCTGCACTGCTTTTGGCTACTCTGTAAGCAGAGTGTCAGGAACTCCCTCTCTTCTGAGATGGGGGACCCCTGTGATTGAGCTCTCTCAGCCTCACACCACCTGAAAAGAAAACCTACTCTGTGCAAAGAATAATTGGTTCTTTCCTGGCTAAACTTATAAATCTTTTGAATTCCCTTTGTTTGCCATATGCCACGTTTATGCACTTTGTTCTTCCATTTACATGTGGTAAAAATATATCACATTATTTATTTTACTCAGTTGCTTATTTAAGATGACTTGTGTCTCCTTTATCACAAGGGTCGATTTTATCTCTTGCAGGTGGACAACAAGGTACTAGCAAATGTTAAAATGCTTTGTGAATTATTTGCCTAAGGATGATGGCAATCATGGTATTGAGGTGTTCTAGGTAGATATCCTAAACCAATTTAATGCCTATATATTGCCCAAATGCCCAAACCTATGAGGTTATTAAGATGAGCCCAGGTTTATAAATGGTAAATTACCAGCCACGTTGCTGAAAGCTGAGAAGTTAATAGAAGAATTTTGAGGTGCTTTTTTCTGTATGGCTGGAACAAAAGTTGCTCCTAGCTAGGTTCCTGGTAAGTACATCCCTTGCTTCCTGTACACTCAAGCCCATCTCTGAGGCCAGTGTCAGGAGGTTTTTTTTTTTTTTTCTGGTCATTAAATATGGATTTTGGTTTTGATTTTGATTAATAATTGATGTATTCATGCAAGTATAATGAAGTTTTCTTCCTGCATTCAATTTTTTTCAATGTGTTACCTATCTTGGCTTCCTAAGCTGAAATGCAAGCCTTGTTAAATTCCACACTTTTTTGTTTATTGGGGACTCTTTATCAAAGCAGAAAACTTCACTTCAAAAATAACTTTTGGGAATCTAAACATAAGCTCAATTTTTTAATTTTTAAAAATAAAGAACATTCTAAGTATTCTTAGCCACAGACTGAAAATTTTCTTATCATCGTTTAAAATATTTTTTAAGGAATTTTTTCTTTTTTAAAAATAATTTATTTATTTATTTATTTATTTATTTTTGGCTGCCTTGGGTCTTTGTCGCTGTGCACGGGCTTTCTCTAGTTGCGGTGAGCAGGGGCTACTCTTCGCTGTGGTGCGCGGGCTTCTCATCGTGGTGGCTTCTCTTGTTGTGGAGCACGGGCTCTAGACACGTGGGCTCAGTAGTTGTGGCTCGTGGGCTCTACATGGTAGGCTCAGTATTTGTGACACATGGGCTTAGTTGCTCCCCGGCATGTGGGATCTCCCCAGACCAGGGCTCTAACCCTTGTCCCCTGCATTGCCAGGTGGATTCTTAACCACTGCGCCACCAGGGAAGCCCCATCGTTTAAAACATTTTGTTTCTTTTCCCTCTACGTCATCAGGTAATTTCTCCTCCATTCCAGGTAACAAAAGTGAAGCAGTATGACAGCAGACAGAATCATTTCCTGCTAAAAGTTCCAAGAGCATCAGAATAAACTTAAGGAGCAGGCAGGTGGAAGCCCTTCAGGGGTGGAAACAAAGTCGTTACCAGACCTTTGCCCTGGACTTCACCCTGCAGAATCCCTGTCAGATCTTCCCCGGCCCCCGCCCCCAGCCCCACCCTGCCTACTGGATCCAAAATAAAACTTTGTAGCCAAAACATTCAGTGACAGATGGCTCACTTCATTGCTGTAATGTAACCCTTTGGGTCTCTGAGGGGATGATTCCAGGAATAGAAAGCAGGGCAAATACAGGAGTGGATGTATAACAGAATCTAACCCAAGTGAAGGTTTCTCCAGTTGCTGATGGAATCAAGACCTTCCCTCCTAAATTCTTTACACAGGGAGTGGTGCCTCCCTCTCCAAATTGTAATTAGTGCATAGACTGAGGCATGGGTCCAATGCCCCCTCTGACCCTGACCAGCTTGGTGATTTTTAAGCTCCTCCTCAATTTCCTAATAAATAAAATGGGCATCATAATAGTATTGATACTTACCTTTAGGATTTAACTAAGTGCCCAGCCTAACTAACTCAGCCTAAGTTAGTTGAGCCTAAGTGCCTAAGCACTCAAAAATGGGAAATGTTCATATTTTCTTCCCACATTTGATTAACTTGGCTTTGTAGAAAGGAACAACACATAATAGAACATAAAACAAGATGCACAACATAGGAAACCTACCGATGGAAATGATCTTTTGTTAAAATTCCTAATTCAGATAGGACTTAAACAAAATTCGAGGAAAGCAAGCATTTTATTGTTATTACGGAATCAGGGGATTTTCCCACTGAAACAGGCCTTAAGAAGCAATTAGTTAACTCTTTTCACAGGTGAGATCTCTAAAGCTAAAGGGGAGATGGTGACTTACTCCTAGTCACATCGAAAAAGCTCCCTTGATAAAATTTCTCACATTGTTCATCAGAATTGCTTCTAAATTTCATTTTTTGTTTGCTTCTCTTTTTGAGAAAACATATGAATTTTTTCTATCACATGCATTCACAAAGTTGTAATTCATGAGGGTCCTGTGTTTTTTGTTTTTCTAAGTTGGCATAACCCTAATCTTTCCCCAGAGGCCTACATTTGTGCTGCCCTTTTCCAGTTTGTCCGGCATCACTGCTTCACCTTTTGGCACCTAATTCAACATACTTTTATCACCGTTATCCGAATGGTACCACCCCATCCGAACGTACTTCACAGCTACCCTCTTCTGCTCCATGCCTGTGCCTGGGTCTGCTTTCCTGTTACGTTACCTGTGCATCTGTTCCTAAAAAATGCCATGAGGGAGTTACAGTGTTTCACATAGGTTTTGAAAATCTTGACCTTCATTAGGGGTTAGTCACTGCATATCACTGGATTTCTCACTTCCTTGCTTCAAAATTCTTTCTCAACCGAAAACCACACGAAATTAACCAGGTTCACGTTTTCTAAGATATCTTCACAAGATTTTGCTCTTATTATGATTTAGGTTGAATGCCCTTCAGAGTTAATCACTGAGCGCCAGAATCTTTACATACGTTACTTTTAATTTTATAATAACCCTATGCGTTAATGAGTGCTATTATCCCCATTTTATAGATGTGGAAACCAAGAATCAGGGAATTTAAGTAACTTCCCCAAGAGCCTGTAGTGCAGGAAATGGCTGCCTTTCCCACTAAGCCAGGACGCCCAAGAGGGTCCTTTGGAGGACACAGCAATTGTTCTCAAACACTAGCATGCATGAAAGTTATCTGACATGTTTACTAAAAGTGTATACCACAGAGTGCATCCCCCAAATTCCAGACTCCATCGTCCAGATTCTGATTCAGTGGGTGAACCCAGGCTCTGCCTTTCAACAAGCTCCCTGGGAGACTCTGATGCAGGCCATCTGCACAGCACACGCAGCTCAGGAGAGATGCAGCCTGGCTCTGCATTCCCAACTACGCACCAGCTCCAAACCAGGCACCACATTTCCTGCTTTTCTTCCCCTTAACAGCTATAAATTAAGTGCTGAGATTCACATTTATAACAAAACTTAAGCTGTGTGGGGTTTTCCAGAATTCAGGTTTAAGTGGGAGGCAGAATTCTAGCCGGGGGATCAATAGGACTGTTTCCTCTGTCTCTTTCCTTTACTGACTTCTCGAACGTCATTTGATCAAATAACTTAAACCTCATTGTGTCTCATTCTTCTCCTCTGTAAATGGAATGTGAACATTGATGTCCACTACACATCGTAGAAGACCTCTAAAGAGGAAAACTGACCACGGGAGAAGCGTGAAAAGCTCCAGGCAAAGAATGTGTGAGTCCTCGAGATGAATTACCCTCTTACAAGAGGGGCATGTTGATTTTTATCATGGTTACCATTTACTTTACAAAACAACCATTTGGCATTTGTGAGAGTGGAGGGCAGTAGCTTGCAATGCACAGGTTTTGTGTTCTTGGAAAAGTGGTTTTGAGTCTATGCACCTCATTTTCTTCATGTGTGAAATGGGAGTAAAAGGATCATCAGTCTCGTGGAGTGTTAAGCTACTTCTTGCTTCACATGAATAAGCTTTGACAAATTGCCCAGCCCAGATATTTTTATTCTCAAGCACTTGGCTTCAAACTATTGATAATATCAGCATATTCATTCTCAAGTCCCTGCTATGTGCTGTGAGATACTGGGTCCTACAGAAGACAAATATGATACTGTCCTTGCTCTTAGGAAAGTTACTCTCAAGCAGATGAGACACTCTTACATTATACCTAGTGCAACTGACTTGGGGGGACTCTCACAATGTATTATTAAGGGGGGAAAAGCCCCTTAATACAAAAAGTGTCTATAGTATGACCCTAGTTTTTTTTTTTTTTTTTTTTTTTTTTTGTTTCCCCTATTTTTTAAAACCTTTTCTTTTTGTGGGTTTTTTTTTTTTTTTTTTTTTTTTTTT
>NW_006770652.1:2234370-2274737 GCF_000442215.2 Lipotes vexillifer
GCATCGGCAGGCGGACTCTCAACCACTGCGCCACCAGGGAAGCCCTGACCCTAGTTTTTAAAAACCGTTTTAAAACAATGACTGATTCCTCCATATTTTCATATCACACATTATAAACACACATATAAACATATATATATTTACAAGATACATACTTTACTAATTATATATATATAATTCAGTTGTTTTGGAGAGAGAATAAAGAAATGAAAAAGAGAAGGAACACACAGAAAAACCATAATAACAAGATAATTTAAAAAATATAGAGATGTCCATGATAAAAGAATATATGTGATATGACCCCATTTAAATAAATTTGCATCTACATGTGTATATATGTGTGTGTAAGTGTGTGTGTATGAAATGCATGAAAACATAGTCAAAATACTAGGAGTGGCTACTCAAGATATTGAAATTTAAGTGATCTTAATTAGGTGATCTTCTGTACTGCTAGGCTGTTTCTTACAATGGCAAAAGTTATTTTTAATAACTGAAAACCTGGGACTGTGTCAAGATATTTATTATTGTACATGATGAACTGCTTTATTTTGCTTGTCTCAAGTTGTCCCTAAAACGTATGAATTACTTTGAAATGAGAAAAATTATATTCTTTAAAGTGGTATTCTTAGTAATGATAAAGCACAGTGAAATATATTCTCGATAGAAGGCTAAAGTTGCTTCTTTACCCAAATAAAGCTGACTACACAATGAACTTGTTTTGCCAGAAGAAACTCAGTTACCGAACTCTCCTTTCTCTTTTTTCTTTTCCTTCTGTTTTCAATTACGTAAATCTTGGATTTGTCGAAAGAATCTAGCTTTTTAAAAACTTTGCTGTATGGTTTCACTTATATTTTCCAAACTTATTATAATTTTCTACAGCTTATCATGTCCAAAACTAAACTCATTATCTTCCTTCTGCCTCAACTGACTTCTCTTCTTATCTCTTTTTTCAGTAAGAATGTCACCACTATCCTCGAGTCACCCAAACTGGATATCTGGGGAAACCCTGGATCCTACTTTTAGTTCATTGTCACTTCTGTAGACACTACATCTTAATATCAGACCACTCTTATCACATCTCTTCCCCATAGCTACTGTCCTCATTGGTTCTGCCTAAACTGCAGCTGTTATCTTTAAATCAGTACCCCGTCTCCACTTTGAAACTGTGATCAAGCAGGAGAACGTCTAAACTTCTTTACACGCTACACGAATTGCCCGCCTATCTTCACTTCCTTGAGGAAACCATCTTCCCCAAACATGCTGCCTTGGGGACTTTTGGTCACAGTGCTCTCACTCCCCGTGATGCTACAAGTCAGGCAGTGAGAACTCCATCCCCCTAGACTCCATGCCTGGTTCAGAGAGAGGCATATGATAAGAGTAGGGTCAGGCATTCTGTCCCAGGACTTCTCTGCTAGAGTAAGAAGAAAAACTCTCTCTTGCTTTTAGTGGGTCACAGATTAATTTAGCGAATTCCTCTGGAAGACTTATTTTCTTGAAACTTTCCTGGAGGCCATATTCAAATAGTGTTGACACAAAAGAGCAAGTCATTATTTTTGGTTGTCCTATAAATAGGCATATATTTTCTCCTTTTTAACTATTTTTTAAATAAATTTTTTTTTTAATTTATTTTTGTTTGTGTTGGGTCTTTGTTGCTGCTTGTGGACTTTCTCTAGTTCTGGCGAGCGGGGGTTACTCTTCGCTGGGGTGCTGTGCGCCGGCTTCTCATTGCGGTGGTTTCTCTTGTTGTGGAGCATGGGCTCTAGGCGCATGGGCTTCAGTAGTTGTGGTACGTGGGCTCAGTAGCTGTGGCTCACGGGCTCTAGAGCGCAGGCTCAGTAATCGTGGTGCATGGGCTTAGTTGCTCCACGGCATGTGGGATCTTCCCGGACCAGGGCTCGAACCCGTGTCCCCTGCATTGGCAGGGGGGGGGGTTTTTTTTTTTTTTTTTTTTTTTTACAATGTGAAAATGTCATTTCTTTTTTTTTTTTAACATCTTTATTGGAGTATAACTGTTTTACAATGATGTGTTCGTTTCTGATGTATAACAAAGTGAATCAGCTATACATATACATATATCCCCATATCTCCTCCCTCTTGCATCTCCCTCCCACCTTCCCTATCCCACCCCTTTAGGTGGTGAAAGATCACCAAGCTGATCTCCCTGTGCTATGCAGCTGCTTCCCACTAGCTAGCTATTTTACATTTGGTAGTATTTGTAAGTCCATGCCACTTTCTCACTTTGTCCCAGCTTACCCTTCCCCCTCCCTGTGTCCTCAAGTCCAGTCTCTTAAGTCTGCGTCTTTATTCCTGTCCTGCCCCTAGGTTCTTCAGAACCTTTTTTTTTTTTTTTTAGATTCAATATATATGTGTTAGCATAAGGTATTTGTTTTTCTCTTTCTGACTTACTTCACTCTGTATGACAGACTCTAGGTCCATCCACCTCATTAAAAATAACTCAATTTCATTTCTTTTTATGGCTGAGTAATATTCCATTATATATATGTGCCACATCTTCTTTATCCATTCATCTGTCGATGGACACTTCCATGTCCTGGCTACTGTAAATAGAGCTGAAGTGAACATTGTGGTACATGACTCCTTTTGAATTATGGTTTCCTCAGGGTATATGCCCAGTAGTGGGATTGCTGGGTCATATGGTAGTTCTATTTTTAGTTTTTTAAGGAACCTCCATACTGTTCTCCATAGTGGCTGTATCAATTTACATTCCCACCAACAGTGCAAGTCCAGCATTTATTGTTTGTAGATTTTTTTGATGATGGGTGGGCGGATTCTTAACCACTGAGCCACCAGGGAAGCCCTAAATAGGCATATATTTTCATCCAGTTTGGGAACCAACTCCAATTTTCGAAAGGTAACCAAGTTAGTGGTGATTTATGATGATTTCCACTTTATTATCAGTGTGGTGGTTCCAAAAAAAGGGAAGCTATTAATTCTAATTTCTAATTTCAACTAGGCTATAAATGTCTTCATTTTTTCACACTCCACATTATAGGATTATCATAGAAATTGTTTATTTTTTGTTCCACCTTTTTATTGATAGATAACATGCATTAAAAGTATACAAAGTGCATAGCTCAATAAATGTTCAAAACTGAAAACAATGTTTTTACTGTATATTTTTATGCACAAAAATAAAATTTAATGTGTCTAAGGTCAGGACCATGTTTTCATTTTTCTCAACCCCTAGCTTAATCCCACACCCAACAGTAATGCCCAATGTTGATGTCACTGTCCTTTACCTACCAGACAAAGACATTTTATACCCAAGAGTCATCAGGTAGAGAGGTTACTCAGTGTATTAATTTAACAATAATTATTAATGTAGAACAGTTATCAAGTGCTTATATGTACTATTATTATCTCAGTTTTATAGATCAGGAAACTGGTGGACAGAGATTTAGAAAGTGACTGAGATCAAATAGCCAGTAAATGGAAGAGAGCAAGACTGCAAGATAAAACTCAATTTCCCAAAAATAATTTATACCACCTAATTTCTCCACTAGGAAAACTACCATTTTCACTGAGACTGAGAAAAAAACTCAATTTTTCTTAAGACCAAGAGATAAAATCCACTTTCCTTTAGTACACATTAGCAGTGATTCAGCCTTGGATGAGGAGAGCAGTTGAGTGAACTCTAATAGTGTTTAAAATTCTCCAAAGAAGACAAGGAAGAGCACATGTTAGAGATTACAGACTTACTTTTTATTTGTGGGCATCTTCCTGCATTTCTTACTGCATCCAGATCACCTCTGCAGCGCCACCTTCTTTTCTATGTAGCTCCTTGTATGGAATCTTTGGGATCCTTAATTTGGGAGCTCTTCCTGAAGGGTGAGATGGTACTTCTGAGTGGGCAGCCTGCCTCTCATCTCTCTAAATGCCTGTCATTTAATTACAGAAGGATGGATGAGAAAGTCAGACCTTCCTTGAGGCTATTGAGAAAATCCCAACCAAAAACCCTACAAGATCCCATTTACTCAAATTGCTTAAGGTGAAGAAATTCTTCAGATTCCTTAAGATATGTTGAAAAATAATCCAAGACTAAATTTTTTTTTTTTTTTTTTTTTTTTTGCGATACGCGGGCCTCTCACTGTTGTGGCCTCTCCCATTGCGGAGCACAGGCTCCGGACGCGCAGGCCCAGCGGCCATGGCTCACGGGCCCAGCCGCTCCGCGGAATGTGGGATCTTCCCGGACTGGGGCACGAACCCGTGTCCCCTGCATCGGCAGGCGGACTCTCAACCACTGCGCCACCAGGGAAGCCCCCCAAGACTAAATTTTAATGTGTAGTTTGAAAAGCTACCAATACTGCTAAGAGATTTCTGGGTGACACATTTATATTCTGATTCTGATTTTATTGTAAGAAGTTCTCTTAAAAATAAGAAGGAAACAGTAGGCATTAGGGATTTGGTACCTGCCTTTTTTTGGTTATGTTTTTATTTAATATAGCTAAGATGAAGAAAAAATATTTGGTGAGACTTTAAATATAGTTGAAGTGAAGAAAAAATATATACACTAATTTGATGTCTCTGCCATGGAATGTTCTAAAGAATACAGTGGAAGCAATATATCTTGAGTCTGAACTAGCAGAAACTACACATGAAGACTGAGTACATTATAGATCTGTAGACAAGGGAGATAAGATAGAATAAAAGAATGATTTTGAAGTTCCCTTCTAACTAAAGTTAATGCATCACTGGAACTTTAAAAGCAAAAATAAATCTCAGCAATTTGTTGTCTTTTTAAAGTAAGATTTCCAGGGACTTCCTTCGTGGTCCAGTGGTTAAGAATCTGCCTTCCAATGCAGGGGATGCAGGTTCCATCCCTGGCTGGGGAACTAAGATCCCACACGCCATGGGGCAACTAAACCCGCACGCCACAACTACTGAGCCCCTGCGCTCTGGAGCCTGTGCACCACAACAAAGAGCCCGCGTGCCACAACGAACAGCCAGCGTGCTACAACGGAGACCCAACATGGAGAAATAAATTTTAAAAATAAATAAAGTAAGATTTTCATTCTTTCACGAGTAAAAAAAATTGCAGCTGTAAAAGACTATGATGTACAATTTGTATTGAGGATAAAGAACCATGGTCCTAAACGTTAAGAAATTATCTCTTGCTCTTTCTTTGCCAAAGCAACTCTCTCAATAAATGTCTTTCCAATCAAGTGGTAGCAACCACAGAAGCTATGCCCATCTGCATTTGCTTTGTGAACTTGATGATCTGAAGAACAATGAAAGTATGATAACTCCATTAAGCTATCAGCCCAAACTGCTTTGCATGCAGCCCTGTGAATTATCCATTTCTTCACTGATCTCCTCTCATTTTCAAATATTGGTGTGATCTGCTTAGGTGAGAAGGGTCCCAGAGGCATCACCTCTGCCCCTGCCTGCCCTGCCTCTCTTCATCGTGTAGTCTCATGACTATATGACACTCCAAACCTCATCTTGCTGGAGTCACAAGGTCATACTGACTGGCTTCTATGCAGTTCCAAACAATACGTGTCTTCTAAAATATACTTTTCTCCTGATTTATAACAATTTTAATATTATCACCAATATGCACTAACATTATTTATCTTTCTAAACTAAACTAGCATACCAGGTAAATGCCCCATCATGCCCGGAATTAACTTAACATTTGATTAGGCAGAACGAGCTTTCCCATCAGTACAATACTCAGCCATTAAGCAAAGCAACTGGTAGATAAAGACTGAGTTGATGGCTATATGATGGTTCATATTAAAGAACCAATATCAGCTACTGGACATTCACTATGTTCCGTTCACTATGCTTATTTCACATCTCACAACCTCTGAGTTAGGTGCAATTGTTTTCCAAATTTTACATATAAGGAAACAGAAGCTTACAGAACCAAAATGTACACTGCTAGAATCTGGATTTGAACTCATGCCCTCTCGTACTCAGAGTTAATTTTAGATTTCCTCACACAGGAAGCTATGCATGACAATGGTCCAAACACACCAAGAAGCCCAAGCTTGGCCCACCAAGAAGCGATGACATAAAGAGGAAAGTATTGTTTTTTCCCAAAACTTGATGTGTCTAGGAGGGTATTACACAGGCAATTTTACCCAAATGCCATTATGAAACAAAAGAAAAACTAAAGAACATGGAAAGCTGGTACTCTTCAGGAATAATAATAACGAGGTAACACCCTTAAAGCCCCCAACTAAAGACCTTGCCTTTTTTTTCTTGTTAGGTTCCCATCTGTGTTCCTGCAAGCATGAGACTGGAAGAAGAGATATGCATTTGCAAGTACGCTCACACCCAACAAACTCCAATTCCTTACCTGAATTCCCTAGAATGTCTCCTTTTTCAACCAACTTATTTTTATTTTGTTCTTTACTTGGTTCCATTGTATTCTGTACCAAAGCAATGTTTCCCAGCCTCCCTTTCAAGTCTCTAAATCTTGTTGCCTTTATTCAGTTTCTCTCACTGTATTGTACTGTTTTCATTGTTGTGGTCCATCTTACTCTTTCTAATTTCTTCTGTGGCTGTGAACATTATTAACACCCCTGCCCCGGCCCTGTGAATGTTATAAATCCTTCTGCCTACAGCATCTTTATTTTTCTGACTTTGTCTGGCATAGCTAAAGTAAACCCTATATTTACATAATAGATAACAGGTATATAATCTCTTGTGTGTATATTTGCCAAAGACATACAAAGACATATGATAATTCATGGATTTATTTCAGATTGAGATTGTAGCGTTTATCCAGAATGTGGATTAATTGTATAGATTTACAGATATTTTTTTCTTCCATTTTTGTTGAGATGTAATTGACATACAGCACTGTATAAGTTTAAGGTGTAGAGCATAATGATTTGAATTACGTGGATCATGAAATTATTACAATACATTTAATGAACATCCATTATCTCATGTAGATAAAAACTTAAAGAAATAGGAAAAAATTTTTTCCTTGCATTGAGAACACTTGGGATTTACTTTCTTAACAACTTTCATACATTAACACACAGAAGTGTTAATTATGTTTATCATGTTGTACATTACATCCCTAGTGCTTACTTATCTTAACTGAAAGTTTGTGCATTTTGACTGCCTTCATCCAAATCCATCCCCCAACCAACCACCGCCCCCCCCACCCCGCTGGTAACCACAAATCTGATCTCTTTTTCTATGAGTTTGTTGTATATTTGTTTTTGAAGTATAACAATACTATGTTCCTAGTACACAAAGCAGTGATTCAATATTTCTATACATTTCAAAATTATCATTACAATTAAGTCTAGTTACCTACCATTTGTCAACTTACCAAGATATTACGTAATTATTGATATATTCCCTATACTATACATTTCATCCCTGTGACTCATTTATTTTATTTTATTTTATTTTTTTATTTTTTTAACATCTTTATTGGGGTATAATTGCTTTACAATGGTGTGTTAGTTTCTGCTTTATAACAGAGTGAGTCAGTTATACATATATATATGTTCCCATATCTCTTCCCTCTTTGTCTCCCTCCCTCCCACCCTCCCTATCCCACCCCTCCAGACAGCCACAAAGAACTGAGCCGGTTTTATGACACTTAAGAGCATCAGTAAGAGCACTTTGAACAACCAAAAGGAGTTGTCCAATTAAAATATTATCACTAAAATATATATATATTGAACAGAATAGGTTATTGTTGTTTTAATGCCTGCTGACCTGAATAGGAGAGAGCCTTTATTATTTTTCCTGCTTTGGCCTATAAAGCTATTAACTGGGGTTTTCCTCTTAGCAGTTAACAATAGCAAAGTGAAGACGGCATCTAAGCTGTGTTCAGCCCTGACTCTTTCTGGTCTTGTGGAAGTAAAAGAGGTATGTTTGTAGACGACCTTCTTTGCTGGGAATTTAAGCCTTGGGTGACTAAACCCAGTATCTCTTTTGTCAGACGATACAGAGAGAATCTGGGAGAAATAACAACCCTGAAGGTGAGGTGATCAGTGTCACTCAACTAGGAAACAAGTTGAGAAGGGCTCTGCATGGGAGAAACCAGATGCCTCGAAGGACGAAACCTCTGAAATCAATCTCCTCTGAAGAGACTCAGCTTGGGCCCATGTGGGTTGGGACATATTTTGGTCTCAGTACTAGTGGTGACCACTGAGGCATCTCTTAGTGGACACGAATCTTAGGCCTAAGTGAAGGGCAGTTGCCTGTATTTTCCTCAGCTTTTGGGTGGGAGGCTAGAATAGGTTGGAGGGGGAAATCCTTTTCTGACAATTCATTAGAAATATTAACATTAAATAGAGGTATTTATGGTTCTCCATTCTTCTCCAATGCTGAAATTTTCTTGTGTGAGAAGTGTTATACCACAATAGCTGTTATACCATTGATCTGTACATGACCTAGGGCCTCAGTTTCTTCACACCTACCCTTTCTTATTTTTCTCTTTAGTTAAAGTTCTTCCATCTTTTATTCCAAAATATGGGATGTTCATAAAAATTCAGTTAAGACTGAAGAATATAAAGTGACATCTCAGGCCTTGCTTACACTTTCCTCCCCAGCGGGAGCCACCAATACATTTTTTGGTGTGGCTGTTCGGACTTCTTTTTATGTATTTACAAGTGTGTTTTGTGTGTGTGTATACACATTTTTTAATGTAAATAAGGTCGTATGTATACAGTGTTCAGTCACTAGCTCTTTCCCCCACCTTTAGCTGTCTTTGACATTATCCATCTTAGTGTATTGACCCACTTTCTTACTAATTATGGAACGGCGTTCAGTGCTCTAGATGGACTGTGGTTTATGTAGCGGTTCCATAATTGTCGGACATAGAGGTAGCACCCCCAGCTTCTTCCCGACCTTTCCTGTCTGCTGCTTCTTCCCAAGGAACATAGAAAGCATTTCCCTCCCCCCGTGGTTCTCTTTCTCTACTGCGTATTTCATTTCTAGCATCTTTACTGTGGGCATGCTCCCCCGCCACAGGCTTCGATTCCATTCAACAGCCTCTTCAGCATGTCCGATTCATCTTGATAATCATAATCATTACAATCTCCACAATGCCTCGCACAGTGCCTTGTACCTAATAGACAGATATTTGATAAAACTCTCCAAGGGGCAGGCTCAACATAAACACGTAGACAGAAGTTACACTCCAGGGTCCTGATCAGTGAGAAACCGAACGTGTGGCACGAGGCAACGTCTGCGATCTCCTGCTGTCATGCGCTTACTGCAGACGTGAGCGTTTGACACCTGTGAGGGGGACATAGTACACCACCATACGGTAGAAAAAGCGTGGCCTAATCCTCTGATATCTTGAATTTCAGCTGCAGCGCAAGTTCTTGAGCCCCGAGGAGATTCAGTCTGTCCGAGAACACCTGGGTTACCACAGTGACAGCCTGCTCTCTGTGCAGATCACAGGAAAAAAGCCCAATTTTGAAGTGGGTTCTTCTAGTCAACTTAAGCTTTCTACTACCAAGAAGTCTTCCGGTGAGACTGGCCTAGGGATATTGTTCTGTCTGAGTGGGCCTGAAAAGCCGTATTAAAAACTGAGCCAGAGATCTGAATGAGGTGGTGATATCTTTAGAGGATCATTCCCTTCCTTAATTTCCCTCATTTCCAAGTGGAAGAATGCTTAATGTACTGTTGTTCTGGGCATATTCGGATCCAATACTGAAATGATGCGTAGATATTACCTAGTTCAGCCCCTTCTTCTGCACCAGAGGACACTGAGGTCTCCAGATACTAGAGGTCAGACTCCCATAGTTTCATTAGTTAATGAAGTCTTTCCAGACCCCAGAATTATGACATTTACCCTCAGAAGACCTCACAGTGACGGTCATGGCGGATAAGAGTGTGCTATTCCTCTTCCCATGTGTCCTTTTCTCTGTGCCACTGAATTCAGCTTTTCTTTGAGGATCTTAAGACACTTATAAAAATATCTCCTCTCAGAAGATTGCACTCCACCCTTTTTCACCATTCTCACCCTTCCTATCACTATTTTTTAATGCCTGAGTTGAGAAAAATTGTCCTAGCTGTGAGGTATGCAAAAATTTACAGGTATTCACACTGCTCTGTTTTGACTGTCCAGCCTAAATCTTCAAGAAATCCTTTAGCATCCTAACCTTTGGAGTCACAGTTCCAGAATGGGTAGGAGCAGCTTAGATGGCCTGCCCTGTGGGAGATCTGAGCATCCAGTGTGACAGTGATCTCTGGGGGGTGCACTTACCCGCCAAGGCCCATTCGTGGACTGGCCCACACTGAACCCTCAGCTCTTTCGGGCCCAGAGAGAGAATCAGGAGGTGTGATTTGCTACTGATTTGTTGTTACGCCACCGCCATCAGCTCTTGAGCCCATTTTCTTGTCTGTAACAGGTCTACATGAGACCGGAGCTTTGCTATTTATAATGCTTTTTGGTACAGTTTCTTGTTTCATATTCAAATCTCCTGCAGTGGGCATAGGGAATCCTATTAGCCCCATGTTCTAGGGATGGGAACTAAGAGAAGGAGGAGAAAGCAATATGGAGTGGAAGTTAAAAGCGTTAGGTAGACTCTGTCTGTACTTGTGTATTTGTGGCTGGGTGTAACTGGCCTAAGTATCTAAACCTCTTTCCTCATTTATAAAATTAGGATGACAAGAACTTTCCTCATAAGGTGGTGAGCAGGACTAAATTAGATCATGTATGTAAAATGTTTAATGTAGTATCTGGCACAAAGCTTAACAAATGATGGCTTTTATTGCCATAAAGTGATGGGTCCCTCTCATGCCTTTATAAGTGATAGAGCTGGGCCTTGAACCCAGGTCCAGTGTGTTCCCTGCACAGCCTCAGTAGAAAGCACTTACATGTGCTTGGAGTTTGTTTCCAGCTGCTTTTCTGGAGCTTGTTTTCTTTCATTGGTTGGATTCAGGGAAGCCTGCTATGGACCCTGCAGCTGCCAAGCTCTGGACCCTCTCAGCCAATGATATGGAGGATGAGAGCGTGGTGAGTCAGCACTGTGGTCACCTGATTGCTTTCTTTCAGGCCCCACTTTGGGTGGGAATGTTGTTGTTTGGAGTGGCCTCTCTGGGTTTGTAGGTGTGAAAGCATTTAAAGCCCAGCCTTGTGGCTGTGCCTGCCATTGGCATTTTTTGACTCAGAAGGAAACTCCTCATTAGTGGCATTTTAAATTTCTTTTTCAGCATCTTTCCCCCCGCAGATTTTCTTGTTCTCACTTCATGTGATATATTAAAGACTCTTGTGGGCATGCGTAAACCTGAAAAGAGTTTGTCAGCTAAAATATTTTTTGGCTCCTTCGTCTGGGCAAGTCACCAAATGCTCACTGTCTTAACAGTAATGCTCTTCCAACTCAGATCAATGCTTTCTGTAATAAAGTTCTTCATTCCTACAACTATTGAAGTTAGAGTGGTAAGCAAACTAGGCGACGGTTTGTGCCCTCACAGAGCTTACAGATTAACTGTCTACACGTTTATCGAAGAATCACACAAGTGTATATATCATTATCTGCCTTTTCCTCTGGAATTATATAGAAAATATTCCATTCCCTTTTCTCACACGACAGCCCTTTATATATTCGCATAAATATAACGCTTCTCTCTTTGTTCTTCCTGCCCCCTCCCTCCCTGCCCTCCACACACATATTCTCTGCACATCATAAATGAGTCCCCAGCCCCCTCACAGCCTAACACAGCTTCTGTGCACGTAGTGTACTCACTATGTGGTCAGCTTGGGCGTGATGATCAAGCCCAGGTAGGATGATGGCTGCCTTCTACATAGATGGGCAAACTGCTGCTGTGGACTGTGGCCACTTCACCTGTTCATTAGCAGAGACCATGACTGGGTCATTAATGGCTTCGAACATTCTCCAGGATCTCATTGACTCAGATGAACTGCTGGATCCAGAAGATATGAAGAAGCCAGACCCAGCTTCCTTGCGGGCTGCCTCCTGTGGGGAAGGGAAAAAGAGGAAGGCCTGCAAGAACTGGTAAGCCTTGGGGTGAGAAGAGGCTGCCAGGCTGCTTCCAGCGGCTTCTGATTGTCAAGGAATCGCTGTGCTTCACAATTACTAAAACATGTTTTATTGTAAAATGTATCAGACGGTTAGAAGAGTATGCTAAATAAGTACATTTTAAAGAACAATAAAATGAACACCCATGTACTGCTCACCCAGCTTAAGTACCAGGAACATGACTTGTTCCTTAGAAGTCGCCTCTGCCTGCTCCCTCAGCTGCATCTCCCTCCCTCTCCTTACAAGAGGCTACCATTCTCCCAAATTTGTGCTAATCTTTGCTGGCTTTTTCGATAGTTTACTGTCTGTGTGTGAATCTCCAAACAGTACATCATTGAATTGTGGAGCCCAAAGTATTTCTCCTTGAATTTATCCTGTATGGGACTCTCTGTGCTTCCTGGACTTGATTAACTATTTCCTTTCCCATATTAGGGAAGTTTTCAACTATAATCTCTTCAAATATTTTCTCAGTCCCTTTCTTTTTCTCTTCTTCTTCTGGAACCCCTATAATTCGAATGTTGGTGCGTTTAATGTTGTCCCAGAGGTCTCTGAGACTGTCCTCAGTTCTTTTCATTCTTTTTTCTTTATTCTGCTCTGCAGTAGTTATTTCCACTATTTTATCTTCCAGGTCACTTATCCGTTCTTCTGCCTCATTTATTCTGCTATTGATCCCATCTAGAGTATTTTTCATTTCATTTATTGTGTTGTTCATCATTGTCTGTTTCATCTTTATTTCTTCTAGGTCCTTGTTAACTGCTTCTTGCATTTTGTCCATTCTATTTCCAAGATTTTGGATCATCTTTACTATCATTATTCTGAACTCTTTTTCAGGTAGACTGCCTATTTCCTCTTCATTTGTTAGGTCTGGTGGGTTTTTATCTTGCTCCTTCATCTGCTGTGTGTTTTTCTGTCTTCTCATTTTGCTTATCTTACTGTGATTGGGTTCACCTTTTTGCAGGCTGCAAGTTCGTAGCTCCCGTTGTTTTTGATGTCTGTCTCCAGTGGCTAAGGTTGGTTCAGTGGGTTGTGTAGGCTTCCTGGTGGAGGGGACTAGTGCCTGTGTTGTGGTGTATGAGGCTAGATCTTGTCTCTCTAGTGGGCAGGTCCACGTCTGGTGGTGTGTTTTGGGGTGTCTGTGGACTTATTATGATTTTAGGCAGCCTCTCTGCTAGTGGGTGGGGTTGTGTTCCTGTTTTGCTATATGGTTGGCATAGGTTGTCCAGCACTGTAGCTTGCTGGTCGTTGAGTGAAGCTGGGTGCTGGTGTTGAGATGGAGATCTCTGGGAGATTTTCGCCGTTTGATATTATGTGGGGCTGGGAGGTCTCTTCTTGACGAGTGTTCTGAAGTTGGCTCTCCCACCTCAGAGGCAGAGTCCTGACTCCTGGCTGGAGCAGCAAGAGCCTTTCATCCACTCGGCGGTGGATCAGCCCCCTTAGAACCAGTCAGCCCTCCTGTTAGGGATTCGATATCCTGCTGAGCCCTGAGCCCGAGTCCTTCTGCCGCCTCAGGAGGTGCTGGGTCGGTCGCTCGAGGAGCCTCCGTGGCTTCTGCCTGAGGAGCTTTCAGACTGTTTGAACTTATCTTTTTCCAGGTTCGCTGCGGAAACCTCGGACTGGGTCCAACTTAGAAACGGACCGAGTTGTGGGTCACGACTCATTTATTTTGTAACTGGAAGTTTGTACCTCTTAATTTCCCTCACCTATTTCTCTTCTATCTCACCTCTGGCAACCATCAGTTTGTTCTCTGTATATATGAATCTTTCTGTTTTGTTACATTTCTTCATTTGTTTTGTTTTTTTAGATTCCACGTGTAAGTGAAATTACACCATATTTGTCTTTCTCTGACTTATTTCACTTAGCATAATATCCTCTAGGGTCCATCCATGTTGTTGCAGATGGCAATATTTCATTCTATTTCATGGCTGAGTAATATTCCATTTTATATAGACAACTTATTCTTTATCCATTCATCTACTACTGGAGCTTAGGTTGCTTCCATATCTTGACTATTATGAACATAGGGGAGCATATATCTTTACAAATTAATGTTTTCCTTTTCTTTGGATAAGTACCTAGGAGTGGAATTGTTGGGTCATAAGATAATTCTATTTTTAATTTTTTGAGGAACCTCACATTGTTTTCCATAGTGGCTGCACCAATTTACATTCCCACCAATAGTATTGGGTTGTCCAAAAAGTCAGTTTGGTTAGTGAATACGTTGTTCGATAAAGTTCTTCATGAAAATGAAAAATGTGTCTTTTTGTTTTACTTAGAACCAAATGAACTTTTTGGCCAACCCAATACATAAGGGTTCCTTTTTCTCCGTATCCTCATCGACACTGGTTATTTGTTGTCTTTTTGATAATATCTATTCTGATAGGTGTGAGGTGATATCTCATTGTGGTTTAGATTTGCATTTCCTTGATGATTAGTAATGTTGAGCATTTTCTTTTCATGTGCCTGTTGGCCACCTGTATGTCTTCTTTTGAAAATGTTCATATACTCTGCCAATTTTTTAATTAGGTTCTTTGGGTTTTTTTGATGTCAACTTGTATGAGTTCTCTGTATAATTGGGATATTAACCCCATGTCAGATATATCATTTACAAATATCTTTGACCATTCAGTAGGTGGCCTTTTTGTTTGTTTCTTGATAGTTTTCTTCACTGTGCAAAAGTTTTTTAGTTTGATGTAGTCTCATTTCCATTTGTTTAATTTTGCTTTTGTTTCTTGCCTGAAGAGACATATCCAGAAAAATATTGCTAACTCCAGTGTCAAAGAGATTACTGCCTATTTTTCTTCTAGAAGTTTTATGGTTTCAGGTCTTATATTTAAGTCTTTCATCCATTTTGAATTTATTTTTATATGTAGTATAAGAAAGTAGTCCAGTTTGATTCTTTTCATGTAGTTGTCAAGTTTTCCCAGCTCCATTTATTGAAGAGGCTGTCTTTCCCCACTGTATATTCTTGTCCCCTTTGTCATAGATTAATTAACCATATAAGTGTGGGTTCATTTATGGGCTCTTTATTTTGTTCCACTGATCTATGTGTCTGTTTTTGTGCCAGTACCATACTGTTTTGATGACTGTACCTCATTTGTATAGTTTGAAATCAGGGAGTGTGATATCTCCAGTAATGCTCTTTCTCAAGATTGAGAAAATTACGGTTAATTGGGGTCTTTTGTGTTTCCATACAAATTTTAGAATTATTTGTTCTAGTTCTGTGAAAAATGCCATTGGTATTTTGATAGGAATTGCACCGAATCTGTAAATTACATTGGGTAGTATGGTCATTTTAACAATATTAATTCTTCCAATCCATGAACATGGTATATCTTTCCATCTGGTTGTGTTGTCTTTAATTTCTTTCATCAGTGACTTATAGTTTTCTGAGTACAGGTCTTTTACTTCCTTAGTTAGATTTATTCCTAGGTACTGTATTCTTTTTGATGCATTTACAAATGGGATTATTTCTTTAATTTCTCTTTCTGATAGTTCATTGTTAATGTATAGAAATGCAACAGATTTCTGTACATTAATTTTGTATCCTGCGAATTGACCAAATTCCCTGACGAGTTCTAGTAGATTTTTGGTGGTGTATTAAGAATTTTTTATGTATATTATCAGGTCATCTTCAAACAGTAACAGTTTTACTTCTTCCTTTCCAATTTGGATGCCTTTTGTTTCTTTTTCTTGTCTGATTGGTGTGGCTAGGGCTTCCTGTATTATGTTGAATAAAAGTGGTGAGAATGGGCATCCTTGTCTTGTTCCTGATCTCAGAGGAAATGCTTTCAGCTTGTCACCATTGAGTATGATGTTAGCTGTAGGCTTCTCGTATATGGCTTTTATTATGTTGAGGTGTGGTCCTTCTATACTCACTTCCTTGAGAGTTTTTATCATAAATAGATGTTGAAGTTTTTGAAAAGCTTTTTCTGCATCTATTGAGATGATCATATAATTTTTTATTCTTCAATTTGTTAGTGTGGTGTGTCACACTGATTGATTTGTGGATATTGTACATCCTTACATCCCTAGGATAAATCCCACTTGATTATTCTGTATGATCCTTGTAATGTGCTGTTGAATTCACTTTGCTAGTATTTTGTTGAGGATTTTTGCATCTATATTCATCAGTGATATTGGCCTGTAATTTTCTTTTTTGTGTGTGATACCTTTGTCTGGCTTTGGTATCTGGGTGATGTTGGCCTTGAAGAATGAGTACGGAAGCATTCTTTCCCTTGCAATGTTTTAGAATAGTTTGAGAAGGATAGGTGTTAACTCTTCTTTATGTGTTTGGTAGAATTCACCTGTGATGCTGTCTGAGCCTGGACTTTGTTGGGAGTTTTTAATTACCAATTCAATTTCTTTAGTGGTAATTGGTCAGTTCATATTTTTTATTTCTTCCTGATTCAGTCTTGGGAGATTGTACATTTCTAGGAATGTGTTCATTTCTTCTAGGCTGTCAATTTTATTCTGTATAATTGTTCATAGTAATCTCTTATTATCCTTTGTATTTCTGTGGTGTTGACTGTAACTTCTCCTTTTTCATTTCTGATTTTATTGATTTGGGCCCTCTCTATTTTTTTCTTGATGAGTCTGGCTAAAGGTTTGCCCATTTTTAAATTTTTTCAAAGAACCAGCTCTTAGTTTCATTGATCTTTTCTATTTTTTTTAAGTCACTATTTCATTTTTATTTCTGCTCTGATCTTTATGATTTCTTTCCTTATACTAACTTTGAGTTCTGTTTCTTCTTCTTTTGTTTTTTAGAAATTTAGTTGTAAGGTTAGGTTGTTTATTTGAGATTTTTCTTGTTTCCTGACATAGGCGTATATTGCTATATACATACCTCTTAGAGTTACTTTTGCTGCAACCTACAGATTTTGAATCATTGCGTTTTTGTTTTCATTTGTCTTCAGGTGTTTCTCTTTTTTAAAATTTCTTCTTTGATTTCTTCAGCAACCCATTAATTCTTTAGTAGCATATTATTTAGCCTCCATATGTTTGTGTTTTTTGCAGTTTTCTTCCTTGTAGTTGATTTCTATTCTCATAGTTCTGTGATTGGAAAAGATGTTAGATATGATTGCAATCTTCTTAAATTTACTGAGACTTGTTTTCTGGCCTAGGATGTGATTTATCCTGGAGAATGCTCCATGTATTGTACACTTGAAAAGAATGTGCATTCTGCTGCTTTTGGATGTAATGTTCTATATACATCTATTAAGTCCATCTGGTTTAATGTGTCACTTAAGACCAATGTTTCCCTATTGATTTTCTGTCTGGGTGATCTGTCCATTGATGTAAGTGTGGTGTTAAAGTCCCCTACTATTATTGTGTTACTGTCAACTTCTCCCCTTTTGTCTATTAATATTTGCTTTATGTGTATAGGTGCTCCTACATGGGGTGCACGTATATTTACAATTGTTATATATTCTTCTTGGATTGATCACTTGATCGTTATGTAATGTCCTTATCTCTTGTTACAGTCTTTGTTTCAAAATCTATTTTGGCTGATATAAGTATTACTGCCTCGGCTTTCTTCTCATTTTCATTTGCATGGACTAACTTTTACATCCTCTCACTTTCAGTCTGTGTGTGTCTTTAGATCTGAATGAGTTTCTGTAGGCATGATATATACGGGTCTTGTTTTTGTATCTATTCAGCCACTCCATATCTTTTGATTGGAGCATTTAGTCCATTTACATTTAAAGTACTTATTGATAGGTATGCATGTATTGCCATTTTGTTAACTGTTTTCTGGTTGTTTTTATAGTTCGTTTTTGTTCTTTTCTTCTTCTTTTACTCTTTGTCCTTGTGATTTGATGACTAGTGTTATTTTTGGATTCCTTTTTCTTTGATGTGTATGTATCTATTTTTGATTCTAGTTTGTGGTTACCATGAAATTTATATATATATCATGAAGTTTATATATATATAGTTTATATGTGTTTATATATTTCAAGTTCCTGATCTCTTAAGTTTGAACGCATTTTACCAATCCTGTATTTGTATTCCCCCACCACCATATTTACTGTTTTCGATGTCATATTTTACTTCTTTTTGTTTTGTGTATCCCTTAGCTAGTTATTGTGGATATAGATGATTTTATTACCTTTGTCTTTTAACATTCCTACTCACTTTATATGTGGTTGATCTACTACCTTTACTGAATATTTGCCTTTACCAAAGAGATTTTTCCTTATATAATTTTCATATTTCTATTTATAGTTTTTTCCACTTAGAGAAGTTCCTTTAACATTTCTTGTGAAGCTGGTTTCATAATGATGAACTCTTTTGGCTCTTGCATCTCTGTAACCTCTTGATCTCTCCTTGCTGGTAGAGTATTTTTTTTTTTTTTTTTTTTTTTTGCAGTACCTGGGCCTCTCACTGTTGTGGCCTCTCCCATTGCAGAGCACAGGCTCCGGACGTGCAGGCTCAGCAGTCATGGCTCACGGGCCCAGCCGCTCCACGGCATGCGGGATCTTCCCGGACCAGGGCATGAACCCGTGTCCCCTGCATCGGCAGGCGGACTCTCAACCACTGTGTCACCAGGGAAGCCCGAGGTAGAGTATTCTTGTTTGTAGGTTTTTCCCTTTCAACATTTTAAATATATTGTGCCACTCCCTTCTGGCCTGCAGGGTTTCTGCTGCAAAGTCAGCTGATAGCCTTATGGGAGTCCACTGTACATAACAAGTTGCTTTTCTCTTGATGCTTTTAATATTTTCTCTTTATCTTAAATTTTTTGCCATTTTAATTACAGTGTGTCTTGGTGTCATCCTCTTTGGGTTGATCTTGTTTGGGACTCCCTGTGCTTCCTGTGCTTGGATGTCTGTTTCTTTTCCCAGGTTAAGGAAGTTTTCAGCTGTTATATCTTCAAATATGTTCTCTGCCATCTTCTCTCTTCTCTTTCTGGGACTCCTAATGTTAGTGCTAATATTAGTACACTTGATGTTGTTCCAGAGGTCTCTTAAAGTGCTCTCATTGAAAATTTTTTTTTCTTTTTTCTGTTCAGCTTGGGTGATTTCCACTACTCTGCCTTCCAGCTTGCTGATCTGTTCCTCTGTATTATTAATCTACTGTTGATTACTTCTAGTATAATTTTTATTTCAGTTATTGTATTCTTCATCTCTGTTTGGTTCTTTTTCATATTTTCTAATTTGTTGTTAGAAACTTCTGACTTCTCACCTGTTCTTCTCCCAAATTCTTTGAGCATCGCTATGATCATTACCTTGAATTCTTTATCAGGCAGATTGCTTATCTCCACTTCACTTAGTTCTTCTTCCATAGCTTTATCTTGTTCCTCTATCACTTTATTTTGCTTAATTCTCCATTTTTATTTCTATGTATTTGGTAGTCTGGCTACCTGATCTTGGAGAAGTGGCCTTATGTAGGAGATGTCCTATGGGGCTTAGCAGCACACTCCACTCTGGTCACCAGCATTATATGCTCTAGAGGCAACATCTATGTGGGCTGTGTGAGCCTTTCGTTGTGGTGGGCTGACTACTCTGGGTGTGCTGGTAGGCATGACTGACCCTCAGTCCAGTTAGTCAGCAGGCCTTGCTGAGTACAGAGGCTGCTGGTCACTGGTAAGCAGGGCCAGTTCCTGCCACAAGTGGCTGTTCATGGCCTGCAAAGTCCCAGTCCTGGTGCAGGCCCACTGGCGTGTGAGGCCAGGTCATGAGGCGGCTGGCTGCAGAGCCCTTAGGGGTGTCCCAGGGTTATTGCTGGCCCACTAGTGAGTGAAGTCAGGTCCTGGGGTGGGTGGCTGTGGCCCAGGGGTGCAAAGCTGGTGTGGGCTTGCTGGTGGGCAAGACCAGAGCCCAGGGTGTCCCAAGGCTGGTGCCCACAGGTCCTGGATCTGGTGTTGGCCCAGTGGTGGGTAGGGCCATGTCCTGGCAACTAATTGTGGGGCCCTGGGAGTCCAGGCTAGTGACTGCCCACTGGTGGGTGGAACCAGGTCCTGGGCCCTCTGGTGGATGGATCCAGGTCCCATGGAGGCTGGGGGTTCAGGGGGTCCTAAAGCAACTGCCCTGCTGGTGGTTGGGGCTGTGTCCTTGTCTGGCTAGCTCTTTGGCATGGGGTATCCCAGGACTGGTGCCAACTGGCTGGTTGGTGGAACTGGGTCCCAGCACGAATAAGATAGTGGGAGGATTCCAAAATGTCATTTGCCAGTACTAGTGTCCTTGTGGTAGAATAAACTCCCCAAAATGGCTGCTGCCAGTGTTTACGTCCCCAGGGTAAGTCCTAGTTGCCTCCTGCCTCTGCAAGAAGATCTCCAAGATCAGCAAGTGGATTTGAGCCAAGCTCTTTGCAAATGCTTGCTCCTGCCCTTGATCTCAGAGCATGTGAATATTTGTGTGCACCATTTAAGAGTGGAGTTTCTGTTTCCTACAGTCCTCTGGCTCTCCCAAAAGCAAACCCTGCTGGTCGTCAAAGCCAAACACCCTGAGGGCTCATCTTCCCAGTGCAGGACCCCTCAAGTGGGGAGCCAAGTGTAGGGCTCAGACCCCTAGCTCCTTGGGGAGAACCTCTACAATTGTAATTATCCTCCCACTTGTGGGTTGCCTACCTGGGGGTATGGGTCTGACTAATACCACATTTCTGCCCCTCCTACCCATCTCATTGTGGTTCCTTCTTTATATCTATAGTTGTAGAAGATCTTTTCTAGTCTTCAGGTCCTTCTCATCAATAGTTTCTCTGTAAATAGTTGTAATTTTGGTGTGCCTGTGGGAGGAGGTGAGCTCAGGGTCTCCCTACTCCACCATCTTGGCCACTCTTGATTCACTGACATTTAATTATACATCTAGCAATAATTCTTTTTAAAGAATCACTAGAAAAAGAATTATATTAAATGATAAATATACAAAATCTCACATAATGGTGATAATTATGATTATGATAATTTATAATATTATCATTATCATCTTGAAATGATAATAAAGATGATGATGACAAATCTATGAACTAAATGTCATTATACTTATATACACACAAAAAAAACCCTTATCTTCTTTAGATGATGGTAAAAGAATAAGCCTATGATGATGGTTAGACTGGAGTCATCTTACTAATATTATCTTTTTCACAACTCACACTTAGTTAATTTGAATTCATTATACTTCCAATGGATACATAAATAATAGGAAATAGGAAAAATACAACAAATGCCTTTAAAGATTATCAAGTATCAATATAATTCTCTATTGTCAACTTATACAAAACTGTAATTCCCACTGTGCCCTACATCATAGATAATCTTGGTTTACATTTACTTGTATAACTACTACTGTCAGGAGGCTCTGTTATTTTAATTTATGGAGTGCCAACGGGATTTTAAGATATTGTCCACATATGTTGAGTCATGCACAGTAAAGACAGAACAAAAGAGATGAGACATAAAAACCCAGGAGTAGGTGCGAGTATTAAGTCCTTGTTCCCCTTTTTTTGTTTGTCTATGCAACATTTTCTTGGATGACAGAGGAAGAAAGCATCACTGTCCTTGATCAAAGAAGGAGGGGAGAAAAAGGAAGAAATTGTGGAGAAGGGGCCTCTGAAGTTGAAAGGCATCGCAGAGCTTGGAGTGACTAAGCGGAAGAAGAAAAAGAAGGACAAAGACTAGGTGAAACTCTTGGATGCGATGGGAACAAGCAAAAAGAACGAGGAGAAGCGGTGCAGCCTGCACAAGTGGACACCGGCCCAGGTGTCTGAGAAGATGCAGGAGAAGTGGCAAATCCTGAAGAAAGCATTTAATATGCACAAGCAGAGAGAAGAGGACTTCAACAGACACCTGGACACACTCACAGAGCACTGTGACATTCCCAAAGTCAGCTGGACAAAGTAGCCTCCCCGCCTGGGGTATGGAGTGGCATCAAGGAGAAGCAGAAGGCAAAGTTGGGGTTATATTTGATGCCTTTGGTGTTTTCTAGAAACATGCTTTTACACACATCCTTGCATCTTCTGCTGAGACAGTGCTTTTCTAAGCTGTATGTCCTCATTCTGGAACTTGATTAAAGTAAGACTGTCCTTCTACTCTATTTTGATTTCTCAGTAGCACACAGAAGAGAAACCTTTTTAGTTTGGAAAGTGTATCCAGAGATTAAGTGCCATGGAAAACTGTTTTACCCCCAAGTTGTATCTGACTCTCTGACAGCCAGCCAGCTGGCTTTGCCTGGATGAAACTGACACTAGAGGACAAGGAGCTAATGCCAGCGTGGCCTGCAGCATGAAGACCCCTCTAGGGCCCTGCACAGGCTGCCCTTCCAAGCTCCCTCTAGCTTGGGGCTCATGCTCTCCGATCCAGGGCCTGGGGAAGCCACTTGCAGCTTCATGGTCTTTAGACTGCCCCCTTAGCCTCCTGGCCAGTGAGACAACACAGCCTGGGAAACAGAACAACCACCTAAGGCAAGGATGGAATGTACACCTTGTCCCTTTCTAAACCTGTGGCCAGCGTGTAGCCTCTTCTCCCAATACCCTCATTCCAGACATGTCTAGTTGGTGTTGCCATGGCAGACATTACCAGTCAAGCACAGCATTCTTTGTAATGGAACCCAGACACAGCCTGCCATCTTACCCTCAACTCTGGGCTCCAAGCAGCCCCCTGTATTTATTCAGAGTTGGCATATAACATGTTTGGTGCTCCTGGCCTAAGGACACCTCACAGGTGATGGGACCAAGGCAGAGCCCCAAGCACAGACATACGTGGGTGTAGTCGAAAGGAAGGACTCAAGTTCCCGTGCTGGAGAGCCAGGATCTTTGAGGGCCTATGTGTACCCACCAGATGAGGATCAGATTGCATATGCTATCGGGAAAAAGTGTGTTGACATAGATGCTGGCAGAATAAGAAAGGCAGAAAACAAAACCAAGTGTTGGGTTTGGGACTATCATATGAGAAATGCAGAATAAAACAAACAAAAAAAAGTTATTAAAAAAAAAAAAAAGAAAGAAATTCTGGCCAAAGTAAGGACATGTTAAAGAAATGGGAAAAATTGCCTTAATTCATCTATTATAACTCTAACTTTAGGAAGAATAAGAAAAGGATATTATTCTTGTGAGTCCCAGAAAAAAAAAAAGAGTCTAAGAAATGAATTTGTGAATCAAACTTTTTAAGAAAATAAATTGAGTATGAAAAACTAAGATTGGCTTTGACACTTGATCGATTGAATTTTACTGGTGCTCTCTTTTTACAGCAAATTATGTAACTGACATTAAAATACTGATTTAATATCCATGAAAAAAAACTATTAGAACTAATAAATAAATTCAGTAAGGTTGCAGGATACAAAAATAATATACAGAAATCTGTTGCATTTCTATATACTAATAATGAACCATCACAAAGAGAAATGAAGAAAACAATCCCATTTACAATTGCATCCAAAAAAAAAAAAATTCCTAGGAATTTAATTTAACCAAGAAGGTGAAAGACCTATACTCTGAAAACTAGAAGACTTTGAAGAAAGAAATTAAAGACAACACGAATAAACAGAAAAAAAAAAAAGTGCTCATGGACTGGAAGAAACAATATCGTTAAAGTGTCCATACCCCTCAAAGCAATCTACAGATTCAATGCAATCCCTATCAAAATGCCAATGGCATTTTCACCGAACTAAAACAAATAACCCTAAAATTTGTATGGGTCCACAAAGGACCCCAAGTAGCCAAAACAATCTTAAGAAAAAAGATATCACATTCCCTGATTTTGAACTATAATACAAAGTTACAATAATCAAAACATGAAACTGGCACAAAAACAGACACATGGATCAATGAAACAGAATAGAGAGCTCAGAAATGAATCCACACTTATATGGTCAATTAATTTATGACAATGGAGGAAAGAATATCCAATGGGAAAAAGTCTCTTCAATAAATGATGTTGGGAAAACTGGACAGCTACATTCAAAAAACTGAAACTGGACTTCTTTCTTACACCATATACAAAAAATAAACTCAAAATGGATTAAAGACTGAAATGTGAGACCTGAAACCATAAAACTTCTAGAAGAAAATATAGGCAGTAATCTCTTTGACACTGGTCTTAGCAACATATTTTTGGATATGCCTCTTCAGGCAAGGGAAACGAAAGCAAAATTAAGCACATGGGACTACAACAAACTAAAAAGCTTTCACACAGCGAAGGAAACCAGCAACCAAAATGAAAGGCAATCTACTGAACCGGAGAATATCTGCAAATGATATATCCAGTAAGGGGTTGATATCCAAAATATAAAAAGGATTCACACAACTCAATATCAAAAAAACCAAACAGCCTGATTTTAAAATGGGCACAGGACCTGAATAGACATTTTTCCAAGGGAAATATACAGATGGCCAACAGACACATGAAAATGTGCTCAGTGTCACTAATCATCAGGGAAATGCAAATCAAAATCACAACAAGATACCACCTCACACCTATCAGGATGGCTATTATCAAAAAGACAAGAAACAACAAGTGTTAGTGAGGATGTGGAGAAAAGGGACCTCTCGTGCACTGTAGGAATGTAAATTGGTGCAGTCACTATGGAAAAGGGTATAAAGTTTCCTAAAAAAAAATTTTAAATAGAACTACCATATGGTCCAGCAATTCCACTACTGGGTTTTCATCTGAAGAAATGAAAACACAATTTGAAAAGATATAGGTGCCCCTATGTTCATTGAAGAACTATTTACAATAGCCAAGATATGGAAGCAACGTAAGTTGTCCATTGATAGATGAATGGATAAAAACGTGGTATATATATACAATGGAATATTACTCAGTCATTAAAATGATAAAATCTTGCCCTTTGCAGCAATATGGATGGACCTAGAGGGTATTATGTGAAGCAAAATAAGTTAGACAGAGAAAGAAAAATACTGTATAATTTCACTTATACGTGGAATCTAAAAAGCAAAACAGATGAACAATCAAAACAAAACTGAAACAGACTCACATATATAGAGAACAAACAGGTGGTTACCAGAGGGGCAGGGGGTTGAGGGACAGATGAAATAGATGAAGGAGATTAAGAGGTACAAACTTCCAGCTATAAAATAAATAAGTCACAGGGATGAAATGCATAGTAGAGGGAATATAGTCAATAATATTGTAACAACTTTGGTGACAGACGGGAGCTAGATTTATTATTATCATTTTACAATATTTAAAAATATTGAATCACTATGTAATATACCTGAAACTAATGTAATATGTATATTAATTATAATTGTTAAAAATAATAAAATAATTCATATTCACTTGCCATTAGTTCAGTCAAATAGCTCTGTTGGTAACTCTTATGACAACTAATAATAAAAGACAACTAATAATAAAATAATGATAGAATTGAGAAATACATACTGTGGTCCATGTATCATTTTTTCAATACTATAATAAGTGTTAGAGGTAGACTAAGATCCAGGATCCTGGAGCCAAACTATATAGGTTCAAATACTGACTCTGTCACTTACTAGCTATGTGACCTTAGGCAATTTGCCTAACCTCTCTGTGTCTCGATTTCCTCATTTTTAAATATGGATAATAATACTATCTACCCCATAGGGTTTTTGTAAAGATTACATTAGTTAATAAACGTAAAAACTTAGAACAATGCCTTCCACATATTTGGCATTATTTAAGTATTTGCTGTTGTTCTTTGAAATTTATATTTGAAAAGATATGTGATTGATCATGACATTCATTTCTGGTTTTAATAATACTTATAAAACTAGGAATAGAATAAAAGTGTTCTTAACTTGAAGTACTGGTTAAGAATGCTCTGGTGGAAAGTAACAGAAAACTCTGTGAATGGTGGTTTAAGCTATAATAACATTTTTGTATTTATTTTACAAGAATTTCAGAAGCAGACAGTCTCAGAACTGGGTCAGTGAGCTAAAAATATAACTCGGGACTCAGGCTCATTCCAGCCTTGTGTTTTGACCATGCTTAGCTGTCAGCTCTTCATTCTCATGCTGGTTGCTTATTATTAGGAGGGCTGCCACAGCTCTAGGCTTCAAGACTGGATGTAGGAAAAGGAGAACTGCCAACAAGCTCTGCACTCACACATGCACTGATACCTAACCCTTAAGAGGATTCAAATGATCTCTCTCTTAAGATGCCAGCAGACTTCCCCTTAAGAGAGGAAGTAAGTAACTGGCTCTCCAGCATCCATAGTTAGAGGTTACAGAATGGCTTTGAGGGTAGCCCACTAGCACTTTCTGTTACTTTGATGAAGACAACCTATCAGAAACCAACAACAAATGTCACACATAAGATGTGACTCTTGAAGAATTCTGATTAAAGCTCAGAACAAGAAAAGTCTGCTTATTCACACCTATTATTCAATGTTTGTATGGATGCCCTAGCCAGTGGTCATAAACCAAGAAAATCAAAGACAATCAATTGAAAATTTTAGATTTAAAGTGAAATAAAGGGACTTCCTTGGAAGTCCAGTGGTTAAGAATCCACCTTCCAATGCAGGGGACGCCGGTTCGCTCCCTGGTCAGGGAACTAAGATCCCACATGCCGTGGGGCAACTAAGCCCACGCACCACAACTACTGAGCTGGCGTGCTCTAGAGCCCACACGCCACAACTAGAGAGAAGCCTGCGTGCCACAGTGAAGAGCCCGTGTGCTGCAACTAAGACCAGATGCAGCCAAATAAAATTAAATAAATAAATAAATACTTTTTTAAAAAGAAAAAACATTAAAATTTAGTTCCTCAGTTTCACTAACAACATTTCAAGTGACCAATGGCCTCATGTCACTAGTGGCTACCATACTGGACAACACAGAGAACATTTCCATCATCTCCGAAAGTTTGATTTGACATTGCTGCAGTTTAGAGGGAAAGTTGTCAGTACCCACAAACCTTTAAAATGTGAACGTTAGTTGAATGCACAACTGCACTACTGACAATAATTTGTCCTGCCGAAGTACACAATTGCACAAAACTGTGTGTATAAAATTGTAATATTATTAGCAGTACTCCCACACTGGAAGTGATATGTGTCCATCAGCAGAGGAGGGATTTAATAAATTATACTACATGCAGATTATAACATATTACACAGATATTTGAAAAAATGATACAGATCTATATATACTCACAAGGAAGGATGCTTGCCATATATTGCTGAGTGAATCAAGCAAGTTACACCCATACACTATGAGCCCATTTTGATTTCAAATATATTGTACGTAAATTTGTATAAAATTGTATACATATAATTGCACATGTTTCAGGACCAGGACTATGGGGAAGTGAGTGAGATGCCTAGGGCACAAAATTCTCAGTATCTCTGTGAATTTTAGACCCTAGATGCCTCACTTACCATACCCTAGTCCTGGCCCTGATATGTTTGCATGTATGTAGAATAATCACACATGAATAAAGGAGTGGTTTCATTTTAACATTTTTCAATTCTATATTATTTGATTTTTTTAAGGAAGGATGTGACCTGAAGCAAGTTGTTTATTAAAGCCTATACCTAAGGGAACAGTAGAGACCAAAACAGCAGTGAAAGACCTGCTCTAGTCTGGGGCCTGTTACAGACTAGCAACATGTTAATATTTGAGCTGGTTTTCATGTTGAGTTCCACATAATTTCTGAAGATTTTCATTTGACCCTTTGAACAGAGGAAATACTACCAGCATTTTTATTACATAAACAATCATGTTTGCTTCTATTTGTATTTTTTCACGTTATATTCTCAATGCTTATTGGTAACAGCTCTTCCATACCACAGTTTCTGTATAATTACCACGTAATCAGCCAAGCAAACTTTTAATGACTACAACACAGAATGTGGTCAATAATTTGCCGAATTATTGCAGTAGCTCAAGTCGCTGGTCTATGTATCAATACCAAAAATGCTGCTAATCATGGAGTTTCCAACATGAATTGAGTGGCTTCAGTCTTTTTCATTCAATGTCTATTTATATTTTCTTCTGATCACTGTTCATGCCTTTGTTGTGTTTTTTCAATTTTTGAGCTTTCAATGATTATTTTAAATGAGACTGGATAACCTTATTTTTTCAGGAGAGCATACTTGTTGTAACCTGTTACCTTTTGTAATTAAAGCTAACAATGGGCTTAGCTTTGTTTTAGTATGTATATTTTTCACAGAAGATAATGAGTAGGAAGTGTGCCCTGTGTTTATACTGACAATGAAATGACACAATCCTCTCGATATTTATATATTATCTCCATATGGTGTGAAATATTTCCATTGTGTTTTGCTGTTTTTCAAAGATGGGATGAATAGTTCCTTTTCTGTTTTGAAACCTTTCAAATCTGCCCATAAAAAGTCCAACCCATAATTCCACAAACATTCAGATTCACAATTATAAGTTAGTAAATGACTAAAATAAATAACAAAACATATTTCAAAGTACCAGTCACCTGGGTTTTATTTTTCCCAAGTGTAATTTTTAAAGACAAATGCAGTGTCCTCAAATCCTCTGCTGTGATGCCAGCATTTTACAACAGTCAGTTTATGGAAGAGTTAAAGCTATCTATGTCAGCCAGCTGTTTGGGCTCCATGATGTCCATTTTTCCTCATGACTACATCAACTTTGTAACGGGAAAATACTGATAGTTACTTAGATATTAAAGTTAATTTATGATTAACTATAATTTTAACCAAAGTTCCACTTCAACAGGGTTAGTGTTTATTATTTCTTTAAAGAGTAAACAAACTAGATTAATATCTTAAGATTATATAAACAGACTCATGTATTTGGATGCATATTTGTTTGTAAATTTTAGCTACATTTCCTAGTTGAAGGAAGAGCAAAGACACTTTTAAGGAAAAAGAATTAACTGTTTTTTAAATTAGTAATCATGGGGCTTCCCTGGTGGCACAGTGGTTAAGAATCTGCCTGCCAATGCAGGGGACATGGGTTCAATCCCTGGTCCAGGAAGATCCCACACGCCATGGCGCAACTAAGCCTGTGCACCACAACTACTGAGCTTGCTCTCTAGAGAGCCCATGAGCCACAACTACTGAGCCCACGTGCCACAACTACTGAAGCCAGCGCGCCTAGAGCCCGTGCTCTGCAACAAGAGAAGCCACCACAATGAGAAGCCCACACACAGCAGCGAAGACCCAATGCAGCCCAAAAATAAATAAATAAAATTTTTAAAAAAAAATTAGTAATCACATTCTATTTCACTCTGGAGGTTCTTTTAGGCTAGATTAAACTGCATGAAAAACAGTATTGATTTGGTTCCTAATATTCACAGCTGCCCTTGAGAAATTGAAATCTTTTAAGATCCTTCAGCAGTCCAATATTCACTTCCATTTTTATAATCACATGGGAGCATCTTTACCGAACATTTTAGATGTTTCCTTCTGGACCTCAGTTTACATACTTATAAATTTAAAATTAGAAAGTTGAAAGAAGTAATCTCTATAGTCCTAACATTCTATAATCCTATCTAAATTTTGAAATGATCTAATAAAAATATATTCTTGATTTGTGTGCTATTTGATGTGCATACATTTTTTTCTTTTAAAATTTCTGCCTAATTATCACGTTTCTCTGACACTTTTAAAATAGCTACTTATTGCTACCACTATCCGAATTACGTGTATTAATAAGATAACTTATTTGTAAGGGACAGAACATACTATCATGTTAGCTGAAGCAAAAGCAAAAATGATGACTCACATATCTGGGAGATTCAAGGGCTTTGGGTAGAACATAATCCAAGTGTTAAACATCCTCAGGTATTTGCTTCTCTCCATGTCTAAGCTCTTCTTCATTTTTGGTTTATTTCCAGGCATATATTTTATGTGTAACATTAAAAATAATTACCATTAGCTTCATTCATCTTTACATCCCATGAATTCAGCAACCCCATTGTTGCAACAGTGCATAGCTTTCCTGGCAGCTCCAGAAGCCCTCAGATGAACTCTAATTGGCCTGACTTGGGTCAGGTAGCCAAATCTGAAGCAATCCCAGGGGCCAAGAGGATTTGAATTCTCATTGGCCAGGCCTGGAACATGCACCCCACCCCTGAGGTCAAGTATATAGTCACCTGATTGGAACCATGTGGACTCAGAGTGGAGGGGTGATCCCCAAAAGGACAGACGTGTTATATTTAAGAAGAAGGAACACTGAGCAAGCAAAACACCAGGTGTCCACTGTGCTAACTCCTGATAGCACTCCATCAACCTGAGTCCCTAAACAACACACTCTAGTATTCAATCTATTTGTGCAGCTGTTAATGCAGCTGAGTCCAGAATGTTTACTTTATGGCATTGACTTGATATTTTCCATAGTACGGTACATTACATGCAGTGATGAAACATTAAGAAAACAAGTATGGAATTTAATATGATAATAACTAGATCAGCAAACATTATTCTCTTGTTCACTTTCCAAGTTCTAAGGTTTGAGTCCCAGTAAATTTCCTACTCATTCTCAACTTGCTTTATTACTAAGCTTTTCAAAGGACAAACACTGTTTAGTATACTTGCTACCATATTCTCTTCAAGAATCTTCTTTATGGAATCTATGCATAGCATCTACCTACTTATAATAAAATCCTTATATTATTATCAACTAAAGAGGCTTGTATAAGGCCCAAGACTAGGCAGCTAGAGTCTAATGTGCTTAGCACTTCTTTAAAAATTGACTTGGGGCAACTGGACCTTCTGAGTAAGTTTCTTTTTAAAATATTTGAAATTGTCAGTAACAAAAGCAAATTTAGCACCCTGATTCAAAGTCATACTTGTACTTTCCCTAGGCATTTTAATTGTATATAATTGATCATCTTCATGATTTATCCAAAATATTTTTACTATAAGGTAATAAGTTCTTTAGAGAACTCTTCACCTAAATGGGTCTCCTCAGACAAGATCTACTGCATTTGTGAACAGTATCATTTCAGATGCAAATGAGAATAGATTGGAGTCTAATGTGACTCACAGAGCCAGATATTCTGAGCCTCCAAACAATTTTACGTTGATTAAGCAACACTGGATACCTTTATGCCATTAGGGGACTAATTTACCATGCTTGTCAGCACAAACAACAATTAACATTTTTTTTCCCCTCTTTCTTTCTTTTTTTAAAGAGCATGACATTTATTTCTCCTGGCAGTTAACCAGGTTCTGAGTGGGTGAATTTTTGCTTCTTAGGGTAAATTATGCAAAGGCATTCAATAAGTCAATGGTTCTAATTTGAAATATTTGTAGTGCTGGATAAAAGCCAGCCACCTCCTTTTCATGGAACTGTAATACTTTTAGGGAAGCAATGGTAACAGCCATCATTTGCTTTTAAATATATATCTTTTTAATATTTGGTTATAAAGATTGCAGGGAGACCTGATCTACTGATTATGGAGAAGGCTCTTGGGGCCTTCCAACGGGGGAAATCATAGCAGAAGTGTCTAGCTCCATTGCATGAGGGAAAATCTAATGGCAATAGCCAGAAAGCAACCATGATCCCTTCTCCGGGGGAATAAGAGGAAATTGTCGCTGAGAGAGACTAAAGTACCGATGGACTCACTCTTCAAGCAAAACTACAGGTCGTGGGCAAGCTTTGATTTTCCAGCCTATCCCTAGTTTTCTCCTTCGGTGGGATCTTCCTAGATGCCACATATCCTGGGTGTGGCATCCACGGTCAGGGTGACTGATCCAGGTAGTGGGAAGTAAGAAAGGGCAGAAATGTTCCATTTTGCAGACTGGCTTAGACAGGATCTCATTCCAGTGGGCAGCAGCGCAGAGTGTGACCTGGGAATGCATCCACAGTGAAAGGATGAAAGAGCAAATAGAATGCTTTTGAGATAGACTTCTGGGCCAGACGGACCTAAGCTCCAAGGTTGGCTTTACAACTCACCAACCCAGCTGAGTGACTAGGGAAGTTGTCTTGCGTTTCCACGCCCCTCTTTCCTCATCTAGAAAGCGGAGATAATAATAGTATCATCTTGTAGCAGTATTGTATGTTCCTGGCATATAATTAAGTATTCAGTCTAGAGTAGGGATAGAACAGTAGCCCAGTGGACTGACAGAGATGTTGGGGAAGCTGATTGACAGGGAAGGGGAGGAGTAGAAGAAGGAAATGGAGTGTCCCTTTATTGGAGTCAGCCACACTGTCACAGCAGTCACGGAACGGGCGTCTGTCCACACCCACACTGGGCAGCCTGTTAGCCATCTTCCTAAAAATGGAACGTGTGGTTTCAGTACCAGAACCACACATACCACTGAACCAACTTCAAGAGTCCTACAGCAAAGTTTAATCATGGTTAACAAATAAAATAAGTAAGCTTTCTTGTTTGAAAATAATTTCCCTAATCATCTGGTCTGTCTCCCTTTCACTAGGCAGAGTTCAATTTAAACATCCCAAAATATATAATGACTTTAATTTCAAGTATTTGTAGAGAAATAATTTTAATAAATTAAAATTAATAATTTTATATGAATAAACTCTATTAATAAACTATTTCAGCAGCTCACAATCTTTACCTCAAAAAGATTAAAATATCTGATTGGCTATATAGTGACCATTTCCAGTGTGTGATGACATTCTGTCTCTGATGATCAGTTCTTAGTCATTCTGAAGGGTTTACTTCCAGATCAGTACATTGAATCCTTGATGGAAAAAAATATCTAATATTATGAGAAGTTAAAGAGTTCCACATAAAATATCATATTTAGAGCATTCAGATTTGAAACTGTGGATGTGGATTTAAGTTCCCACTACAGTTCAGATTTACTCTCATAAAACACAGTCTCCAGTACTCCCCTCCATCACATCTCTTGCTTTCATTGTCCTCAGCCCAGCTGCACATTAGACTCACCCAGAGAGCATGTTAAAAATTTCTGAGGCTGGGGCCCCACCCCCAGAAATTCTGGGGTGTGACTTGCCATCGGTTTGCTCCTTAAAATTCTCTTAAAGTACTCTTTTCTCTTTCTTTTGTCCTTAAGTTTCACAACTTAGTCATTTTTTTAAAAGATTATGATATGAACATTCTCTCTTTAATTAAGAGTACTTAGATGATTGCATGAGTCCGTCTTTTCGTTTGAGTGATTTAGAGAGGAATGATAAAGTATCTCCTACAGTTACTCTGAAACAGTCTCATAAATTGTATTTTTAAATTATTGAAACTATGTTCACCAGCTAACGAACTTTTTTTTGCTATAAACTAAGCAGATAAGAATTTCTATAAAAGTAATTAATGAGCCTTTTCACCTTCCATAGAGATATGTCTTCTCTATTTCTAACAAGGTTACCACCAGTCTCCCAGGCATCTGTGCCTTGAACCTTACGTCTCTACTGCGGTGCCTTGTAGAGGGCAAAAAAGGAGCTCCGTTTATTTTCAGTTTATAAGTAAAATGTCCCATTTGGTGGTGGAGGTTTGGGTAATTGATGCCTCTTTCTGCTTCACAATGACCTTCACCTGTGATTCAATTTGTGCAACTCTGTCCCTGCTGTCTCTGGGGCTGTCTGGGTTCCTCCCTCTCCATGCTGTTCCCTGGCCCTTCATTTAATAAATATTCCTGAGGCACTTAATATGTGCCAGGCACTATTTAAATCTGTGGGCCTGTGGCAGTAAGCAAGGCAGGCCAGAAGAGCCAGTTCTCTTGTGGAGATTACATTCCAGAAGGAGAGACAGAGAAAAGAGAACAAATAAATAAAGGAGAAAACGTACTCTGTGCAGTACAGAGAATATTGCAATCTCATGTTCCATGGAACACACTTTGGGAAATTCTGGTCTATTATGTGCATCTAAGAAAAGGTTCCCCCTCCCTGGTTATCACAAACTCTAAAATGACTGAGTTATTTTCTCCCAAGAAAACTTTCATTTCCCCTTACCGACAAACTCCTATAGACTTAGGTCTAGCTTAACAGTTTCCAGAATTTCATCTGTTGAAAGCTCTCTCTGAGTATTTCATCTTGAAGGTCAGTAGAGGAATGTTGAGAAGCATATGGCCATAACATTTCAAATGAACTTACTCTTACTTCGGAACTCCTAATATATTGATTTTTTTCCTCGTTTCTTTGTCCTTTTCTGTTGGCTTTGACTCTAAATTTTCTTCATATTTTAGTTCTTACAGCGATCAAAGATGAGATTGTCCAGCTCCTTCCATTAACCTGGTTACTCTTTCTCTTAACTCAGCTCCTGGATTTAGTTTTTCCCCAGGGCTGTTTACTCTACTCTTCTCAAGTTTTGTTGACAGACCTGGTGACTCCCCAGTATCAGGACTAAGCAAAAACATATGCCACTTTCAACTCTGTTGGCACAGTAATTATTTAACAAACATTTATTGACCATCTGCTGTGTTCTAAGATCCATATGATACACAAGGGTTACAAAGATGAACAAGATATGGCCCCTCTTCTAAAGTTAAGAGTTCTGTGGAAGAGTCAGATACTTAAGCCAACACAGGATAAGGTCTGTGGTCAGTGGGCTAAACAGAAACTATTCAAGTGGAGAATCATAACACATAAAAAACTGAAGTGTATTATTTTTAACTTAGACCTTTAAATATACATTCACTCATCCAACTTTAACACAGAGGGTCAAGTCCTTTTGTTCGATTGCTGATTGGAATTTTGCATTGTCTTTCTTGTGGAGCCATAACACATCATCTATCATTTCTATTTTCAGTTTATTTAAAATAGAGTAAAAATGTAACAACACTGTAGAAGTATTGGAGACCTAAAATCATGTAGACTTTTGTGATTCTTTTCCCAGTCTTTTACAGTTGTCTTGTTCAAAATCTATTCTGACAGCACTTGTTTTAACATCTTATTTTTATAGTCTTTCGAAAGCATTCAAACAAGTTTACAGGAAATAATAACTCTTTCACTCCACACTTAAAATCTCATCAGTTTAGTATTTAATTAAATTACATGTTTTAAAATATCAAGTATAATGGACATAATCAGGTTTGAATACACACAAAACTGAGTCTTGTTAAGCACACACCCCACTTGGAGAGAGGCAAAGGCATGAGTACAAGAAAGAGAGACTCCCAGCTGGGAGCATCCAGTGCGCCTTCAGTATCAAATAGTATATCTTCCAGACAGCAGGGAATTCTCTGGTTAATCTGGTAAATTGCTTAAGAGGTTTACTCACATTATATGACTGCAATACAATATAAATGGTTTAATAAAAGCAATGCAAAATGTTATGTTTTATCTTAAAAGGGTCCTTCCCTGTTACCCAGCATAAATGTTAATTTGGAACTTTTTCTTTTTAGGGGGTGTCTTTGATCATTTTAACTACCTTTGGAATAAGCAATAGAATTGCACACTTCAAAATTTCTAAAGTAAAAAAAAAAAAAAAAAAAAATGTTAAAAGTATCTCTGCTATCCCTGTTCCCCAGCCACCAGCCCTCTTTCCCAGAGGCAGCCAATATTACCAGTTCCTCCTGTGTCCCTATAGAGGTTTTTAAAATAAGTATTAAAATGCATCCAACACATAATCATATACATTTTCTTTTCCTTTTTATAAAAATACAAAATCTTAGCATACTGGCTCTGCCACTTCAAGGATGTTTTGACATTTTCCTTCACTCTCTGGGAGTCAGAATTTTCATCAAGAAAGTCAAGAACTTGTCAGATGCTCTGTATTTGGCTGACTAAGCCTTCCAGCATATGGCCAGATTATATCCCCATTACTACTATATCTTGATTCTCTGCCAGTTTTGTAAAATATATCAAGAACACATCATCTGTTTCCTCGGTAAAGTCAGTTCAACATCACTTCTGCCTCTTTCATCCACTTGTAAGGTATATATTTTGTGGATATCCTTCAAGGTGTATTTTCTTGACATATCATACTATTATACATTCCCTCCTATCAGATTTTTAGTAATTATTTATTTGGTGCATGAGATAAACTGTTTCATAAAAATATTTCCAACAAGTCTTAGTACTTCCCATATGTGTATACATTTTGCAACGTGCATTCGTTTTATTTACAATCCATGTGCTTTACATGTGTTTTGGTATTAGAATTTCTAAGTAATATTTTCAGTCTTTTTAAATTATTTTGTCATGTGAATCACTGAGAAGCTCCCTCAGTCTTGTTTTGCTTTCCATATCCTATCTTTTCTCCTCCAAAGAAATCAGCATCATGGCTTTATCTGGGAATTTATTTTGCTTTCTCTACATTTTCAATGTAGAACCTTCTTGAACAGGTCAGCTAACCTCTGGGAAAACATGTTTGTTCTTCCCCATTTTGCAATATGCATCTCACTCTAGCCAAGAGCCTATCTTTCCAGGATATTAAGTCATGATACAGGTATCTCAGCCCATTTCATCAATACTAGCTGCATTGCCAGTAGTTCCCTTCCCAGAGATTCCTTTATCTTTCACATGTCCTACTCCAATGAAAAAGAAACAATGGAAACATGACCTACACTTCACTAGTTTCCCGCCTAAAAATTCAGTCCCTAAAGGTGTTTCCCTCTTCTTTTGCTGTGTCTTTTTTCTGTTCAAGAATGAACAACTTGCCAATTTGCCAGATTTGTTAATTAATTCATTAATTTACGCAACAAATATTTGTTTAGTAGCCAGGGGCTGAGTTGTTAAAATTTAACTTATTAAAGTTCATAGTAATTTATTACTGTATGTCCATAGTATCTATAATTTTAATTGGTAAGTATTACATAAAAGTATGTTACAAAATATGTGGGAGTATACGGATGGCCCAACAGGCACATGGAAAGATGCTCAACATCACTAATTATTAGAAAAATGCAAATCAAAACTACAGCAAAGTACCACTTCACACCAGTCAGAATGGCCATCATGAAGAAGTCTACAAATAATAAATGCTGGAGAGGGTGTGGAGAAAACGGAATGCTCCTACACTGTTGTTAGGGATGTAAATTCGTGCAGCCACTATGGAGAACAGTATGGAGGCTCCTTAAAAAACTAAAAATAGAGTTACCATAAGATCTAGCAATCCCACTCCTGGGCATATATCTGGAGAAAACTATAATTTGAAAAGATACATGCACCCCACTGTTCATAGCAGCACTATTTACAATAGCCAAGACGTGGAAGCAACCTAAATGCCCATCGACAGATGAATGGGTAAAGAAGATGTGATTATATATATATATATATAAATACACACACACACTGGAATATTACTCAACCTTAAAAAAGAATGAAATAATGCCATTTGCAGCAACATGGATGGACCTAGAGATTATCATAGTAAATGAAGACAGAGAAAGACAAATACCATATATCACTTATATGTGGAATCTAAAAAATGATACAAATGAACTTATTTACAGAACAGAAACAGACTCACAGATATAGAAAACAAACATGGTTACCAAAGGGGAAGGGGGGAGGGATAATTGGGAATTTGGGATTAACATATACACATTACTATATGTAAAATAGATAACCAACAAGGACTTAACTGTATAGCACAGGGAACTATATTAAATACCTTGTAATAACGTATAATAGAAAAGAATCTGAAAAATAGTCATATATATATATATATATATATATATATGTGAACTGAATCACTTTGCTGTACACCTGAAACATTGTAAATCAACAATACTTCAAATTTTAAAAAAGATATGGGAACAGCAAGGAAGAAGACACTAACTTTGGTGGGTAGCAGAGTAGTGGAAGCTTTACAGAAGAGGATATCTGGAACTTTAGAAATTAGTAGGAGTCTGCCAGGCAGGCAAGGGAGAAAAGTACATAGAGCAGACAGAAGATTTTGTGCAAAAGCAAAGATGTATGAATACACATGTAAAGCCTAAACTAAGGCAACATTGGTAGTAATGAAGAGGTGAATACAGAGTTGGGAGACAGTTTAGAATTAAAATCTATAGGGTTCTCTGGCCATTAGGATATGGGAAATAAGGGAAAGGTAGTATTCAAGAATGACTCTCGCGGGACCCTGGCAGTGGCGGGCTGCACAGGTTCCCCGGAAGGGGAGTGTGGGTAGTGACCTGTGCTCGCACACAGGCTTCTTGGTGGCGGCAGCAGCAGCCTTAACGTCTCATGCCCGTCTCTGGGGTCCGCGCTTTTAGCCGCGGCTCGCGCCTGTCTCTGGAGCTCCTTTAAGCAGCGCGCTTAATCCCCTCTCCTCGCATACCAGGAAACAAAGAGGGAAGAAAAAGTCTCTTGCCTCTTTGGCAGCTCCAGACATTTCCCCGGACTCCCTCCTGGCTAGCCGTGGCGCACTAACCCCCTGCAGGTTGTGTTCACGCCGCCAACCCCAGTCGTCTCCCGGCGCTCCGACCGAAGCCCGAGCCTCAACTCCCAGCCCCGCCCGCCCCGGCGGGTGAGCAGAGAAGCCTCTCGGCCTGCCCATCAAGAGAATGGATTAACAATTCAATGTGAAAGGAAAAATAACAGTGATGAAAATCAGAAGAATCAAATTGATGTCACCCTGGGGAAGGGGAGGTTAAGGTGGTGGAACTTCAAACAAAGCACCTAAAGAGATTGAGTCATCCAACAGACTTTAAATCAGCCCTGACACGGAGTTGAACTTTAAATAGCCTGAATATTTAAAAACATTGACACCTGAAAGGAACTCTTTAAACCTGAAGAAACTGAGCCGAGTGGATGAAAGGCTCTTGCTGCTCCAGCCAGGAGTCAGGACTCTGCCTCTGAGGTGGGAGAGCCAACTTCAGAACACTCGTCAAGAAGAGACCTCCCAGCCCCACATAATATCAAACGGCGAAAATCTCCCAGAGATCTCCATCTCAACACCAGCACCCAGCTTCGCTCAACGACCAGCAAGCTACAGTGCTGGACAACCTATGCCAACCATATAGCAAAACAGGAACACAACCCCACCCACTAGCAGAGAGGCTGCCTAAAATCATAATAAGTCCACAGACACCCCAAAACACACCACCAGACGTGGACCTGCCCACTAGAGAGACAAGATCTAGCCTCATACACCACAACACAGCCACTAGTCCCCTCCACCAGGAAACCTACACAACCCACTGAACCAACCTTAGCCACCGGAGACAGACATCAAAAACAACGGGAGCTACGAACTTGCAGCCTGCAAAAAGGTGAACCCAATCACAGTAAGATAAGCAAAATGAGAAGACAGAAAAACACACAGCAGATGAAGGAGCAGGATAAAAACCCACCAGACCTAACAAATGAAGAGGAAATAGGCAGTCTACCTGAAAAAGAGTTCAGAATAATGATAGTAAAGATGATCCAAAATCTTGGAAATAGAATGGACAAAATGCAAGAAGCAGTTAACAAGGACCTAGAAGAAATAAAGATGAAACAGACAATGATGAACAACACAATAAATGAAATGAAAAATACTCTAGATGGGATCAATAGCAGAATAAATGAGGCAGAAGAACGGATAAGTGACCTGGAAGATAAAATAGTGGAAATAACTACTGCAGAGCAGAATAAAGAAAAAAGAATGAAAAGAACTGAGGACAGTCTCAGAGACCTCTGGGACAACATTAAACGCACCAACATTCGAATTATAGGGGTTCCAGAAGAAGAAGAGAAAAAGAAAGGGACTGAGAAAATATTTGAAGAGATTATAGTTGAAAACTTCCCTAATATGGGAAAGGAAATCGTTAATCAAGTCCAGGAAGCACAGAGAGTCCCATACAGGATAAATTCAAGGAGAAATACGCCAAGACACATATTAATCAAACTGTCAAAAACTAAATACAAAGAAAGCATATTAAAAGCAGCAAGGGAAAAACAACAAATAACACACAAGGGAATCCCCATAAGGTTAACAGCTGATCTCTCAGCAGAAACTCTACAAGCCAGAAGGGAGTGGCAGGACATACTGAAAGTGATGAAGGAGAAAAACCTGCAACCAAGATTACTCTACCCAGCAAGGATCTCATTCAGATTTGATGGAGAAATTAAAACCTTTACAGACAAGCAAAAGCTGAGAGAGTTCAGCACCACCAAACCAGCTTTACAACAAATGCTAAAGGAACTGCTCTAGACAAAAACACAAGAGAAGGAAAAGTCCTATAATAACGAACCCAAAACAATTTAGAAAATGGGAATAGGAACATACATATCGATAATTACCTTAAATGTAAATGGACTAAATGCTCCCACCAAAAGACACAGATTGGCTGAATGGATACAAAAACAAGACCCATATATATGCTGTCTACAAGAGACCCACTTCAGACCTAGAGACACATACAGACTGAAAGTAAGGGGATGGAAAAAGATATTCCATGCAAATGGAAACCAAAAGAAAGCTGGAGTAGCAATTCTCATATCAGACAAAATAGACTTTAAAATAAGGACTATCAGAAGAGACAAAGAAGGACACTACATAATGATTAAGGGATCGATCCAAGAAGAAGATATAACAATTGTAAATACTTATGCCCCCAACATAGGAGCACCTCAATACATAAGGCAAATACTAACAACCAT
>NW_006770652.1:2278234-2279039 GCF_000442215.2 Lipotes vexillifer
TGGGATAGGGAGGGTGGGAGGGAGGGAGACAAAGAGGGAAGAGATATGGGAACATATATATATGTATAACTGACTCACTCTGTTATAAAGCAGAAACTAACACACCATTGTAAAGCAATTATACCCCAATAAAGATGTTAAAAAAAAAAAAAAAAAAAAGAATGACTCTCAGTTTGGTTATGGGTAGACTGATGGATGGTGAAGTCTGAGATTAGGAATTTAGGAGATGGGAGCAGCTTTGGGGGTTGGATTGATAATAGTGAATGCAATTTTGCACAGGTAGGTTTTGAGGTAGCTGTAGGCTATTCAAGCAGAGGTGCCCTATAAGCTATAAAAAGTATTGGTCTGAGCCCAAGAGAGAAAACTGACTATAACATAAATATGGGCAATTGTTAAGATCATGGGAGCAAATTTTGCTATGGATTGAGAAATTAATGAGACAAAAATAAGTGGGATGTAAACACTTTCAAATAAGAGATAAATTTGGGAACATTTTTTTTTGTTTTTGTTTTTGTTTTTGTTATGCGGTACGCGGGCCTCTCACTGTTGTGGCCTCTCCCGTTGCGGAGCACAGGCTCCGGACGCACAGGCTCAGCGGCCATGGCTCACGGGCCCAGCCACTCTGCGGCATGTGGGATCTTCCCGGACCGGGGCACGAACCCATGTCCCCTGCATCGGCAGGTGGTCTCTCAACCACTGCACCACCAGGGAAGCATTTGGGAACATTTTTTTTAAATCCATCGATCTATCTCAACAGGCTAATAATGGATGGGAATGTATATATATATATATATATATATATATA
>NW_006770652.1:2279068-2285251 GCF_000442215.2 Lipotes vexillifer
TATATATATATATATATATATATATATATATACACACACACACACACACACACACACACACACATATATATATATACACACACACACACATATGGATATATATATATGGAGAGAGATATATTAGTGAATAGAAATAGGTAGTAATAATAACAGAAAAATATTCGAGTAATAGAAAAAATATATTGTAATGCAATAAAAGTTGTCCTTCAGGCCAAGAACACCAGCTCCAGAACACTTTGCTATTTATGACCCTAGTTCTGAGTCATTCTTTTCAACCTTTTTTTGTCAATATCCCACCAGATTCTCCCTGGAAATTAAAGACTAAAATCAAATTCCCTTCATATACCTCCAACTGAATTGATCAAATCTTTGTACCCATTCGCTAATTTAACACATGGTCTATAACTCCCAGTTACTGCTATGGTGATGACCTAGCAACTGCCTACTTTAGTTGGATTTGTACACTGAAAATTTATGAATGCCAAAGGAAGAATTGGGAAAATGTGACAAACAATTTCTTAGTACCATAACAAACTATTCATTTACCCTATAACTTAGTTGCAAAAGTTGTAAGTTATTTCGCATTTTGAGTTCCACACTGAATTCAATATAAACTAAGGAAGTTTAATATGTCCTCAATATGTCACTCTACTAGCTGGAAGTATTACTCTCTTTTCAAATATTTTAACACAAATATAGAGTGGCCTAATTCATGAAGATGAAAAATTGTAAAACAAAAACAAAAAACCAAGAGTTTCTGGAAATTCCAACACAGACACCAAAAACCATATATGGGAGAAGGAACTTAAGCAAAGCAGAACTGCAAAATATTATATTGAAAGTAAACATGTCTCTGTTTCATGAGAGAAGCACACCCACAGGGGAAACTGGTATGAATGAAGTTTCCTTTTGTTCAGTTCCGACTCTACAGAATTGCCGGGGGTATGACAGAAAGCTAAGCTTTTAGATTCCTTCCACGTCTCCATTTTCAAGGGCAAACCAGACCTGTTGAATGTGTTGGTCTCACACAATTTCTACCCCCATACTCATTTACAGAATGGAAATTAGAAAAGACATTCTAATACAAGTTACATGAGGGTAGCATTGTTTTTAGTTTAAAATTGTATCTCCAGTATGTAGGTCAGCATCTGGCCCATTGCAGCTGGTCAGATATTTGTTAAATTAAATAAATGCACTCTGTTATCTATACCCAACTCTATTTAACTGTCACAGACTTTGATTATCACAAGAAGAAGTACTTTCCCATATCCCCTTTGCAAATCTACTGAAAGATCTTCAATCAATGTAGCAACAGCTATTAGAGGAGCAATTCTTCCTATAGTCTAATCTATCAAGAGGCCACTGTGATGTCTTCATATTCTTCGGAATTTTAAGGGAAAAAATTACATTAAAATGTAGATCTAACAGATGTATGTATGAATTGTAAAAATCTTCATTTGAAACACCAGTGACAATAATAGTAAAGGCAGCTATAACTTGCAAGTTCTGCTTCAATATTCTGATTTATTTTAAGTAGCTAATGAACTCTGGGCAAGGAACAGTGCTGACCCAGTTTCTTTTGCCTCATATAACTTCAGTCAACTGTTGGCATCTCTATTGCATTTCTCTTTATAATCCAGGACAGAGGTCATGTTTAAGTTACATACCAATCTTCCCTCTTTACTTTCTTCATGGTACTTTATCTCCTGCAGAGATCATTTATTTACCATCTGCTACATGTTAGGTCTTGGAAATACAAAGGCAAATAATACTTAGACTCTCCCCTCAAATAGTATATAAACCAATGGAGTAAACCAACAGTTATAATATTTACAAAATGTACTGTGGTTGGGCAGGTAACCCTGACTTCCCCAAAAGAGGCAGCACATGGCCTGAGTCTTGAATGACAAGTAGAAGTGAACCAAGGAAGTAGCATGTGAAAAGGCATGGAATCAAGGTAAACCATAGCACATGCAGGAAGCTTTAGGTAGTTCTTTAAAGATAACATTGATAGTGTGAGACTAGACCTTAAGCCTCTCTGCCATCCTAAGGAGTTCAGCTTTAACCTGAACCCTCTATATAACCACTGAAAAATTTTAGCTGAGAATAACATTTCCATAATAGAAAAAGTTCTGTGATGACACAACTGAAAGTACTGAAGGCAGAGCAAGAATGCAGGCAGAAAAACAGGTTAGGAGAAGCCATTATAGTACATTAGAAAAGAAATGATATCTGAACTATGGCATCGACAGAAGGGAAGTTTAGTTTCAAGTACCCTAACCAGTTAGGAAGAGATTACCACAAACCTCCAGGGAAGAAATGTTGTTGTCCTGAACCAAGGCTGAGGCAATAGAGATGAAAAAATAAATAAACAAATAAAGATGGATTTAAGAGATTTGATGTCTTTTAATTCCTATACAACATGCCTATTGTTTTGAATTTCTCCTTAGACCCTAAGTATATGTAAGTAAAACCTTTTCACTTTCTTGTTCCGTGCACTGGATAAAAATTGTCTAATGTTATTTTCATTTGTGGTTATTTGAGATTAAGAACTAAATACAAGTACATTTTTAAACATACCTTTTATCTACTCTTCCCTGTAAGTACATGCTATAAAAGAATTTAATAACCAATCAGAACCCTAGAGAGGTGGCTTCTTAAATGGATGAAAGCAGCTGACAGAAGAAAGAGCTTGAACAGTGATCCTGTTAAAATGTAAGTTAAATCATCTCACTCTCACTTAAGATCTTTCAGTGTCTTTCTACCTTGCTCTGTTAAAAGTCAGTCTTTATAATGACCCACAAGGCCCTACAAGAGCAGGCTCTCACCTCTTTGACCTCAGTTCTTCAAGTCCGTTCCCTGCCCTCATTTTTTTTTTTTTAATTTATTTTTGGCTGTGTTGCTGTGGGCGGGCTTTCTCTAGTTGCGGCGAGCAGGGGCTGCTCTTCCTAACAGTGCGCAGGCTTCTCATTGCGGTGGCTTCTCTTGTTGCAGAGCACGGGCTCTAGGCACGCAGGCTTCAGTAGTTGTGGCACGCAGGCTCAGTAGTTGTGACTCGTGGGCTTAGTTGCTCTGCGGCATGTGGGATCTTCCTGGACCAGGGCTTGAACCCGTGTCCCCTGCATTGGCAGGCAGATTCTTAACCACTGAGCCACCAGGGAAGCCCTCCCCACCCCCATTTTGGGCCAGACATGCTGGCCTTCTCGCTGTTCCTAAGTCTCCAGGTACACTTGCACATTGAGCACTTGCTCCTCTTGTTTCCCAGTTATCCTCCTGGCTTGCTCCCTCACCTCCTTCAGATATTTTCCTTTCTTTATCATTTTATTTAAAAATAAAATATACCTCCCACTCAGCACTCTCTGTTCAATTTACATTTCCCATAACACTCACCACAGTCTAACAGACTTTTATTTTACTTACTGTTTAGTATCTGTCTCCCACTTCCCCACAGCTAGAAAATAAGTTCCTCGTGGGCAGGGATTTTTAATGTTTTTCTGTACCTCCAGTGCCTAAAACAGTACCAGGCACATGGTAAAAGACTGAATGAATAAACTTCTAGTCTAGCGTAACTGTCAATTGTGGTGTTCCAAAGACCTAATGGATTGACCAGCAAAGTCATTACTATGAAAAGAACCCTGCAGTTAGTTACTGTTTTTTCCATCAGGAAGTCACTAGCAAAGTCAGATATGTCTGAACTGTTTCCATCAACACAGAAGTTCATATAAGGCACTATAATTAGAACTTGGATCATAAGAATAATTAAGTTATAAACAGTTTTCACCTGGCATTTAATGACTATAAAACTATGTTAGGGCTTCCCTGGTGGCGCAGTGGTTGAGAGTCCGCCTGCCGATGCAGGGGACACGGGGTCGTGTCCTGGTCCGGGAAGATCCCACATGCCGCGGAGCAGCTTGGCCCGTGAGCCGTGGCCGCTGAGCCTGCGCGTCCGGTCCGGAGCCTGTGCTCCGCAACGGGAAAGGCCACAACAGTGAGAGGCCCGCGTACCGCAAAAACAAAAAACAAAAAACAAAGAACAACTATGTCAAATTCTTTAACGTAATATAAAATTTGTGCATATTCATAATTGTACCTTTCTCTTCTGAGTATCTGAGAGCAACAAAACGCTCACTGTTCATTGCTACTGAGGAAGGTTTTTGCTGAAAGTGATTCCACTGCCTTCAGCTTTGTACTTAGACATTGTAGGATCTTCACTTGGAGGGACCGTATCAGCCAAAGCAATCCTCACAATTAATAAAACTACATTATTGGGTGATGCATACAAAACTGGGTTTTTTTTTTTAATAGTCAATTTTTGGAAGGTTCTTATTGCTATTTCATTTTATAATTATAAATGATTGCTCACTGTAAAAAAAAAATACACATGTAGATAGAGTTTAAAAGAATAAGTTTACCTTCACTCTTCTTAATTCCACGGTCCTCCCCAGAAGTTAACAAATATTAGCAGTTTAGTGTGTATTTTTCCATGCTTCTTTCTATGCATTTATACAGATATGCACATCCAGAGTTTTAGTATTGGAAGATTCAAATATATATTCCTTTCTCCCTCCTCCCTCCTCCCTCCCTCCTTTCTTCCTTCCTTTCTTTATCTTTCTTTCTTTCTTCTTTCTTTTTCTTTCTTCCTTCCCTCCTTCCTTCCTTCCTTCCTTCCTTCCTTTCTTTCTTTCTTTCATTCTTTCTTTCTTTCTTTCTTTCTTTCTTTCTTTTTCTTTCTTTCCTTTCTTTCCCTCCCTCTCTCTGTCTCTCTCTCTCCCCCTCTCTTTCTTTCTTCCTGTTTTCCTTACCTAACACTGTGTTTTGGACATTTGTCTGGGTTTATCCTATTTTCCTGGATTAACTATTAACAGTGCCCTTTTTTACTATCAAAAGTAGCCTAGTTTGGACAATAAATTGTATGGTCCTAATATAAAGTTGCCTGATTAATGAATTCATAGCAGTCTATAAAACCATAATTTTTGTCATCATCATTACCCTGTAAATGAAAATTTAGTTATCACCCCTTTTGGTATTATGAACAAGGTTTCAATGAAACTCATATACATATAACTTACTGCATGTATATGAATACTTCTATAGGATAAATTCTTTATGTCCAATTGTGAGATTAAAGGGTATATACATTTACATTTTTTGTATACTGTCAAATTGTTTTCTAAAAAGCTATACTATTTTATACTTCTATCAACAGCAACCATGTCCCTATACTGTCACCAACCAGCTCTGGATATTAGACATTTTGGGGACAAGTTCAATGGGCAATATATCATATCTCATTTACTACAGTTGATTACAGTTGAGGTTCAATTTTTTTCAGATTACCTCATATATTTTGCCCACTTTTCAATGGGATTATTTTTCCTTGTATTAATTTGTAGGTATTCTTTTATATTAAGTGTGATATAATATATAAGTTGTAAATATATTCTCCCAGTAGTTCACTTATTTTCCCAATAGCATGGAAATAAATTTTTTTTCTACAGCTATACTCACCAATATTTTGATTCTCCAAAAATGGTTAAAATACATATAACATAACATAGTGTCAAATTTTCTCATCTTCCAAAGTTAAAAGTATGTGTATCTATACATACATACATATATATTCCAACAGTACACAAGTATTGTGAACTACGGACAGGTATGCTCTGCCACTGAATATGTTGTGAGTCATTTTATTTGTATATATTATCTCTCCAAATTTTACATTCCTTACTTTTCCAAAAATAAATACTTTACTTACAATTTTGAGTGCAACAAACACATATGTATTGAATGTAAATCACTTTAGCTCTTACACATAAAATCTCATCTCTTTAAAGGATGCAAAACTTAATCAGATTCTTTGCATTTTTCATGCTTTGACTATATTTCCTAATTTTATTTTCAACAAATTTCATCAGGGTTGAATTAACCTTCAGTTCAAGGTCACAACGAATTGCATTGTATGTCATCGTAGCATAGAGTTGACAACTGAAGTGTTACTCATATCATTTTTCTCAATAATTCATGAAGAATTGGAGATAACAGGCTTCCTCACCTGGAGAAAATGTTGAATGGTTTCCAGAGTAACAGAGAACAAGCAATATAAATAAATGAAAAAACAAACAAACAAATGTATATATACATATATTTATATTTTTATATATAATATATGCATAAGCAAAC
>NW_006770652.1:2285261-2285450 GCF_000442215.2 Lipotes vexillifer
GCAGGCAAAAGATTCCCCCAAACACCTTCTCAGGTGCATACATGCTGTTTGCATGTTGATTGTCAAATAATCTTTCCTTTGTGTTTGTATGAAAAAGCTATTTAATAAGATATTGTCTTTTCTCTAAATAAACACACTGTTCATTAATTAACAAAAATTCAATATAAAAATAGAAATTAGCAGCAGGAA
>NW_006770652.1:2285460-2302698 GCF_000442215.2 Lipotes vexillifer
AGATATAATAGGCTTTGTGTTTTATCAAAATCCCATTGCGAGTAACAACAGGCATTAAAGTTGGATTCCAGTATTTTTATTATAATCTGATTTATGTCTAACAAGGCCTTATCGTTTCCACATACCACCCCTTTCAACAAGTGACAGAAAGGCAAAATCTGGGCTGTTCAAATGATACCACCGAACAGCAACTGGAAATAATTGATCTCTTCCTATTTAGGGTCAACTTAATCAGCTGTGCTAAATTAGCTGAACTGGAATTTTCAGGCCTAATTTATCTATGTGTACAGACATATTCTCAAACAAGACTTCCAAATTATTAGATAAAAATTCTTTTTACAGTAATTGTGTACCTCTGTCCACTTTGCATAAGATCACCTGCAGTAATTTATGACATTCTTCGAACTCTCAAGACTGTCCACAGGGTTTCACTAATGACAGTCTAAATGTGATGAATAAAACTCGGGTTTCCTGCCATTTGACCCTGTGCAATTGTTATAATCCCCTTGGCTCTGATTCAAGTTGTAATAATTACATTAGATGCGATTGGAAAGGCAATATCTTACTGGCTCATTTGGCTGAGCATTTCAAAGCACTGTCATCAGAGTAGAGCTTTAATGGTAATCAAAGTCCATCTTAAAGGGTTTGAGTAAAAATTTTTAAAAAGCAAAAGATCTTTTTTTAATCCCTTAGAATACTGAAGCATTAGTCACGTCCAACCCCACCCAAACCCCAATTAGACAGAACTCAGCTTGTTTTCTGCCAGATCTGATCACTTTTTACAGAAAGCAGTCCTCAACAAAAGAAATCATTCACGTGTTTTACAACTAGATATTGATTTGAAGGTTTTTAATAGCCTGAAATTAAGGTGAAGATTTGGCATACTTGATTGATTCTCTCCATCACCACTTATTAATAGTTGTATATTGAAATTGGAATCAGTAGATTGAATGGTTTTTCCTTTATGCCATCTACTGATACTGAACGAGGAAATGTTCTAAGGCTGCCCTTCATTTCTGACAATAAATGAGCCTGTGAATCATTTAAGCAAATCAGCTCACTATTGCTGCCCACAGTGAACCCATGCGAGGGATTTGGAGCTGGAGAACACTGGATTAAATTTCATTTCTACCACTTATTAATTATGTGACCTAGGCAAATTACCTCCAGTCTCCAAGTCTCATAAAAATGAAGATCATAATACTTGCCTCATTAAGTTGTTATGAGAATAAAATGTTAAAGGCTCAGCAGCATGCCTGGCAATTTTTAAGCATTCAGAAAAGTGATATTATTGTTATACCTTTTCTTTGGTGGATTATTTTATAATAAATCACTCTAATCCTTCATATCTTTCAAAACCATGGTAGAAATTTAACTCTCATACCAATTTGCACCTTTAAAATTAGAAAAATTTTAACATTGGCTAGGGTATCTTTTAAAATGAGTACTTTTACACATTGCTAGTAAAAGTACATGTGGGTATGTTCCTTCTGGAAAACAATTTGGCAAATATATCAAAAATTTTAAATATGTTCACATACCTCAGGTCAGTATTTCCTTTCCTAATAATCTATCCTAAGGTTTTAGACATAAAGATGTTCACTGAAGAATCATTTAAAATACAAAAAGTCAGAACCAATTTATATATTCACTAGTTATGAATTATGGCTCAAAGATAGGCACAGAAGGAGTTCAATTAAAACTCTAGTCACTATATATAAAGTAAACATAGGAAAACTTTGAAAGGTAGAGAGGAGGCAGACTGGCACAGGACCTGGGGAAAGACACTGAAGTGAGTTCCCTGGGCTTTCTTTTTGCGAGAGAAGCAGTCACCTGTAAGTGCCAACAGGCACCCACAAGGAGAAGGAAAAAAAGCCCCAAGAAGAGACAATTATCTCTAACCAAAGGACTAGGAAAGGAGTAGCCAAGCAAGATAGAAAACATTTAGACTATAACCGCCACTACCCCAACCACCTTGGCCTCAGGGAGAGAGGTGCCTCATTACTGCTCCCCACATGGTCTCTACCATCAGTGCTGTGGGGGAGAGGTGCCTTGCTACCACAAAGTGAGGGTAGCAGTCCAAATGGCCACCCCAGTGGTGACAGAAAAATGTGCAGCCCCACTCCCAACACTGTCAGCAAAGGCTGAGAGGGGATTATAGATTTGCTGGGCATGCCTTCTCCCTTAGTGGAGTCAAGAATCTCATCCCAGCCTGACCATAACAATGCCCCTCTCTCACAATGTCAGTAGAGATCACAGGTGGAGCCTGAATCCTCTGCCCACCTATCAGTTATAGGACTACGCCCGCCCACCCTGTCCCCTGGGTGTCAATAGAGACCAAGGGGGTAATCTAGACATCTACCACCACTTGGCAGTGAGGAGGCAGCTTCCCACCCACTTCCCCTCTGGAACAGTGTCAGATAAAGTCTCCTGAACCAGAAGATTTCAGTAAGATCCAGAGTTTCATAACAGAACACTGTAAATGTCTAGGATACAACTGAACGTCACTTGTCATGCAAGAAGCAGCAAAATCTCAACTTGAAGGAGAAAAAAATCAATAAACAGACGCCAACACTGAGATAACACAGATGTTGGAATTATCTGACAAAGATTTTATAGCAGCCATGTAGCTTCAACAATTATGAACATGCTTGAAAAAAATGAAAACAATAGAAAGTTGCAGTTTTTATAATGATGATATAAATTAGAAACAAATGGAAATTCTAGAATTGAAAAATGCAATAAACAAAAAAAGAAAAGAACTCAATGGATAAGCCCAACAGCAGAATGCAGAGGATGGAGAAAAAGATCAGTAAACTTGAAGATAGAACAATAGAAATAACCCAATCTGAACAACAGAGAGAAAATGGACTAGGGGAAAAAAAAGAAAAAAAAAAACAACAAGGACAGAGACCGGGGGACAACAACAAAAGAGCTAACATTTGTGTCATTGGAGTTCCAGGACAGGAGAAAGAAGCAGGGCTGAGAAAGTATTTTTAAATAATGGCTGAAAATTTCCCAAATTTGGCACAATGCATACATATTCAAGACACTGGCCAAACTCCAAAGAGAAACTCGAAGAATTCTGCAATAACACACACCATAGTCAAACTTCTGAAAACCAAAGACAAAGAAAAAAATCTTAAGAGCAGCAAGAGACAAATGATGCCTTACCTACAGGAGAAAAACAATTCAAATGACAGAATTTCTCACCAGAAGCCATGAGGGCTTGTAGGAAGTGGCACAACATTTTTCAGGTGCTGAAAGTAAACACCCATCAACCTAGAATTCTACATCCAACAAAAGTATCCTTCATATGGGGAGGGGGAAGGGTGAGGTGTGTTAGGGCGAGAGAGAGACATGGACATATATATACTAACAAACATAAGGTAGATAGCCAGTGGGAAGCAGCCGCATGGCACAGGGAAACTGGCTCGGTTCTTTGTGGCTGTCTGGAGGGGTGGGATAGGGAGGGTGGGAGGGAGGGAGACAAAGAGGGAAGAGATATGGGAACATATATATATGTATAACTGACTCACTCTGTTATAAAGCAGAAACTAACACACCATTGTAAAGCAATTATACCCCAATAAAGATGTTAAAAAAAAAAAAAAGTATCCTTCAGTAATGAAGAGGAAATCAAGACATTATAAGAGGAAGTAAAACAAAGAGAATTTGTCTACCAATAGATTTACTCTAAAAGAATGACTAAAGGAAGTTCCTGAAACAGAAGGTAAACAATAAAAGAAGGACCCTTGGGGCTTCCCTGATGGCACAGTGGTTGAGAGTCCGCCTGCCAATGCAGGGGAGACGGGTTCGTGCCCCGGTCCGGGAAGATCCCACATGCCGCGGAGCAACTAGGCCTGTGAGCCACGGCCGCTGAGCCTGTGCATCCAGAGCCTGTGCTCCGCAACGGGAGAGGCCACAACAGTGAGAGGCCCGTGTACCTCAAAAAGAAAAGGAGGACTCTTGGAACATCAGTGTACACTTTTGTGTTCTGTCTCCATTTTCCATGAGTATGGGTAATTTAACCAGAATTTTTTTAATGTTAACAATAATAACAACAACAGCACTTATTTTCCTTTTACTAATTCAGTTAATAGCAAATTATTTCATCTATTAAAATATTCATTTGCCCTTTTTCTTCTATTTTTCTGTGTATTTATCTTCTATCTCTTTAACTTGGCAATAGGAGCCCCATGAACAATATTCAATTTTTCATTTCTTTCTCATCTCTGTAAACAGAGGCTTACAGAGTTTAAGCAACTTCCCCCAATTCATAAAGCTAATAAATATCAGACAAAGATTCAAACCCAGGTTTGTTTGATTCCAGATACTGAACTTTAAACCATAAAGCTATATATCTTCAATTTGCCAAGAATATACTGTCTCTGACAATCATACAGTTCAATCAGTTCCCTCTTTCCTGGAACAAAGCTGATTAAAGATTTAGAGCAAGTTGATGAGTTATAAAACAAGGAATATCTTCTCCCCCTTTTTTGCAGATGAAAAACGATGTATTTTGGAGAGGTGCTTTTCCTAAGCTTCATTACTTCGGTGACTTTGACCAGGAAAGACAATTCCACTCCATTCCAACCCTTTAGGTAAATTTAGCCACCTCACTGAGTCACACTGGTCTCTCCTAAAGAATGACTCCAGTATTGGCATTACTCTTCTGGAACTTCTCAGGACCAGCATCCACTATATGTAGAGCTCCACTCTCCTGATACCACCTTGCCCCCCTTATTTTTGGTTCTTATCAAACTCTTTCTCTTAATGGAGCCTTTTGCTTGGTGACTCAATTTAGACTAGGACACACAAGAGTGTGTTCAGTCCTCTGGCCCTATATGCTAACACTTTTGATAAATGACACTTCACTTGCCTCCCATCTCTGGGCCCAGGGACCCTATCTTCACCAAACTATCTCCTGTCCTCACAAACACACACACATACAGAGCAGGGAAGGAAGGTGTGGCAAGAGAAGCAGGTTATGCTGATGGAAGCAAGCAACACATACTTCCCTCCAGGTCATATTTACAGAGATTTAGGCGTTATTTAATAGGCATAAGTCTTAGATAGAAGAGGCTGAAAGAATCTCCTGACCTCTGCCAAGGGAGTTCAGGGAAATCACGGAACAAAAAGGAGTCTTTAAAAATCCAGTAAAATTCCGCATATTTATCTGAGAAAAAAATCTCCAGGGAAGAGGTTCTCCAGCTTCTCTGTGTCACTCATTTAAGGTCCGATCATGTATTTTGCGGAAACAATAGGACAAAGGAAGGCAGTTTCCAGTCAACAAAATCATACTGAGACACCAGGGGGCATGGAAATGAGAAGTGGATGAAACCAGAGGAAATAAAATGTAGGATTTGTTGGCAGTGTTTGTTGAAGAAGGAAGAGGAGGAGGAGAGACCAGGAAGGAAGGGAGGGAGGAAAATAAGAACGAGTCAGCCTGGAGAGGAAGAAATGAATTTTTTGTCAAAAACATTTTCATTGCTGGAATTCCATTAATATCTCTAGCACAATAGAATATTCTCCCTTTCTCTTATTGCTCAAATGTTTTCTTTCTACTCTGTGAATCTCACCTCTTCCTTCAGACTTCAATGATCAAGGCTTTCCTTCACCGTGATATTTACACTCTATGTTTATGGCCTTTGACTCTTCCTGCCTAAATTTCAGCAGTTGCACACTGCCTGGTTCATCACCCCAACCCCACGGCCCGTCCGCCTCGCGAGCTTGGCTGCCTCTGGCACAGCTCCTGTGGCTCCACTCACCCTGCTCACAAAACGTCATCAAGTGCAAATCTGCCTGGCAGATAAGGCCTTCCACTATTTGGCTTCAGCCCATGCTTCCAACCAACCTTATTTTTCAGTTCTTTGCTTCTTGTTAATAAAGTTTTGAGGGCAAACAGGTGGTAATATCCACTGAGTCCCAACTGCAAACATGTATCTTTCGCTATCGGGAAAGTTGTAAAGGAAATAGCAGAGGTAGCCCCTCCCCAGAGAAACTCAAAGCCAAGTGAAGACGAAATTACTTCAGCAAAGAACTTAAGAGTTATAGTTAAGATGCACTTGCACTTATCAGACACTTGCTAAGGAGGATCTGAAGAAGGGCAGGAACCAGAACACATAAAGCATTTTTGAGGTGACATTAGAAGCATATATATGTGAGGGCTGAGTGCAGGTAATACTGTTCACTAAGCTTTGTTACAAAATTAACGGGGGAAATAAGATCTTTCAAATATATCTTTATGCATTTACAATCTTCTTTAATTCTGATCAACTCAGGGCTGGACGAATGTGCCTCTTCTTTAAGGGGCAGATTTGGGTAGACAAGAAATACGAGATTGTGATCATGCTGAACCAGGTTATTTGCTGTTATAGAGTTAGACTGCAATTTCCAAATAGGCTTTCAAAATAATGAGGAGGGGAGGGGCCCATTAAGCCAACATTTGCATGAGCCTTGAGGGAACTCAGTCACCAAAGGCCCTGTCAGATCTGTTACTGAACTAGTCAGTCAAAGAAATTTACTCTGATGAAAAAAAATAGGCATTTTTCACAATCACCATTACTTAAAGATGCAAATGCTGTGTGAAAAATAGTACCTAAACTCAGCTGTGATTTAACACTACCTACTCCCATAATGAGTGTTCAAAAGGATGACTCAATAGATCCTCCAGGAGAACATGTAATTGCTTTTAATAATCTAGGGGATTCTTTAATTATGTGAATTAAAATCAAAATTGAGAAAAAATTATAGCTTCCTTCGCTGGAGGACTAACTGTATACCACCAAAGAATGTACTCACAGCAAACAAATTTTCATTGGTTTGCATAAACCAGACATTATATCTGAATCAAAAATGAATAATTCAAGAAAAGAAATACCGACTTGTTTCATATTCAAATGTTGATATACGCTTGTGACATTAAGAAACTGACTATTTATTGGTTTGGCTTATTTTGTATTCATAATAAAATTTTAAAATCCTGTGACAATATAATTTACCCTCTCCCATAAACATTAGATTCTTCAATTTTGGAGCTAAAGCAAGAAAGAATCTCTGCTTTTCATTTGTTTGCTTGCTTTTTACATAACTCTAAAGCAGTTCAAAAAAATTTTTTTAATTAAAAAAATATTTTTAAAGATATAAAATTATCTGTTGCCATTTAGATTAAAAAAAACATTGTTTGAACTAAAGTCAAACTCATTTGTGTATATATCATTATCTTCATGTGATCTTATATTTCATTTTTAAAAGTGGCATTTTCTACTCTTGTAACATGAGTATATTCAACAAGCTATCAAAGAGAGTTGTTTTTATAACTCAGATGGCAATAGCATTGACTGAATTTCATCCCTCCTACCCTAAATCCTTCTGACAGATCATGTGGTTTAATTTAAATGATCTGACAGATCATGTGGTTTCCTCTATCTGTACCCATAGATCACTATGACTTAAAAGAATGGATTCATGGTTTTCTGGGGGGTTTTTTGGAAGTTTCTAAGCATAATTACAGAGTAGCAGAGAAAACACACCAAGAGCATCACTACAGATTTAGTGACCATCTGCTGAGACACTGATCATATTCTGCCTGGTGTTGACATTATTTTGTTTAAACAAGGGGTCCCCAACTTCTGGCCCAAAGGGGGTAGAGAGTGGAACTTGGGCTCAGTCTGTGTGCCTCCAATGCTCATAGTGGTTTAGACATCACAAAGTCCCTGTGAGCTGCTTATCTATTGGATATGTCACCAAGAAATGCCTCAAGGGATGAGTGGAGATGAGACACCTGGTGCTGCCAATTCCTGAGCCTTTCTGTGGTCATGCAATGTAATTTGATTTGATTCTTGACTTTTTTCCGATACCAGCTTAGGATTCAAACTTCTCAGGTCTTCCAAGTCCTCCGAATTTCTATGTAAGTTTCAAAATCAGACTGGGATTTTGATTCGGATAGCACCAAACCTATATATGAACCTCAGGAGAATGGACATCCTAACCATATTGAATCTTCTGACCCCTGAACGAGCCATGTGGCTGCCAGGGTCTTGATGCTCTAGCCTGGTGTCAGGTCTGAATCTCTGAGGTGGGAGAGCTGAGTTCAGGACATTGGGCCACCAGAGACCTCCCGGCCCAACGTAATATCAATCAACAAGAGATCTCCCAGAGATCTCTGTCTCAATGGAAGACCCAGCTCTACCCAATGGCCAGCAGTGCTGGACGCCCCATGCCAAACAACTAGCAAGACAGGAACACAACCCCACCCATTAGCAGAGAGGTTGCCTAAAATCATACTAAGTTCACAGACACCCCAAAACACACCACCGGACGTGGCCCTGTCCACCAGAAAGATAAGATCCAGCCCCACCCACCAGAACACAGGCACCAGTACCCCCCCTCATCAGGAGGCCAAACACAAGCCACTGAACCAACTTCACCCACTGGGGGCAGACACCAAAAAAAACGGGAACTATGAAGCTGCAGCCTGCAAAAAGGAGACCCCCAAACACAGTAAGTTAAACAAAATGAGAAGACAGAGAAGTATGCAGCAGATGAAGGAGCAAGGTAAAAACCCACCAGACAAAACAAATGAAGAGGAACTAGGCAGTCCACCTGAAAAAGAATTCAGAGTAATGACAGTAAAGATGATCCAAAATCTTGGAAATAGAATGGAGAAAATACAAGAAACACTTAACAAGGACCTAGAAGAACTAAAGAGCAAACAATGATGAACAACACAATAAATGAAATTTAAAATACTCTAGAAAGAATCAGTAGCAGAATAACTGAGGCAGAAGAACGGATAAGCGACCTGGAAGATAAAATAGTGGAAATAACTACTGCAGAGCAGAATAAAGAAAAAAGAATGAAAAGACTTGAGGACAGTCTCAGAGACCTCTAGAACAACATTAAATGCACCAACATTCGAATTATATGGGTGCCAGAAGAAGAAGAGAAAAAGAAAGAGACTGAGAAAATATTTGAAGAGATTATAGTTGAAAACTTCCCTAACATGGGAAAGGAAATAGTCAATCAAGTCCAGGAAGTGCAGAGAGTCCCATACAGGATAAATCGAAGGAGAAACGTGCCAAGACATTTATTAATCAAACTATCAAAATTTAAATACAAAGAAAAAATATTAAATGCAGCAAGGGAAAAGCAACAAATAACATACAAGGGAATCCCCATAAGGTTAACAGCTGGTCGTTCAGCAGAAACTCTGCAAACCAGAAGGGAGGGGCAGGACATATTTAAAGTGATGAAAGGGAAAAACCTAAAACCAAGATTACTCTACCCAGCAAAGGTCTCATTCGGATTGGATGGGGAAATTAAAACCTTTACAGACAAGCAAAAGTTAAGAGAATACAGCACCACCAAACCAGTTTTACAACACATGCTAAAGGAACTTCTCTAGGCAGGAAACACATGAGAAGGAGAAGACCTACAAAAACAAACCCAAAACAATTAAGAAAATGGTAATAGGAACAAACATATCTATAATTACCTTAAATGTAAATGGATTGAATGCTCCAACCAAAAGACACAGACTGGCTGAATGGATACAAAAACAAGACCCATATATATGCTGTCTACAAGAGACCCACTTCAGACCTAGGGACACATACAGACTGAAAGTGAGGGGATGGAAAAAAGATATTTCATGCAAATGGAAATCAAAAGAAAGCTGGAGTAGGAATTGTTATACTACAATTCTCATATCACACAAAATAGACTTTAAAATAAAAACTATTACAAGAGACAAAGAAGAACACTACATAATGATCAGGGATCAATCCAAGAAGGAGATATAACAATTGTAAATATATATGCACCCAACATAGGAGCACCTCAATACATAAGGCAAATGCTAACAGCCATAAAAGGGGAAATCAACAGTAACACAATCATAGTAGGGGATTTTAACAACCCACTTTCACCAATAGACAGATCATCCAAATGAAAACAAATAAGGAAACACAAGCTTTAAATGATACATTAAACAAGATGGACTTAATTGATATTTACAGGACATTCCATCCAGAAACAACAGAATACACTTTCTTCTCAAGTGCTCATGGAACATTCTCCAGGATAAACCATAACTTGGGTTGCAAATCAAGCCTTGGTAAATTTAAGGAAATTGAAATCGAATCAAGTATCTTTTCTGAACAAAACACTATGAGACTAGATATCAATTACAGGAAAAAAATCTGTAAAAAATACAAACACATGGAGGCTAAACAGTACGCTACTAAATAATCAATAGATCACTGAAGAAATCAAAGAGGAAATCAAAAAATACCTAGAAACAAATGACAGTGAAAACACGACGACCCAAAACCTATGGGATGTAGCAAAAGCAGTTCTAAGGGGGAAGTTTACAGCAATACAATCCTACCTCAAGAAACAAAAATATCTCAAATAAACAACCTAACCGTACACCTAAAGCAATTAGAGAGAAAAAAAAAAAAAAAGCAACCCAAAGTCAGCAGAAGGAAAGAAATCATAAAGATCAGGTCAGAAATAAATGAAAAAGAAATGAAGGAAACGATAGCAAAGATCAATAAAAGTAAAAGCTGGTTCTTTGAGAAGATGAACAAAATTGATAAACCATTAGCTAGACTCATCAAGAAAAAAAGGGTAAAGACACAAATCAATAGAATTAGAAGTGAAAAAGCAGTAACAACTGACACTGCAAAAATACAAAGGATCATGACAGATTACTACAAGCAACTCTATGCCAATAAAATGCACAACCTGGAAGAAAGGGACTAATGCTTAGAAAAGCACAACCTTCCAAGACTGAACCAGGAAGAAATAGAAAATATAAACAGACCTATCACAAGCACTGAAATTGAAACTGTGATTAAAAATCTTCCAAGAAACAAAAGCCCCAGACCAGATGGCTTCACAGGCTAATTCTATCAAACATTTAGAGAAGAGCTAAGACCTATCCTTCTTAAACTCTTCCAAAATACAGCAGAGGGAGGAACACTCCCAAACTCATTCTACAAGGCCACCGTCACCCTGATACCAAAATCAGACAAAGATGTCACAAAGAAAGAAAGCTACAGGCCAATATCACTGATGAACATAGATGCAAAAATTCTCAACAAAGTACTAGCAAACAGGATCCAACAGCACAGTAAAAGGATCATACACTGTGATCAAGTGGGGTTTATCTCAGGAATGCAAGGATTCTTCAATATACTCAAATCAATCAATGTGATACACCATATTAACAAATTGAAGGAGAAAAACCATATGATCATTTCAACAGATGCAGAGAAAGCTTTTGACAAAATTCAACACCCAATTATGATAGAAAAAAACTCTCCAGAAAGTAGGCATAGAAGGAACCTACCTCAACATAATAAAGGCCATATATGACAAACCCACAGCCAACATGATGCTACTAGAAAACTACTAGAGCTAATCAATTAATTTGGTAGAGTAACAGGATACAAAATTAATGTCCGGAAAGCTCTTGCATTCCTATACACTAATGATGAAAAATCTGAAAGAGAAATTAGGGAAACGCTCCCACCGACCACTGCAAGAAAAAGAATAGAATACCTAGGAATAAACTTACCTAAGGAGAAAAAAGACCTTATGCAGAAAACTAAAAGACACTGATGAAAGAAATTAAAGATGATACAAACAGATGGAGAGATATACCATGTCCTTGGATTGGAAGAATCAACCCTGTGAAAATGACTATACCACCCAAAGCAACCTACAGATTCAATGCAATCCCTATCAAACTACCAATGGCATTTTTCGCAGAACTAGAACAAAAAACTGCACAATTTGTAGGAAAACACAAAAGACTCTGAATAGCCAAAGCACTCTTGAGAAAGAAAAACAGAGCTGGAGGAATCAGGCTCCCAGACTTCAGGTTATACTACAAAGCTACAGTAATCAAGATAGTATGGTACTGGTACTGGCACAAAATCAGAAATACAGATCAATGGAACAGGATAGAAAGCCCAGAGATAAACCCACACACATATGGTCACTTTATCTTCGATAAAGGAGGAAATAATATACAGTGGAGAAAAGACAGCCTCTTCAATAAGTGGTGCTGGGAAAACTGGACAGCTCCATGTAAAAGAATGAAATTAGAAAACTTCCTAATGCCATACACAAAAATAAACTCAAAATGGATTAAAGACCTAAATGTAATTATGGCCAGACACTATAAAACTCTTAGAGGAAAACATAGGCAGAACACTCTATGACATAAATCACAGCAAGATCCTTTTTGACCCACCTCCTAGAGAAATGGAAATAAAAAGAAAAATAAACAAATGGGACCTAATGAAACGTAAAAGTTTTGCACCGCAAAGGAAACCATAAAGAAGACGAAAAGACAACCCTCAGAATGGGAGAAAATATTTGTAAATGAATCAACGGACAAAGGATTAATCTCCAAAATATATAAACAGCCCATGCAGCTCAATATTAAAAAAAACAAACAAGCCAGTCCAAAAATGGGCACAAGACCTAAATAGACATTTCTCCAAAGAAGATATACAGATTGCCAACAAACACATGAAAGGATGCTCAACATCATTAATCATTAGAGAAATGCAAATCAAAACTACAATGAGGTATCACCTGACACTGGTCAGAATGGCCATCCTCAAAAAATCTACAAACAATAAATGCTGGAGAGGGTGTGGAGAAAAGGGAACCATCTTGCACTGCTGGTGGGAATGTAAATTGATACATCCACTATGAAGAACAGTACGGAGGTTCCCTAAAAAACTAAAAATAGAAGTACCATATGACCCAGCAATCCTACTACTGGGCATATACCCTGAGAAAACCATAATTCAAAAAGAGTCACGTACCACAATGTTTCAATGCAGCACTATTTACAATAGCCAAGACATGGAAGCAGCCTAAGTGTCTACTGACACATAAATGGATAAAGAAGATGTGGCACATATATACGGGATATTACTCAGCCATAAAAAGAAACAAAATTGAGTTATTTGTAGTGAGGTGGACGGCCTACAGTCTGTCATACAGAGTGAAGTAAGTCAGAAAGAGAAAAACAAATACCATATGCTAACACATATATACGGAATTAAAAAAAAAAAAAAAAAAAAGGTTCTGATGAAACTATGGCCAGGACAGGAATAAAGATGCAAATGTAGAGAATGGACTTGAGGACAAGGGGAGGGGGAAGGGGAAGCTGGGACAAAGTGAGAGAGTAGCACTGACATATTTACACTACCAAATGTAAAATAGATAGCTAGTGGGAAGCAGCTGCGTAGCACAGGGAGATCAGCTCTGTGCTCTGTGATTATCTAGAGGGGTGGGATAAGGAGGGTGGGAGGGAGATACAAGAAGGAGGGGATATAGGGATATATGTATACATATAGCTGATCCACTTTGTTATACATCAGAAACTAACACAACATTGTAAAGCAATTATACTCCAATAAAGATGTTAAAACAAAAACAAGGTGTCCCCAACCCCCAGGCCACACAGCAGGAAGTGAGGTGAGCAGCGGGTGAGCGAAGCTTCATCTGTATTTACAGCCACTCCCCATCACTCGCATTACCACCTGAGGTCCGCCTCCTGCCAGATCAGCAGTGGCATTAGATTGTCTTAGGAGTGTGAACCCTACTGTGAACCGTGCGTGCGAGGGATCTAGGTCGTGCGCTCCTTATGAGAATCTAAAGCCTGATGATCTGAGTGGGAGCTAAGGCGGTGATGCTAGCTCTGGGGAGTCGCTGCAAAAACAGATTATCATTAACAGATAGGTTTGACTGCACAGAGACCATAATAAATCACTTGCTTGCAGACTCATATCAAAGCACTATCAGTGAGTGGCAAGTGAAAACAAGCTCAGGGCTCACACTGATTCTGCATTATGGTGAGTTGTATAATCATTTCATTATATATTACGATGTAATAAGAATAGAAATAAAGTGCACAATAAATATAATGCACTTGAATCATCCTGAAAACATCCCCCTCACCTGGGCTGTGGAAAGACTGTCTTCCACAAATCCAGTCCCTGGTGCCAAAAAGGTTGGGGACCGCTGGTTTAAACACAGGCAAATTGTGTCTTATTCATCTTTCTATCCTCCACAGTGCCTAGCTATGCACACCGTAGGAGCTCACTAAACATCTGTCAAATTTCTGACCAAATAAATGAATAACTAATGACTGCCGCCTTATTTCTATTCAGAAAAGTGTGAAACAAACCCACCTGTATGCCTTTCCCAGATGAAATGAAGAACTAGCTTCTAATGGAAGTAGTTTGGCTCTCAGTATGGCTAACCAAGGTCCTTCTATGCTCAAAATCACAAATTGAAAAGAGAAAAAAATATGAGTGTGCCTCTTAAATTTCTTAGAAGCATCCTATTATCCTGATGAAGAATGAACGACAAAATTTGGAGGATTTTCAGAGTTGAGGGTCTTGGGAAGAGTTGTTTTGTTTTAGCATTAAAGTGCATTCTCTAATCCCTTCTTTACACACACACACACACACACACACACACACACACACACACACACGTACATACACACACGCAGAGAAGATGTCACATGTGAAGAAGCTTGGGTACCTCCTAATTACAGCCTAGCCCTTAAATGTCGGCGCTTCCTAGAGTTCCGTCATTGGTTCAACTCTCTTTCTACTCTTCTTGCTCTCACTAAAGCCCTTAGTGACCCGAGTGGACCTGTCCCTCTGGCCCCATCCTCTACTATTCCCCTCCTCATAATATTTACTCATGGTTCATGGATATTCATAGCTCTCCAATTAGCACATCTCATTCTGTGTCTTTTTTCCACCTTTGCTCATGTTATTCCTTCTGCCCGACTTGCCTTCTCAACTCCCCAACCTCACTGCTTTTGCCCTTCCCCACCCCAGTCTCCCTTAGCCTGCCACCTCCTTTTCACACTATAAACACAGTTTAGGCATTATCATCATCCAACAGCATCCATCCACCCATCCATCACTGGGCTAAATGCAGTGCCCTTCGTCTGGATTTCTAGAGCATCCTGAGAACAACTCCATCATAGCCTTTGCCATATTTTTCAAAGTGTCCATTTTATGTTCCTGACTCCCCCATCAGATCTTGATTTACTTTAATGAAGAGACTGTTTCTTCTTCATCTTGGTATCTCCAGCACCTCATCTGATGCCAGCACCTGTGGATGTTCAGTAATTATGTGCTGAGATGATCTGAACTGAAATAAACTAAACTGATGTTTTTTTGGTTTGTTTTTTGTGGTACGTGGTCCTCTCACTGTTGTGGCCTCTCCCGCTGCGGAGCACAGGCTCCGGACGCGCAGGCTCAGCGGCCATGGCTCACGGGCCCAGTCGCTCCGCGGCATGTGGGATCTTCCCGGACCGGGGCACGAACCTGTGTCCCCTGCATCGGCAGGTGGACTCTCAACCACTGTGCCACCAGGGAAGCCCTAAACTGATGTTTAGTTTAAACCCTAATGCCCTTAATTTTTCATTGTGGAGAAAAAAAATAATCCTCTACCTTTCTGTTCTTAAACTGGGAAAATTGGTTTTCTCCTTCCTTTTTAAACACTATTTTCCCTTTTAGAATATGATTCTTCAAGACTTAAGACTTTCCAGAGGAGGTAAGAATTTAGTAAAATGTTCTATAGAGGTTTGATATTTCTCTAAATCTGTTTTATTCTCCAAGCCATTTCGGACTAGAAAATGATTCTTGGTATCAGTAACTGAAAAAAAAGAGCAGTCCAAGTCTTTAACACCAAGCACTCGAGGAGCGTAGTGAAAAACACCAGCGACTATGGGCCGTGTGGGTGGACTCAGCATGGCCGGAGTGCTCTGACTCCTGCAGAAGCCCCCTTTAGGGCACTGTGCCACCAGCTCTAGACGAGATAGTTTTGAGCCTTTAGTTAACTGAGCGGAAAAAGACGTCACATTTTTGCGGGGAATGGGGAGAATGTCACAGTCAGATTTTTCAGGACCGTCTAAGGTCAAGTATGTGGTGAGAATTCATCTTTGGAAAGCACACAGAGGGTTCTGCCATCAGGCCTTTTAGAACCCCCCCCAAATCCACTGTAGGTAGCACTTAGGAAATTAGTAAACGGTGGAGACTGTTTACCATTCCCTTGATTGCTCCAGGGAAGATTTATGCTTTTTTTAAAAAATGAAGAAAAGAAAAGAAAAAGAAGGGTGGGGAGAAGAGACCACTGTTGGCATCCCAGGTTTTTTTAAGCTGTATATGGTCTCACTGAGCAAATAAAATAATTCTAGGCAATTATGTAGAGGCCAGCAAACTCAAATGAACCCATGCACAAGGTAGCAGGTCGACTGAGCACTGTGCCATGCAGTCCAAGCAAGGAATGTAATGTTCAATGAAACTTGGTTCAAATATCCCTACATTAAATATTTTATTGGGTATAGCATTTATACACACTCTGGTGAAAAATCTTGTCTTACAGCTTTCCATTGACCCTTTCAGATAATATAATCTCTGGTTCCTCTGAACCTGGATTAAGAATTTTAATTTGACAATTCAACCAATCTTAGAATTGCTGTCATCAAAGATACTAATTTTTTTTTAATATGGTGGTAGAAAAGACATATGTTCTGCTTTCACTTCAAGCTACATTATAAAACCAAAAATACACCTTCTCCCTAGTTCAGAGAAAGAGCCCTAGACTAAGTACAAACCCATAACGTGTCAGGACAACCAGTTCACAAAACCAGTTCATCCTTTTCTGAATCCTTGGCTTAGTACCAGTGGAAAGTGTAATGCACTGAGCTACATAAATATACTCCACCAATGTGTTAATAAATTAATGACTTGAGAAATACATATTTAGACTTCATATGAGTAGGAGTGATTCCAGAGTCTGAAATATCTTATTGAAACATTTGGCTATAAAAAAATAACAGAAAATATTTACTATGAGAACATATTTCTCATCATCTTGTGGATACTTTGGTATTAGATAGAAAGTCTAAAAATTCCTAATCTCTTTTGCTGTCTTATAAAAACCTTATGGTTAGCATATCGTTTTAAGATAGCAGAAAAAGACTTACAATACACTTATGGCAAAACTAAAACAGCTTATTATCTATTTCACAAGATACTAGTATAATAACACACACATACATATAAAACTTCTTTGTCTATTGCCTAAAATCAAAATATTATGAAAGAAAGAGTTCAGGATCTTGAAAATTAATCAATGCACTCAACACCAAAATTCTAAGTGTACAAATGTTCAGCA
>NW_006770652.1:2302742-2309047 GCF_000442215.2 Lipotes vexillifer
TTCAGCAGGGAAATGTGTTCAAAATAGATAAAAAGTAGTTTTCCAGTAATGTTGACAATGCAAGATTATTGTGATATTTGCAAAAGAGAATTTCAACAAAAGAAGACTTGCATATTTAATTCACTAGCTTTAATTTCTCTCTGAATATAATGGAGATTAAATTCATTTGCATCAGATTTTGGTGTTAATGCTGAAGAATTTATTAGCCCCTTTTCCAGCACTGTGTTAGAAGTACTTACTTTCTTTCCTCTAGATGTTCTAAGATTTTAACCTCACAGGAGTCAGGAAGTTTCAACAGAATATCAGTGTAAAATCACCAGTCTCAGGCTTGGATTCCTGGGGCAGCTGCAGCCAGATTTGTTGTGTGTTGTCCTAGGTACCGGCTGTGCTGATAGTTGCAGGGGGAATGTCCTCTATTTATCTAGGCATGGTGAACTGCATTAGGTATGAGTAAATAACAGCCAAGGTCTAGAAGCCACTGCATTCAAAACATTTACTGTATGAAAGTTTGTGCTTGACTGGCTCAAGTATGCTTATTATAATAGACTAAGAAAAAAAATGCAGATGGTATATGGTTACAAAAACATGGTGGCAATTGAAAAATCTGTAGCTTTTCTTTATTCTGAAGATCACTACCCACCTCCCTGACTACCACTGTCTTTGTTCCAAGAAGGATGACCATGTTAAGATCAAAGTTCTGGGCCTATAAGATGCATCATGTAAAAGGCAGTCTTCTTGGTTGTCTATAAAATGACAAAGAAAACACGAATAGAAATTCGTCCTTTGTTTCTTATAAGAAAAACAGTAGCTGTCTATAATTAAGGACCATATGTTTTCATTAAAACCTGAAAAATCTAAATTTATAACTTCTTAATAAAAAAATTCCAGCTTTGGCTAACACCCCCATTTTAAAAAAATTTCATTACATAGCGGGCACAATTTTAGATTGGCTAGTTTCTGCCCAGTTTTCTGCAAATATTCAAAAGCAGCAGTAACATTTCCTTTCTTAATGCAAAGGACTTGGTCAAGGTCTTTCATCAAATCATTGAATCTATTTATCCAAATGTATCTGTCCAGATTCTGGTCTCTAAACGCATTTGAATCTAAGCCACTCAGAGATCTGCTGTTTTATGTTTGCATATCAGATTATTCTGCTGTGCTGTTAAAAGTACATCTTCAGTGAAATGAAATTGGATGATTTCTAATCTTTTATGTTCAAACTTTTTATGTTTTAGAATTCTCCAAGGAAACTGGTATCATTTTCAATGGTAGTGCATTTCATGGCTTATAGGCCTCGAAATCTGGAGTTCTTTCTTAATGATTTCTGCAGTAATGACTGAGGCCTTTTACTGTCATGTACACAGGAAACGCAGTTGGTTTGGGGATGGGAGAGAGAACAAGTCATGACAGGTAAAAACAAATTGAAAGAGAAATACTAGCAATGTTGTTAGAAGCAGAAACTTTCTAATTTTCTGTTGTCATTGAGCAGAAAGTGATATGAACTAATGAAAGCAACAAATCTTGGTGCGGCATAAACATGGGGACTAAAAACATAAAAGGGGGAAAATAAGAAGTCCTTCTAATGAGGTTGCAACATGATGAGATATCATCATTTTCAAAAGAAGCTGAACTTCTGAAGAAACACACAGCAGTCCCACCACTGGTGTTCTCATGGGAAGTTGTTTTGGGAAAGAAGGAAAAGGAAAACTGACAATATTCTAGCAATGTGAGGCTCCTGTGTTATGTACTCAGGAGATTTAACTGAACAGAAGGGTGACAGCGTAGAGGTTTTCACATCTACCTTTATTAGCTTAAGAAATTTAACATTTAGATTCACTGTCCATGTTTATGTGTTATTTTCACCATGTTATTATAAATGTAAATATATGAGAGATACATTCTCCGAGATGTACACCAAACTCTTAATGGTGACTATTTCTGAAGAGTGACGTCGTGGGGAATGGGATGGGGGAGGACTTCCACTTTTTAATTTGTATGATTCTGCAGTTTAATTTTTTATGTGTGTGTATTTTACACAATAACATGTATACCTGTTTCCTTTGTAATTCATAAGCAGAAACTATGATATACCTATGTTTTAAAGAAACCCAACCTGTTCTGGCCATCCATGCTAAGAATTAATTTATGCTGAGCTAGACCCTTGTGGTAAGTTTAATAACTAAAACCTCTTAGCTTTAGTTATGTAGTGAGCTCTTTCTATCACAAATACTTTTAAAGTGAAATTCTAACGCAATATGAACAGGTAATATTGTTTCTAACGTTACTGCCTCTTTTTAGGAATAAAAATGCAGCACACCACTTGACTCAATCACTGCCTGCCAGGGGCAGGAGATACATGATCACAACTCAGGGTTTACCAATTTCCCCAGGAGCATGCCATGGGCAAGGAAACTTGGGGACTTCTTTTGTTTTCCACGTTTGCACTTCCCAGTGGACACAAGTGATGGAAAATACATGTAAGCGGGCACAGAGCCTAAAGGACTCACAACTGACACTACTCAAGGTACAGCATGAGCCAGGGGTTAGAGTTGCCATGACCAGCCACTTCTATCTTGGCACCCCCATCTAAATCCTATCACCCCTCAAAAAATCATCATCAACATATCTTCCATTTTGGTGCCAGCCATACTGGTAATCATTTCATATGCATGTCCATATACATTGTGTCTAAAGACAGGACTTCCCTGGCGGTCCACTGGTTAGGACACCGCTTTCACTGTGGAGGGTCCGGGTTCAATTCTTGGTCTGGGAACTAAGGTTCCCACAAGCTACGGGGTGGGGCCAAAAAAAAAAAAAAAAAAAAAAAGTAATTCACCAAACTCTCATCCCTCACAAAATGTTGCAGATTCGATTCTCCAGGAAACAGACCCTAAAACAGAAAGCTGTGCACTGGTTGTTACAAGGTGTGTTCTTGGGGTCAATAATTGTACAGATGTTAAGGAATTAGGTAGGATTGGGCAGAGGGAGTAATTGGGCTGCAATGAAGTCCCAACAGAGCCTTACCCAGTCCTACGGGGGAGCCCTGCAGCTGGGATGGCCCTGCAAAGCTGTCTGGAGTTGAAGCAAGGTCCCCCTTGGAAACCAGTGTTTAGACGCAGGCAGGGGCAGCACCTTGGGTAAAGTGGCTCTTTTCTTCCCAGTGCAGTGACCAGAGAGGGACGCTCACTCAGCTGCGAGAAGTCAGCATCATACTGCCAGCAGCTGGAGGTGCATGTGCTTCCATCCTGAACGGTGGATGGGAGCAGTGCTCACAGCGCCCAGCGTACTAAATACGTCAGCCTCTTTCTACAATAGAATGTTGGAACGTATCTGTAAGACTGAGAAGTTGGCACTTATTAACTGAGATTTATTCTGTCTGGCTCATTTGTACACTCTTAATGGGCCACCATGCATAATATTCTCTAGTTCATTCATTATTTTATTTAATTTCATTCAATTAAAAAACTGTAGGTTGAGTACCTACAGTATGCAGAGCACTGCTTAGCTCTGGTGATAGAAGAATGAACAAGGCAAAGTGCAGAAGGATGATAATCACGTTATAAAGTATTTATTGAGTTGTCAACTTGAGGCAGGCTCTGTGCATCTCATTTTAATTTTCTAACAACTTGGTAAAATTAAATTCTATTTTCATCTCCATTTTGCTAGCTGGGGAGACTCAAAATTGGAGGGGTTTAGTAACTTTTCCAAGGTCACTCAGCTAATAAGGTGTGGAACAGGGTTTGAGCCCAAAGAGAGTAATTCCAGAACTGGAGCCCCTAGCCTTTCCATGAGGGAAAAGTAACATAGAAAGACTACCTCAGTATAAAGTGATAAGCGCTGAATAGTAACAGAGGAAGACAATCTCGGTATAAAGTGGCAAGAGCTGAGGAAGAGTGTTAAGCAAGCATGTGCAGGAAAGAGCAGCGTCCAGCCTGGAGACCTGGGGTGAGGATTAGGGTCATCAGAGCGAATAAGGGTTAAAGAGCTTTCCAGGCAGATGGACTACCACAAACAAGGCAAGGACTTAAGGTAGAATTACAAGTAGTTCAAGGTTACTAGAGCATAAAAATGCAAAGCAGGGAGCAGCAGTAGGCGAAATGGGGCCAGGTCAAGGTCAGTTGGCTGTGCCCTGCTCAAGAATGTCTACTTGGGGGGCTTCCCTGGTGGCGCAGTGGTTGAGAGTCCGCCTGCCGATGCAGGGGACACGGGTTCGTGCCCCGGTCCGGGAAGATCCCACGTGCCGTGGAGCGGCTGGGCCCGTGAGCCATGGCCGCTGAGCCTGCGCGTCCGGAGCCTGTGCTCCGCGATGGGAGAGGCCACAGCAGTGAGAGGACCGTGTACCGCAAAAAATAAAATTAAATTAAAAAAAAGAATGTCTACTTAGGGACTTCCATGGTGGTCCGGTGGTTAAGACTCCGCGCTTCCACTGCAAGGGGCACCGGTGGGGGAATGACTATCCCGCATGCCCAGGCGCAGCCAAAAAACAAATAAATTAATTAAAAAAAGAATGTCTGCTTAATCCTAGAGGACAGAAAGCTATTCAAAAGTTTAAAATAAGGAAGAACAAGGTGGGATTTGTGTTTCAAAAGATCTCTCTACTCAGTGGAGGACGTAGGGTGCGGTGCCAACCTGTAGATGGTGAATGCTGTGGGGGGGAGGGAAGAGAGAGAGAGCACTGATGGCTGGAAGCTGACCAGGTCCTTGGTGGTGCTGCTGACTCACACAAGGAATCAGAAGGAGCCTTCGGTGTGGAGAGGGAGGGTTGCGCTGTGATGAGGAAAGGCTAGAGGGCAGATGTTTAATTCAGGTTAGCACTGTGTTTAAGGAGGTTACAGAACATACAAATATATATGTCCAGTGGGCAGCTGGATATTCAAATTGGAAGTGCAGATGAGAGACGGGGGCTGGATGTAGTTAAGAGACTTATTAGAAGGTAAGTGGTAGTGAAAGCTGCAGAGCTAAAATGACAGTGTGGAGGTTTTCTACACTGAGAGCAGACGATAAGGACAGTGGTAGATTGAGGACCAAACCTTCGAGAAGGGCAAGAGGAGGCGAGTTTACAAAGGAGGACAAAGGGTTGGAGAGGGCAGAGAACTGCCCAGCGTCAGAAAGAAAGAGAGCGAGCGAGCGCCTTCCAACAAAGAGGGTAGTTCCAGTGTCAAAGGCATGTGACAAATCAGGTAAGTCGAGTATTGGAAAGTGTTTATGGGGCTTGGCAATATGCCAGCATTGCTGACTTTTCCAGGAGCACTTCTTGGAAGTGGAGATGGTGGGAATCCAGTACCCTGAGGTGGAAAGGTGAATCGGAAGTAAAAGGGGAGAGCTACACGGCATTGACAGTTCGTTCAAGAAGGTTGAGGGAAATGAGTGCAAGACGGGAGCTACAGGGAAGCCAGTGCAAGAGGGCTGTTGCTTTTCTGTTTTGTTTTGTTTTGTTTTGTTTTTAACATTTCCGAGATAACTAATATATGTCAGACACTAGGAAGATAATTTTATCTTGAGATCTGGTCCCTGCCTTCAAGTTACTCATAATCTAGTGCAGTAGACAGAAACATGAATAGCCACAGAAAAATGTGATGAGAGTGGTGATAGCAGTGTGACGGAAGAACCAGGGGAAGAGGGAGGAGAAAGCCCCTGTCTTTGCTTAGAGGTCAGGAAGTAGGTGAATCAGCAGAAGAGCAGCAGATGATCAGCAGAGAACGCAACAGCTGTGGGACAGCACCGCGCAGTGTAGAAGACGGGAACATTCACTGAAATGAACGTTCCACGTGGCTAAGGGCAGGAGAATGGTAGAGGCAAGAGATGACACTAGGAAGGTAAGACTGAGTTCCATCTACCGAGGGCTTTGTTTGCCGCATTAAAGAATTGAACCCTTTTCTAAGTAATGGGGGAGCTGACTGAAGAGCTTTAAGCAGACCAAGTAATATGAACACTAGTGTTTTACAAGTCCCTGAGAGAAAAGAGGGTAGCCTGGAGGAAGCAACTATGGAGTCAGGAAGACAAGTTATGAGACCACTGCCATTTACGCTGGGGGAGTGACTAATGTAGCCAGGACGGAAGTGAAGAGAAGGAATAGATTTGAAGGAAAATAAAGAGATAGAATGCACAAAATATGATTATACTTATGTGGGGTGGCAGAAAAGGAACAGCAAATGATCATTCCAGATTTCTGAATTGGTGGCTGGATAGATGTAGAACCTATAACGAGAAAGTTTTAACGTTTATAAAATGTAAGGGGGCTTCCCTGGTGGCGCAGTGGTTGTGAGTCCGCCTGCCGATGCAGGGGACACGGGTTCGCGCCCCGG
>NW_006770652.1:2309253-2326986 GCF_000442215.2 Lipotes vexillifer
TGTGTGTGTGTGTGTGTGTGTGTGTGTGTGTGTGTGTGTGTGTGTGCGCGCGCGCGCGCACGCACACACGCGCACGCGCATGGGGCAGAGGGGCAGTAGAGGTTTCCCTAGATGTAAATAAAAGTAAAAAAAAAAAAAAAAAAAAAAATGTAAGGAGTTTGATCCTGAGATGCCCGTGTGATATCCAAGAGCACAAATATCCAAGTACCCACATTACAATGTTGAATTAAAATAAAAGCATAGGCAATCATCTGTGAGCTATGGTTGCAGCCACATACACCATGTGGAACTGAGACATGAGTTGTGCAGATGGTGGAAACGTGAGGATTCTCCCCCTCTATTTTCTAAAATGTAATTATATCATTTTTACAGCAAAAAGAAAGTCCATCTGTGCTTGGCACAGCTAAGAAATATATAAAGCACATTCAATAGATATGATTCTCTTCCACGGGAGTCTATAAATCTTTTCTACTCTAATGACCTTCAGCTCAGTGTACTTTGGAAACCAGGCCCTGAAGCTTTTCCCTCACTCGCTGGAACAGCTAAGCCTCTGGAATCTTAAATCCTGTGTTCCACCCTCAGACCACAGCTGCCTGCCTTTCTAGCTCCTTCATGCCGATCATTCCCATGATATGTGCTTTTCAACTTCATCAAAAGCTCCAGTTCCTTATAACCTCAACTTGACATCTCCAAATCTTTGACTCATCTTTTCCAACTAGGATGACTGATATAACTCCTTTTTATATTTCCTTGTCTAAATTCCAAAGCCTTGCTCATCCTCCCCCACCCCCAGATGCATTATATTGGGAGGACATCTAATCTTATAGACATACTAAGATATTAAACCCCAATCAGGAGGCAACTTTGACCACTACTTACAGCAGAGGTTGGTAGTTGCCTATCCCATAGCCTTCTTCCTTCCTAATAGAATCCAACTTTCTTCAGCATGACAGTGTGCAGAGCCAAAGATTCCACTTCTCAGATTCCCTTACAAATAGAAGTAACCAATGAGATAGATGTAGTAGTCATCTGGGTAGGGGTCCCACAAAGATCTTTAAAGGGAGCTGACTCATCTGGGAGGTCTGCTTCCTTTTGTCCTTTCCCCTTTCTTCCCTCTTCATTACTGAGATATAATGGCTGGAACTTCAGCAGCAACTTTACAACCATGAGGAAACCTTTAAAAAATCTCTGCATGCTAAAGATAGTGGGACAGAAACAAAGAAGGAGCCTGAGGGCATTGACAATATTGCATAGCTACCATATAGCCCTGGACTTCCTGCTTGCAGGCTTTTTTTGTTTGTTTTATGCCAAAGAAAACAGACACCTACCTTTTAAAAGTCACTGTTATCAAGTAACTGTTACTAATGACTTGACGGTTCCTAACAGACATACTACTGCATTCATTCATTCACTGACTGCCATGCATTTGCCGACTGCCTGTTCCGACTTCAGGAGTATTTGAGAAGTTTGGGTAAAAACAGAAAAAAGTATAAGAATAGTCTTCGAGTATACGTAAATCCCTATTTCTTCCATTTAAGGGAAGACAGATGTATCTTAAAAATCAAGAGGAACTCCATGGCAATCTAGATTTTGCAAACACACTAAAAACTATGGACAATAAGCGCTGTGCATTATCAAAGATGGCAGAGGGAGAAGTGGGACACAGTGATTGAGAAGGAAGGCGATGAGGTCAAACCATTCCTTCTCAGGCTGGAAGGAAGATCATGAGCAATGGATCAGGAAGGAAAACATAAAGCATAATTTCAGGAGGTACTAAGGACTACAGTCTGGCTGGACTCATTCTGCTATGAGCCCTCAGGTAAAACGGCCACATCCTCTCTGTTCTGGAGCTTTCCCCCTTGCAAAACCACATGTTTCTAACATGCTTAGAGGGTGTTGGGTAAACTCGGTACAACACTGTCAGTGGCACAGGATTTTTATTATTGTACCACACTTACCTTTCTTCATAAGCTTGCTATAAGATTAACAACTTTACACGGCGTTAATATTTCACAGACCTTCATGTCTTCATGTCCTAAGTTGTCTGCTAATGCCTGTGGGGTTTGTGCTAAATGAAATCGCTCTTCAAGGTGTATTTTGTGGGGTCCTCCCTGGTATGGCCTCCTTTGCTCAGTGCGTGTGCCTTACTATGTTTCTGTCCTGTTACGCTGTATTGGCTAATGTATCATGTCACTAAAGGTTTTGTTGTAATCTTTTACCAAACAATGTCATAAGCAGAATACACTCATCTTTCTATGGTCACAGTTCAGAAAGCTACACTGCTATTTAGTCACTTAAGTGACCGATAGGCAATGTTTAACCATCTGTGTACCACTGATATAAGACAGTACAAAAACTGACTACAGTAAAAACAAATACATTTCTATTTCCTCCTTTTCTCTCCAGTACGGATCCTAACTTGTCTTTAAGTCTTTAGTTAACTGACCCTACTCCTCAATTCCTTCTTTTCTCGTGACTCATTTCCTCTCTCTTCAAGTCTTTAATAATATTAAACGGCGTTTTTCAGATTTCTTCTACAGCCATTGAGTATTTCAGCATAAGGCTAATCTTTCAGTAACTCAATGCCTTGAGTAAAGGCCTTAACCTGCACAAACACTTAACCTGCTTCAGTTTGACAATCTGACTTTGTTTTCTAAAACCTGGTACTGTTTAAGACAAAAGTATCATGGGCTGTGTGTTGAGCATGTCAGAGACCAAACTTACTTAACCTGTGGAAGAAACATCTTTGGGGAGGCTCTTGGGAGATGGGAGAACACAGATCTTTATCCATCCTGGCTCCAAGATAAGGACCAATATGCCCTCATACTGACCTTTATTTATTTATTTTTTGCTCCTGACCTGGGAGCAAGTGGCAAAGATGAGGGTCCTCCTCTCTGATTGGAAGGCACTAAAGCCCATCATATTCACCTTGCAGAGCAATCGTTTAGGTAATGGCATTCTTTTCAGATGTCCCCCATGAAAAACCAGCACAAAGGGTCTTAAGTTCTTGGATAAGTTTACCAGCTTCAATGTTAGATATGATGGAAAAATCCTGTAAACAACATTTAGAGGCAAACTCTTTTGAGTTTGGATTACAACATTATTCAATTGTATTCTGCATATTCCTATTCAAGCTCCTGCTACAAATGAAAAGTTAACTATTCTCTTGTAACGGAAGCCCACACCAGCTGTGAGAGGAAAATTCACCACTTTCTACCAGGAAGATTAGAGGCTGTTTCTAGCAAGGCAAAAACCAGTTATTAAGGTTTTCTGGTTAAAGACTGTGTGTGTTACTGGGGATGTGTAAGCAATTAGCTCCTGCCATCACACACAGGATACATAAAGTGCACTGTAGAAGGTGGGCAGGAGCATAAGTACAGCCCTATTTATCCACCCCTACACCCATTTTCTTGCCTTTCGTCTTGCTAACATCTACCCCAAGACACCCCAAATGAGACACAAGGAACTTCAAACCCCTTTTCACAGAGAGGCAATGTGAATTCAGGATCTGCCCAAAGTGCTTCTATCACCTACTGGCTGTGGATCATGAGCAATTCACATAAACTCTTGGAGCAGCAATTTCCCATTCTACAAAACAGTGTGATTGGGCTTCCCTGGTGGCACAGTGGTTGAGGATCTGCCTGCCAATGCAGGGCACACGGGTTCGAGCCCTGGTCTGGGAGGATCCCACACGCCACGGAGCAACTAGGCCTGTGAGCCACAACTACGGAGCCTGCGCGTCTGGAGCCTGTGCTCCGCAACAAGAGAGGCCGTGACAGTGAGAGGCTCGCGCACCGCGATGAAGAGTGGCCCCTGCTTGCCACAACTAGAGAAAAGCCCTGGCACAGAAACGAATACCCAACACAGCAAAAATAAATTAATTAATTAATAAACTCCTACACCCAACATCTACTTAAAAACAAAAAACAACAGTGTGATTAATACCTACTGTGCAGGTTACTGGGATATTTAGCAATAATATACATAAAGTATCTGGCATATAGGCAGCTTTCAATACATGATCAACATTGCTGTAAATATATAACAAATCTCCATGTTTTCCCCAAAATACACACCATACACACACACACACACACACACACACACACACACACACAACAAGGGTGGGGAGAGGAGAGAAGGGGAGAGAAGGGGGCAATAATTCTACACTGTTGAGAAAGGAGAAGCCTATAGAAACATATTTTTGTTATTTTATCATTTCACCATTTCGGGTTTAATATAGAATTTACCTGAGCTATGGATTTTACACTGAGTCAGCTTCCATCCGGAGGGATATATTACTTTAATTTCCCAGCGAGTGGGTGAGAAATTTTCTTCAAGGGAGAGGGAGTGGGAGAGATTGCCCATCAGTCATAACCTCCCAGAGACTGACAAGCCTGAGTCCACCCAACCTCGACCTCGTTTTGCAAGAGCTTTGGTAATCCACCCACAGAATGGAAAGAAGTGGGAGGGGAGATAACATTCTCTCCCTCGTTCCACGTTCCTGCTTACCAAGCCCCAACCATATATACACATCATTCTCCATAACATTATCTGCCTTTCCAAGGCAGATGAACACTGCAGAGAAACAGCAGGGAACTCCTTTCTCAAAGTACTACGGCCAACACCTGCCATTTCGCCATGACTGAGGGTCTATAGTGGATGCAGATCTCCCTGCAGGCTGTGCCTCTCATTCCCTCCGCTGCTGGGACAGTTGCCTGCTGTTGCTACACAGTTCACTCTCTCCCCAGGAATGGCTCTCAACCAAAAGGAGCTGCCTTGCTCTCCTCGGGCAGCCTGCGTCCAGTGACTACTTGAGGTAGGGATACTAAGGCCCTGCACTGTTGCCTCAATTCAGGAAGGGGATCTCAGCTCTAGAACTTCACACGGGGTCTGCTGAGGCCTCTGTTGCAACTGCATCACAGTCCAAGTCTGTCCCCTCTGAGTGGATGCTGACTCTTCCCTGTTCCCTCACTCCCTGATAGGTGTTCCTAGGAGCTCTCGCCAATTAACTCCCTGCACGCATACCTCCATCTCGGAGCCTGTGTAAGAAAATCAATCTACAAGGATTTTGTAGACCGTCAATGTCCTTTGACAATGAAGGACAGAATCTGGTAGGACCATCGGTGAGGCTCCTGACAATCCACTAATCATGTGCACAGCTGCTCAGCGAGAACTCAGAGGGAGCAGGGTGGGTGCGTGCTGAGAGTACCTGCCCACCAAAGGCTGACTGGAAACCTGTGTTTACCACAGACGCAGCCTAGGGGTGGGAAGATAAGCACCTGGTTCTAGAGCCAACTGCCTGGGTAGAATCCCACCTCTTTGCCACTTGCTTGGGCATATGACCTTGAGCAAATTCCTTAATCTCTGTGAAATTTGAATATATAATAGTACCTATAAGTTGAATATATAATAGTATCTACCTCATACAAATATATTTAATACTTATATCATATATATATATATATATATATATATATATATATATGAATCAAATAGCACCTACCTTATAAGGCTGTTTAAGAGGATTAACTGAGCCAACATGTGTAAAGAGCTTAAATTAGTCCCGGCACATGGTATATATCCAGTAAATGCTAGCTGTCATAAAACATTTGGATAGTCTATGTGTGTATCTTTATTTAGGAACACCCAGGTTACCAGAGCACTTGCACATATTTATCTCCATCCTTCAAGACAGTAAATTTCTTGAGAGCCAAGATAATGTATTTAATGATTAAATAAATACTTATCCACACATTCATACATTTATACACATCTATGTATATGTAAATGCACATTTATATGTCGAGTACGTGTATGTGTCAAGCTACCTAAAACTCTATTTGTTTTATGTTTATAAGAATCTGAGATTGTAATGACCCTGGGCAGAGTAGCTAGAAAGAACAAAAGTACAGCTCCATTGAGCTCTCCAGGGGTCCACACTCTCCGCTGGGCTCTGATCCCTCACTTTGAGAAGGCTTCTCTCTAGCAAATAAAGGAATACATTAGAAGACAGGACCCTAGATCTTGGCCTGAACTGCTCAGGCCCATATCTAAAGATTTACCATGGAGACAAAGGGTTATTCTGCTTATTTGGTGCCTGGAATTGTGATGGTTAATAACTGTTTTGATCTGTAGGGTAGTAACTCTGACAGGTTATACTCATGAAAAGCTTAAAACAGAGATGATAATACCTGTGGGTGTCAAAATTTAATCTTTCTGAATATTAAGTTCACTTAAAGCACCCCGAGGTCAACAAGTTGGTGGGTGACACTGAGTTAACAGAAAGTTCTTTAGCCAAATAGTTTCTAAAAACATCAATCCATTCTAAAAATAGGGAATCCCTATTACACATAGCATGCCTATTTGGTGCTATTTTTTAACCATTTAGGGAGATATTACAGTAACATCATAAAAATTCTAAGTTGGAGAAGATGCAGAAGATATGTAATTTAACCTCCTTCAGAAGTGAAAAAAAAACAAGACTTGGAAAGATTACAATGACTTGTCCAAGGTCACACAGAATTTTTTTAATGTTTTATGAATTTTGAATATCAAGCAAAAACCAGATAATTAAATACTTAACGATTTGTGTGTATCTTTTTTTTAAAATCAATTTTCCTTATCTATTTATTTTTTGTTGCGTTGGGTCTTTGTTGCTGCAAGCCGGCTTCCTCTAGTTGTGGAGAGCGGGGGCTACTCTTCGTTGTGGTGCGCGGGCTTCTCATTGTGGTGGCTTCTCTTGTTGCAGAGCACAGGCTCTAGGCATGTGCGATTCAGTAGCTGCAGCACACGGGCTCAGCAGTTGTGGCTCGCGGGCTCTAGAGCGCAGGCTCAGTAGTTGTGCCACATAGGCCCAGTTGCTCCATGGCATGTGGGATCTCCCCAGACCAGGGCTCAAACCTGTGTCCCCTGCATTGGCAGGAGATTCTTAACCACTGCACCACCAGGGAAGTCCCCACTTCTGTGTATCTTAAGTGATGCAATTGAAGGCAGGGCTATAAAGAGTCCAAGGGGAATCTGAGCTTACATTAGTGCTGTAGGATGCAAAAGAGAAGCCCACTCTGGCTCTTGAGACAACGATTGGACACCTGCCAAGGGTGCTGCACTGTGTGCTTCTGGACTACATGTGCATAGAAAGCACAGGGCAATGATCAATTGATGGTCATTGCCCACTTCAAACAATTCAGAATCCATCCAGAGGCTAGCTGAAAACTGGCTTAAGAAATAACAAGGGCATGAGCATTGTTACCAAATACAAGAAACAATAACAATAATGAACATTAGTAGGGTGTTCTACAGATTACCAAGTATTTTCAAACACAACCCTTTCCATCTTCATAATGGAAAACCACCAGAGGAGTAGCCTTGCTGTTGTTATTATTACTACTACCTCCAAACCAGGAGACGTAGGTTGGTTGAGAGAACTTCTCCTATAATTCATCGGAGCCAGGACTCACGTGCAGTTGTCACTCCAAGCCCTGGGCACGCTCCCCTAGTCAAAGATGCTGATCCTCAACAGTTTGATGCTGTCTGCTGAGCTCTTGCATCACACACAGTTGAGTACGTAAGGTAAAAAGTGGACTCAGAGATATGAGCCACTTACTCCATACAGAAGACTACCTCTCTGCCCAGAACAGGGACACTCACTCAGTATCAAAAGTGTGTGTGAATGGGGCTTCCCTGGTGGCGCAGTGGTTGAGAGTCCGCCTGCCGATGCAGAGGACGTGGGTTCGTGCCCCGGTCCGCGAAGATCCCACATCCTCTCTGCCCAGAACAGGGACACTCACTCAGTATCAAAAGTGTGTGTGAATGGGGCTTCCCTGGTGGCGCAGTGGTTGAGAGTCCGCCTGCCGATGCAGAGGACGTGGGTTCGTGCCCCGGTCCGGGAAGATCCCACATGCCGCGGAGCGGCTGGGCCCGTGAGCCATGGCCGCCGAGCCTGCGCGTCCGGAGCCTGTGCTCCACAACGGGAGAGGCCACGACAGTGAGAGGCCCGCGTGCCGCAAAAAAGAAAAAGTGTGTGTGAAGGACCAAGTCTCTGATTCTTTACAGACTACCTGATTTAAGCTGTTGAACTGGAATGCATTCGGTGAGGACCTGCGGAACTTTTGTACTCTTATACTTGATAAGTTCAGCCTTTGTTTCCTATGAGACCAAAACCACTCAGACTCTTTCCTCAAGAGCTTTTCTGAACTAAGTGTCACACAGGCTTCTTCAGTATGTGAAGATGAAGGGATTCGGAGTAACGGGTAGGGCAACTGAATAAGGATCCTCTTAGGATTGTGAGCAGGAAAATGGAAGAATGTTATCACCTGTAATTGCTTTCATGATTGAATCTCCTTGTGCCCTACCTTACCCCATGAACATTCACTATTTTTACTGCCTGACGTAAGCACAGATGTATCTGAGAAAGCAGCCATGGCCGTGATTTTCAAGTATGTTTTTCAAAAAAACCTCATAAATGTGCAGGCTGCTGAAAAAAGAGCTGAAAGGAAGATTGTTATGCTCACCTAAATGTTGCACTGAGGTGTATGAGGACTAAACCAAAGAAAAATGATGGCTATCATATTCCACAAGGGAAATGTGGGTTAAATATTCTTTGTTTAATATTCTACTTAAGTTTTCTTGAACAGGTAAAGCCTTTTTCACTTCTTAAACTGCATTACTAGAGCCTACAGGGAGGCTCAGACCTAAATTTGTTAATAGAATATACTCAGAGCTTAAATGGGTGTATGTGATTTGGGGAAGCATGTATTTGGTTACTGCTAGATGGATCTCACATTTGCTCCAGTTTGATTTGCAAGAGGCTATTCTTAAATTGTACTACTTATTAGTTATTCTGATCTCTAGGGTGCCCATTTATGGAATGCTGGAGGGGAGCATAACATTAGGAACAGAGTTTTCTTAAAGCAAAGTGGGAAATCTGCATGAACTTTTTAATGGAACTTTGAATGCACTCCAATCTGGAACACATAATTATTTCACGCTGACTGAAATCAAGAAGTAAATATGTGACTATACTCACAGATGTAATTACAAATTACAACCTGTGCCTCATCATTGCCATCTACTCAAAGATACTCTGCTGGATTTCTTAAAATGACTCCTTTTCTCTGTAATTTAATGGAATTTTGAGTATAATGTAACACTATGCCATTTCTAGGCAATTTATGATGCCCGGTGACATTGGTTAGAAGTTGAGGAACGTTTCTAATGACACAAAAATATTTTTTCACAAGCACACACAAACATTTTTTTCTCTCCTTTTCTGTTTATTTAATTGTCCTTTTAAAACCAGGAGAATAGGAATAGTCTACAGTAACTCCTGGATTCCTTTTCAAAAGTGTGACTAAATATTGAAACTCATCATTTGATAAATACAGTTTGAATTATTTTTCCATAAATGCATGATAACCTATGTTTGTCAGAAAGAAACCCATTTGCCACTTTCCTGTCCATTAACTCAGCCTCTGAGATATTGCTTCAGATTTTCCCTTTGTAGCTGGCATCTTTCCACCTAGAAATATATCATATCATTTGTGAATTTGAAGTTTTCACTCATTTATAAGAATTTTAAATAAACCCAATTCTAGTCCTGTTCCCAGGTAATCCTACTAATTGTAATTCTATTTTATTTAGAAAATACTTATTTATGCTTTTGTTTTAGGTCTCCAAACTAGTCATTTATCCATGACAGAATTTGTTCCTCAATCCTTTGATAACTTTTAAAAAGAAAAGTCTTCCTCAAAAACTTTGCCCTGACCAAATGCTTGCTTGTCTCCTTAGAGGAAAATAAACCTTTCCCCCAATAAATTATGTTTCTTGTCATTTAATGAATCTCTACTTAATCTTGGCTTCCAACTGCATTCCAGGTATAGAAATAAAGCATTCTAGGCTGTAGTTTCTATTTCAGTAACCCTTCCAATGAATGGAGGCCATTCTGGAAATCCATCAAGAATGTCCTACCATAGCACTACAACTGGGAAACCTTTTCTTACCTTTTCTCCATGTACACTAATCCTTACATTTTAACACCCAAATTAACTTTTTTCTCCTCTGTGAAGTTTTCTATGATTCATTCTACTCCTATTTGAGAAGTAACTCATCCTGCTTGCAGGAGCAAAACCAAGTATATTTGAGAATCAGTGACCAGAAACACTTTATCCTCAGAGTCCCGAGGGATAAAAAACTGGTTGGATGGGCTCATAGAGACATTTTAAGGTGAGTAGGCAGAATAGTAGGAGAGTTTTTGTTGAAGAGCTTTGACCACTTCATTGCACAGTGGCTTTGGAGTCAAACAAATCTAGGATGGATGCAGCTAAATGAATACAAATTAATTACTTCTATCGATATAAGGCTATTCATGTACTCTATTTCTTCTTGAGTGAGGTTTGCTGGTTTGCACCTCTTTAGGAATTTGTCCATTTTAATGTGTTGTTTATAATATACCCTCATCATCCTTTAAATGTTGGGGCTGATAAAAAACAAAATTAAGGATAGACTCATTGAATGTGTAAGAAATAAAATTTAATTTGTTGGATTTGTAGTGAGGTTCCCTTTTTCATTTGTAATATTGTTCATTAGTGCTTTCTCTTTTCTTTTTTCATATTCTGTCTGGATAAAGTTTTGTCAAGTTTATTAATCTTTTCAAATAACCAGTTTTTAATTTAACTGATTTTTTCCTATTGTTTCTCTGTTCACTCTTTCATTGATTTCTGCTCTGATCTTCATTATTACCTTCCTTCTGCTTATTTTGAGTTAAATTTGCTTCTCTTTTCCTAGTTTTATTGAGATCCTTGTTTTGAGACCTTTCTTCTTATCTAATATAAGCATTTAATGTTATAAATTTGTTTCTGAAACTGCTTTGACTTCATCCCACAAGTTTTTATATATACGTTTTATGTTCATTTTCATTCTGTTCAAAACATTTTCTAAATTTTCCTGTGATTTCTTCTTTTACCCATAGATTTAGAATGTGTCATTTGGGGATATTTGGGGATTTTCCAGATAACTTTGTAATTGAAGTGTTGTTTCATTCCTGCTCTCCATCTGGTCCTGAGTTTGAAGTTGTGACTTTATCTCCTCTCTAGGCTATGATGATGAGTCCCTAGTACTATCTGACCCCAGAAATGTGCCCTCCAGCTTTATGCCCCACCCTTTTTCCCTCCAGTAGTCCCCGTGGGGCTCATCTGGGTGTGTCTGACTCCTCATCTTCTACATGATGTGACAGAGGAATCACAAGCAATGAGAAATTTCATAGGAAATCAAATGTGGATCAATTAAAAGACCACCAAAGTGCATTAAGGGTTTGGAAAAGATTAGACAAATAATATACAGAGTGAATTTCTCAAGAAATACTCATTAACTGAGGAATAGGGCACTGAAAATGTATAATGGGGTTTTACGCAAACTTGAGAATTAACAGAGTTGATAAGATCAAGGTACAAAGGACTTTCAATCGTTAGTAAGACCCTTCTTTGACATAACTCCACAATTCTTTCAAAATTATCTTCCCATTTTTTTCCATTTGCTTCTTAGTACAGATATCAAAAGATTGGTGTGAATTAGATATTCTATTTGATACCAGGGTCACAACAGAGAATATTATCAGGTTCAGGAAAGGTGTAACCCTCATTCTTCATCAATGATTATAATCACACCTGACATTGGCAATTCCTCTGACATCCAGATAATATCAACTTATTATTTACAATTACAACTATACAATACAACCTATTTCCCAACTTTTCAAAACTTAAATTCATGTTACTAATGTTTCAGATGTGAGAATTGTAACAAGGAGAAGGTTTTTTTTTTTAATTACAAAGAGTTCTTATTTTTTAGAGATACATACTGAAATATCTGCCCGTAAAATATTTTTATAAAAATATAAATTTGGAACTACCCTGGTGGCACAGTGGTTAAGAATCCACCTGCCAATGCAGGAGAGACAGGTTCGATCCCTTGTCCAGGAAGATCCCACATGCTGTGGAGCAACTAAGCCTGTGTGCCACAACTACTGAGCCTGCGCTCTAGGGCCCGTGAGCCACAATTACTGAGCCTGTGTGCCAGAACTACTGAAGCCCACGCGCCTAAAGCCCGTGTTCCGCAACAAGGGAAGCCACTGTAATGAGAAGAAGCCCGCGCACCTCAACGAAGAGTAGCCCCCGCTCACTGCAACTAGAGAAAGCCTGCGCACAGCAACAAAGACACAACACAGCCAAAAATAAGTAAATAAAAATAAATAAATATATTAAAAAATACATATATAAATTTAACTACTTCTTTATTGAAAGAGAATATACCTGAAAATTTTTTCAATTACTCTCAAATGAAGACTACGTGATAGAATTTTAATATATCAGTACATGTGGAAAAACAGCTCAAACATATAGGATCTCATGTCTATATCCTCTCCATATAAAGTCTTCAGACACACATCTCAGACAACGATGTACAAACAAACCAATTCATAAAACCAACTCCTCATAATTTGAGGAAAGTCATAATTGATCTCCATGGAAGCCAGACCCTCTAAATTATATTCTCTTTATGGCATCTGGAGCAGATCACCAACAAACAAGGGATATGTTTAAACAGGCAATTTAAAGAACTTGAGGATGTCACTCAATTTGATTACAGACAAAGCTGGGGCCTACCTTAGGTTGGCCCCGTCAGTGTTTCCTAACTCGTGATTCCCCTTTTAAGACGGCCTGAAAGAAGGAAAAATCGACCAGCCCTGATTAATAAGTTGTGTCTACATGCACAAATGAAAAGGGTAACTTCTGAGCTGAATTTTTTCTCTCTCTACTCAAAAAGCACAGGGTCCTTACTCATTTGTAAAAGTAATATTTATTTCTATTACTGCGTATTAATATAAATACATCACCAACTGTATTTATAGAGTTTAAACCAGCATAGTTCAAATACTACGAAGGTGCCAGGTATTTCCATCAGTACTTTTGTGGTCATTGATTTTTTTAAATCAGCAAATTAGTTTCTGATGCTGCTGAAGGTGACCAATATAATTTGATTTTTTGGATTAATGCTATGACACTATCTGGTATCACTAACTGAAAGAGGATTGATTACACTATGTTAAAAGTTTGGGGATATAAGTTTTTTTTAATGTTTTATAATCATAAAATATGTCCTAGAGATAAAAATCAGATTCCATTTTATAATCAACGTGCCTCGGGACACTTGGCTGAACCAGAGAAAGGATAAGGCAAAGCAGAAGGAAAAAAGAAAACAAATGGAAGGATAACATTGAGGTTTTATCTCTCAGGAAGGACAAAAGCCCGTCCTATAATCAAAATTTGTGGTTATTTATTATCAACATGGCAGAGAGACTGAATTTAAAAAAATCTTTCCATCTGTCCACACTCTGTGTGCTGCTGCTCTGAGAAAAAAATAAATATATCCTGGGTTGACACCAAGAATACTGGGTTTACTATTAGTAATGTTCTCACTAAGGTGCCTCAATCAACCCTTCTGCAGTCTAAAAAAATATAAATATATCCTGGGTTGACACCAAGAATACTGGGTTTACCATTAGTAATGTTCTCACTAAGGTGCCTCAATCAACCCTTCTACAGTCTAAAAAATGTAAATAAAAGTTAGATGACGGATTGTGAATTGATCAGGAGCTTTGATGTCATGTTTAGCATTTGGGTTTTTGTTTTGTTTTGTTTTGTTTTATTTGTTTGTTTGGTCCTGTTCTGCAACTCTTAATGGCTAGAATTCCATTTCAATCACAACAGGAACTAAAGAATTCTGAACACTACACAGTCCCAGTTTTTAAAATGAAGCCTGAAATATCACTTAGAACAATGACTGGGGAAGAAAACAACCATAAAGTTTGTTTTGTTTGACAGTGACTGACAATGATATTATTGTCTACGCATGTATGTCTGTAAATACTGTTGTGTATCATGCAGCTCTTTCCCCTGGAGTATAATCCAGCCCTGGAAATAGTAGATCAATCCGTCACCATGGATACTGAAAAATCTGGCCAAGTGACCTAAAATGTAGATTGTGAATAAAATTGTGTTGGTATCTGTTGCTGCGACTGATGTCAGTGCTCTGTCTTTCTCATTAGGAAGAGTAGCCCTGCAAAGGGGCCCAGTGTTCCCAGAGATCCCCATCCCCATGGGTCCTGCTCTCATCCTTTACCTGCCTTGGCTCCACAGGCTGTCCTGAGGTCCTGGACCCACAGGTTGTGCTGTTCACCCACACAGGAATCCAACGGTACCACTGCTAGTGCCAACTATTTGTCTCTGAGATACTCACATCTGGCCTCTAAAGATTTATTAGTTTCTTTATCTCAAACAAGTGTGAAAAATCTCTTTTACATTTGTTTTGGCTGAAACAAAATGCATGATCCAGAAAACAATGGAAAACAGAGGAAAACAATGAATTTAAAAACAAACTTCAATTCGAGTTCTTGTTCTACCTCTAACCCACTACAGACCTTAAGTCATTATTCGTTCAACCGACATGTGCTGAGGGCTTACTGCGCCTGATATGCTTAGGCAACAGGTATGCAAAGAAAAATGGGAAACAATTCTTGTTCTCAAGGAGCTCACAGTGAAAAAGAGAAGACTGACACACATGCCAATGTTCACAAGGCTGGGTGAGACAGATCATGATAGGAGGAAACAGAGGAGAAAGAGGGTCATCTCACCAGACTGGGAGGGTCACGATGGGCTTCCAAGAGTAGAGTCTGCAGTGAGGCCTGAAGGATGAGTGAGAGACGTTCAGTCCACGGGAGAAGGAGAGGAGAGGAGGGTGCAGAAGGAGGAAAGGGTGAAATGATAATGGACTTGGAAAGGAGAAAATGTTATCCTGGCACACTACTCGACCCAGCATGAAAAAGCGTCATAATAATATAAATGCCATTAGTTAGCTTTTAAAGCCAAACTGTAGATAAAAGTATTGTCGATGGTTTCAGAAACAGTTAATAACATTTCAGTGTTAACACTATTTAACCATGTAAAATAAAATTATTACATTTACCTTATGACCTAGTTATTCCACTGCTAGGTATGTACCTGAGAGGACTGAAAATGTATGTCCTCACAGAGACTAAAATAAAGATGTTCTTAGCAGCTTTATTCATATTAGCCCAAACTGGAAACAGCTCAAATGTCTATTAACAGTGCAATGAATAAACAAAGTGTGTATATTTATACAATGCAATATTTTTCAGCAGTTAAAAAAAAATGCAGCAACATGGATGAATCTCACAGACATTATACTAAGAGGAAAGAAGCCAGACACACACACACACAAAATCCACTGTGATTTTATTTATGTAATTTCTAGAAGAGGAAAATCTATTCCATAATGGAAAAGGTCAGATAAACTGTTGCCTCTGGAAGGGGCAGAGGACTGACTAGGAAGGAGCGCAGGGGTCATTTCTCAGGTGATGAAAATGCTAGAGATGTGGGTTACATAGGTGTAGGTGCTGATTAAAACTCACTGAATTGCACAGGTAAGACTTATGGCTTTCACTGTATGTTTCTGATATAAAAAAAATGAGAACAAACACTAATTAGTAATTTTTCTTTTTTTCAGTGGTATAAATTAGCCATTCTGAGGCTACCTCCTGTATATTCCAGGCTTGAGCAAAATTCTAGGCTTCTGAAAATAATGGGAGACAGGTTTTTTGTTGTTGAGGGATGGGATAACCAACACAGAGCGTAAGAAGACTCTGCTGTGCAATATGGCAGCTATTAGCCACATATGGCTCCTGAACCCTTGAAACATGGCTAGACCAAATTGAAGATGTGCTGTAAGCGTCAAATATACACTAGCTTAGGAAGAACTTACTACAAGGGGGAAAAAAGTACAGTATCTCACTAATAATGTCTTATTTGATTATATGTTGAAATGGTAAAAATTAGGATACATTGTGTTAAATAAATACATTATTAAAATATATTTAAATTGTTTCTTTACTTTTTTAAACATGGCAACTAGAAAGTTTATACTTACATATGTGGCTCACATTTGTACCCATTGCCCAGTACTAAACTATAACGTAGCTTGTGGTGTTGGACTGGAATTGCAGCTATCACATTCCAATATGTGAACTCACAGTTTGATCTATCTATCTACCTCTCTTTTTTCCTCTGAAAGGGCCTGGAAATAATGCCATACCAGTAGAAATGAGCACACTTAGCACTCAGATATTGGTATCATTCTCTATTAAAACAAAATATAGCTGCTTGGAGAAACGGTTGATTTCAGGGCTGGGACAGAGAAAATACAAGATGAGCTTGGAACATCAAACTTCACAAAAAAGTAAAGGATTTTTCAAAAAGTAATGGGGTATGTAAAAATGACACAGAAGGACTACTGGGGCTTCCCCTAGCCAAATCTAGGATAATCTGAGCATCAAAATAAATGACGACAGTAATGGATCATAACCTATTTAATAAAATAAGAATCTGTGAGTCCCTATCCAAATAAATAAGAAGGGACAGTGCTTCCTTAGAGTAGAATATCAACTAATAAAGAAAAACAATCATGGAGACAGAAGATCATCAATGGATACTGAAACTAGTTGGGTAAAAGTTTTATGAGAAATAACGTTATTTACCTATTTTCAAAGTGTCTCCCCATATATTAATTTCAAAGAAAAAAATATATATTTAGTTTAGAAGAATAATTTTTCAAAAAGACACATGCACCCCAATGTTCACTGCAGCACCATTTACAATAGCCAGGATGTGGAAGCAACCTAAGTGCCTATCACCAGACGAATGGATAAAGAAGATGTGGTACATATATACAGTGGAGTATTACCCATAAAAAGGAACGAAATTGGGTCATTTGTAGAGACATGGATGTCATACAGAGTGAAGTAAGTCAGAAAGAGAAAAACAAATATCATATATTAATGCATATATGTGGAATCTAGAAAAATGGTACAGCTGAACAGCTTTGCAAGGCAGAAATAGAGACACAGATGTAGGGAACAAATGTATGGACACCAAGGGAGGGAAGTGGAGGGGGCGTGGTGGGATGATTGGGAGTTGGGATTGACATACATACAGTAATATGTATAAAACAGATAACTAATAAGAACCTGCTGTATAAAAAAATAAATAAATAAAATTCAAAAAAAAAGAATAATTTTTGAACTTTACAATTGAAAGAATTATCAATATAAACCCAGAATTAATTATACAATCTTGCTGCCTTTGAGTTTTTAAATATCACTGAGAGATTAAAACTATCCCCCAACCCCAAATCTGATGAAGGAAAATTAACCTTATCTAAGTGTGGTTTATGAATCACCCTTAGAGTCATCTGAATTCTTTTTACAAAATCTTTATAAGATATAAGAGGCAGAAAGCCTTCAAGCCTTCACATCCCAAGGAACATGGCAGCAGTGGGTGCAATTAAAAATATTATTTACAGAACTAGTTAGCAAATTTAATCAGGAAACAAGTGAGAATAAGAATACATAAAATTACAATGTAATTTTTCATAGTTATACTTCTTATTGTCATTTTTTTAATGATATAATTTTAAGTAGTGTCAGAAATCTTTTGTAAACCTTGCACTGACACTTCTAAAAAATACTTCATGTAATTTTGAAAACAATAATGATTATAAAGTTAAAAAAATTTCACAGTGACAGGTCAAAAAATAGGAAACTACCTATAAAATTAGATATTCTACATATATATGTATATATATATATATATATTTTTTTTT
>NW_006770652.1:2327112-2355263 GCF_000442215.2 Lipotes vexillifer
TTTTTTTTTGGTCACACAGCATGGCATGGCTTGTGGGATCTTAGTTCCCCGACCAGGGATTGAACCTGAACCTGAGTCCCAGCAGTGAAAGCACAGAGCCCTAACCATTGGACTGCCAGGGAATTCCCCTGGATACTCTATTCTTAAACCGACTGTACAACAAAAAAGCCAACTTTATTGCCCAGCTAAATAACTTTGATATTAAAAAAACAATAATGCCATTACCTACACATACACCATAGGCAGAACAATTTAAATCAAGTAACAAATAGGCATTAACTATGATATCTAGCCTCAAAATTAAAAATTCAATCATATGTCAATAGCTGTATAAACACAAGAAGATCAAGTTGATTTAGTTATTAAGTTGTCTGTTTGATTATTTATAAGATAACCTCTTTGGGGTGTGGCCAAGATGGCAGAGTAGGAAGACTCTGAGCCCACCTCCTCCCATGGGCACACCAAAATTACAACTACTTACAGAATAACAATCTATGAGAATGACCTGAAGATTAGCAGAAAAGATCTTCCACAACTGAAGACATAAAGAAGGAACCACACCAAGACAGATAGGAGCGGCAGAGATGCAGTACAGTCAGGACCAACAGCCCCGGATCAGCGACCCTAAATGGAAGAATATCACAACCGCAGAGGTCCTCCCCAAAGAGCGAAGGGTCCAAGCCCTACATCAGGCTCCTCAGTCCAGGGGTCATGCACAAAGAAGACGAGCCCCCAGAACATCTGGCTTTGAAGGCCATTAGGAAACACAGACTCCACTTTTAAAGGGTGCAGAAGAGTTTCACATGCTCTGAGTATGAGCAAAGAGGCAGTAGTTTGAAAGTAGCCTGGGTTAGACCTACTTGCTTATCTTAGAGAGACTGCCAGAGAGGCAGGAGGTAACTGGGACTCCCCCTGAGGACAGAGACTCTGATGGCAGCCAATTTTGGAGCGCAGTCTACCTTGATGACACCTGCACTGGCAAGCACCATTTTGGAATCCTCCCTCTGGCCTAATAGGTGCTGGAGCTTACACTGCCCACCAGTGGGCCCACAGCCACTGCAAGAGACAGAACCTCACAGCCAACAGAGCCAAAGGCAAACCCCAACTACCAGCATGCCCAAAGTAATCGACCCCACCACAACAAATAAACCCATGCAGCCCACATATGGGGCACCCCTAAAGCATATCATTATGGTGACCACAAGAAAGCATGCTGATGGGCCCCAAAGGACATCTCCTATATAAGGTCACTTCTCCAATATCAGGAGACATAACCACCTACCTAATACATAGAAATAAACACAAAGAATTAGACAAAATGAGGAGACAGAGGAATATGTTCCAAATGAAGGAACAAGACAAAAACCTCAGAAAAAGAATAAAGTGGAGATAAGCAATCTACCTGCTTGATTAATGATGGTCATGATTAAAGATGCTCACCAAAGTTAGGAGAAGAATGGATGAATACAGTGAGAATTTCAACAAAAGAGTTAGAAAGCATAAAGCAGTACCAAACAGAGCTGAAGAATACAATAACTGAAATAAAAAAATACACTAGCAGGAATCAACAGTAGATAGATGATGATACAGAGGAATGGGTCAACAACAGGAAGACAGAGTAGTAGAAATCACCCAAGTTGAACAGGAAAAAAAAAAAAAGAGTTAAAAAAAATGAACTCAGTTTAAGAGACCTCAGGGACAACCTCAACCATACTAACATTCACATTATAGGGGTCCAAAAAGGGGCAGAAATCTTATCTGAAGAAATAAGAGATGAAAACTCTTGGAACTTGGAAAGGAAACAGATATCCAGGTTCAAGAAGGACAGAGTCCCCAACAAGATGAATCCAAAGAGGTCCAAAGCAAGACATATTATAATTAAAATGACAAAAATTAAATATAGAGAATCTTAAAATCAGCAAGGGAAAAGAAATTAGTTACATACAAGCAAACTCCCATAAGGCTATTAGCTGACTTTTCAGCAGAAACTGCAAGCCAGAGGGAGTGGTATGATACATTCAAAGCAATGAAAGGAAAAACCTAAAACCAAGAACATTTTCCATGGCATATTATTCAGATGTAAAACACAAATAAAGAATTTTATAGACAAGCAAAAGTTAAAAGAGCTCATCACTAAACTAGTCTTACATAAAATGTTTAAAGGGGCTTTTCTAAGCAGAAAAGGTTACAACTAGAAATATGACAATTATGAAAGACAAAAATCTCATTGGTAAAGGCAAATATACAGTACAGGTGGTATATCAACCAAGTATAAAGCTAGTAGGAAGGTTAAAAGACAAAAATAGTAAACTTATCTATATCCACAATAACTAGTTAAGGGACAAACAAAACCAAAAGATGTAAAATACAATGTCAAAAACATTAAACATGGAGGGTGGGTAAAAATATAGGGTTGTTAGAATGCATTCAAACTTAAGAGATCAATTTAGAATAATCATATATAAGATATTCATCAAATTACAAGAAGAAAAGAACAATAACAAACTGAAAAAAATTCACAAAATGGCAATAAGCACATACCTATCAATAATTACTTTAGGGCTTCCCTGGTGGTGCAGTGGTGGAGAGTCCGCCTGTCGATGCAGGGGACACGGGGTCGTGCCCTGGTCCAGGAAGATCCCACATGCCGCGGAGCAGCTAGGCCCACGAGACATGTCCGCTGAGCCTGCGCGTCTGGAGCCTGTGCTCCGCAACGGGAGAGGCCACAACAGTGAGAGGCCAACGTACCACAAAAAAAAAAAAAAAAAAAATCCTCAACAAAATACTAGGAAAGTGAATTCAGCAGTACATTAAAATGATCATACAACATGATCAAGTGGGATTTATCCACAAATCAATATCCACAAATCAATCTATGTGATATACCACATTAACAAATTGAAGAATAAAAATCATATGATTATCTCAATAGATGAAGAAAAAGCTTCGGACAAAATTCAACATCAATTTTATGATAAAAACTCTCAACAACGTAGGCATACAAGGAACATACCTCAACATAACAAAGATCATATATGACAAACCCAATGCCAACATCATACTCAATGACAAAAAGCTGAAATCATTTCCTCTAAGATCAGGAATAAGACAAGGATGCCCACTCTCACCACTTTTACTCAACATAGTCCTAGCCACAGCAATCAGACAAGAAAAAGCAATAAAAAGAATCCAAATTGGAAAGGAGGAAGTAAAACTGTCACTGTTTACAGATGACATGATACTATATATAGAAAATTCTAAAGATAGCACCCTAAAACTAGTAGAACTCATCAATAAATTCAGTAAAGTTGCAGGATACAAAATTAATACACAGAAATCTGTGGCATTTCTATACACTAATAATGAACTACTGGAAAGAGAAATTAAGAAAACAATCTCATTTACAACTGCATCAAAAAGAATAAAATTCCTAGGAGTAAATCTAACCACTGAGGTAAAAGACTTGTACTCTGAAAACTATCAGACATTGATGAAAGAAACTGAAGAGGATACAAACAAATGGAAAGATACACTGTGCTCATGGATTGGAAGAATTAATATTTTTAAAGTGACTATACTACCCTATGTAATCTACAGACTCAGTGCAATCCCAATGGCATTTTTCACAGAACTAGAACAAACAATTCTAAAATTTGTGTGGAAACACAAAAGACCTCTAATAGCCAAAGCGACCTTGAGAAAGAACAATGCTTGAGGTATCACAATCCCTGGTTTCAAACTACACTACAAAGTTACAATAATCAAAGCAGTATGGTACTGGCAGAAAAACAGACACATAGATCAATGGAACAGAATAGAGACCCCAGAAATAAACCAAAGTTCATGTGGTCAATTAATCTACAACAAAGGAGGCAAAAATATACAACTGGGAAAAGACAGACTCTTAAATAAATGTTGTTGGGAAAACTGGACAGCTACATGCAAAAGCATCAAACTGGACTACTTTTTCACACCATATACAAAAATAAACTCAAGATGGATTAAAGTCTTAAATGTAAGACCTGAAACCATAAAAGTCCTTTTAAAAAAAACCCATAGTCAGTAATTTCTTTGACATTGGAGTTAGCAATATATTTTTTTGACCTGTCTCCTCAGGCAAGCAAAAGTAAACAAATGGGACAATATCAAACTAAAAGCTTTCGCTTAGGGAAAGTAATCTCCAATAAAATGAAAAGGCAGCCTACTGAGTGTAAGAAGGTATTTGCAACTGATATATGTGATAATGGGTAATACCTGAAATACACAAAGAACCCATACAACTCAACATCAAACAAACCAGCAACCTGATTCAAAAATGGGCAGAGGACCTGAACAGACATTTTTCCAAAGGAGGTATGCAAATGGCCAACAGACATATGAAAAGATGCTCAACATCTCAAATCATCAGGGAAATGCAAATCAAAACCACAATGAGATACCATCTCACACCTGTCAGAATGGCTATCGTCCAAAAAAGACAACAAATAACAAGTGTTGGTGAAGATATGGTGGAAAAGGAACCCTGTGCACTGTAAATTGATGCAGCCACTATGGAAAACAGTATGCAGTTTCCTCAACAAATTAAAAATAAAACTACCATATGATCCAGAAATTTCACTTCTGGGTATTTTCCCAAAGAAAAGCAAAGCACTAATTCCAAAAGATATATGCACCCCAATGTTCATTGCAGCATCATTTAAAATAGCCAAGATATGGAAGCAACCTAAGTGTCCATGGATGGATGAATGGATAAAGAAGATGTGATACACACACACACACACACACACACACACACACAAACACACAAAATGGAATATTACTCAGCCATTAAAAATGAAATCTTGCCATCTGTGACAACATGGATGACTCTAGAGGGCATTTTGCTAAGTGAAATAAATCAGACAGGAAAAGAAAAATACTGTCTGATCTCACTTATATGTGGACTCTGAAAAACAAAACAAACAAAGCAAAATGAAAACAGACTCATAGATACAGAGAACAGACGGATGGTTGCTAGAGCAGAGGCAGGTGGAGGGCTGGGTGAAACAGGTGAAGGGAATTAACAGTATAAATCTCTAGTTATAAAATGAATAACCCACAGGGATATAATATACGGCATAAGGAATAATATAATATACAGCATAAGGAATAATAATATGCTGTATGATCAATAATACTGTAGTAACTTTGAATGGAGACAGATGGTACTTGACTTACCGTGGTGTTCATTTTGTAATGTATATGCAAATGTCAAATTACAATGTAGTATACCTGAAACTAACACAATATTTTACATCAACTATGTTTAAATTTTTAAAAAGATAACTTCTTTTCCAAAGATTTTAGTTGCTTACAACAGAGGGCCTACAGAATCTGTATCAAAATGAAATACAAAAACTTACCATGTTAGACCTTTGGCAGGTTTGGACATGAAGAGGAAGCTGCTTGCTTTCCAGAGTTCTCTGAAAAAGCAAAAGAATGCCCATGATATCTAGCAGTTGACTCCAAGGGAGCTTAAAAAGACAAAAGGAAGCTTCTTTATGAAAGGGTTAAGTGCTGTCATCAGGAATGCGGGTAGGAGTGCAGGAATAAAATTTGAATGAATAAATAAATGGCAAGAAAAACTGGCAGAGACTCTATGCATCTTTGAACTTCAAATTAACATTTGTCATAAGCTTCAAAAGAGTCCTAAATTCTTCACTGTGCAAAACCTCCTGGCCATCACTAAAACACTTCATGAGGACAGTGAACTAATATATTTCACAGGTTCTGTAACACTTAGAAGACCAAGAAAGAACAAACCATCCTGATCTTTAGGTAAATATGGCATCACCTGCAAGGAGAACATAATCAGATTTATTTGATGGTCAAACCCTTCAGAGCTGCAAATAATTTACTGTGTTTTATTAAATTTATTTTCTGCATATTTTGGAAAGAAGAAAATAGTACACTGGTGTGTGTGTGTGTGTGTGTGTGTGTGTGTGTGTGTGTGTTTGTGCTTCTGTGTCTATGTGGAAAATAGCAAGGTTGGCTAACAGAAGAAGAGCATAAAAGACTTTTTTGCAAAATCAACTGAAGGTATCTACAGTGACTACTTTAAAAGTATGACCATCTTTAAAAAAATTTTTTAACAGTTTAAAACATTATGAAAGAGAAAGAAAATTCAGACCAAGGGAAAAAGAGATAATGTAAGCATGCTAACTCTGAGAATTGTCAGAGTTGCCATGGTTATTTCAAATCTGCTTTGAGCTTCCTAGCAGCCAGGACAATGGGCTCACTAAATTATAAAGCTTTGTTACTGGAATAAGGAAATATTCTAGTTCCTCAGAAAAAGAAAGGCTTTCCTTGATTTTAAATTCCAAAGGTATTTCTCATGTGAAGAAAAAGAATATGGTATAATATAGTATATACTATCTTCAACTGGATTTTTATTGCTAACATCAAATGATTGTTTAAAGCACTGCTGCTTACTGAAAGCATTTCTGGGAGGGCTAAGGAATCCCCACTAAACATACAGCCCTCCCATGCTCTAGAAATAATCACTGTTCTCTGGAGAACACATTAGGATCTTCATGGTACACCTAAGTGAATATATTTTTCCACTTGATTGTATCCTGTCATATAATCAATAGAATCAACTGTCACAAAATTCATTGATTCGTTTTTTACATGAACACAGGAACTAAGGCTCTGAAAGTTGGAAAGGATTTCAGAGAGCTCTTGGTCCAATAATAAATTATAGCAGCTAATGTCACAAAAGGCATCTCTGACAATCAGTATAGGAATTTGGCATGCAGGCTGTCATGGACAGTTGGATCACTCTCTCACAAGACCATCTATCTACTCCACTGCTGTAGACAGTCGTTTTATTATGTTATGCTGAAAACTACTGGACTGTAATTTCCACCCGCTTTTTTTTTTTTTTTTTTTTTTTTTTTTTTTTTTTGGTCCGCGGGCCTCTCACTGTTGTGGCCTCTCCCACTGCGGAGCACAGGCTCCAGACGCGCAGGCTCAGCGGCCATGGCTCACCGGCCCAGCCGCTCGGCGGCATGTGGGATCCTCCCAGACCGGGGCACGAACCCGTGTCCCCTGCATCAGCAGGAGGACTCTCAACCACTACGCCACCAGGGAAGCCCTCCACCCGCTTTTAAAGTCTGTCCTCCAGATCAACTGAGCAGCTCTCAAGTAAAAGAAGACACTTTTGCTTTACCACTTCCGTCTTACCTTCCCTAAGCTAAACATCTTCAGTTTATGCTATTCGTCCATTTAAAATGATGCTGATTACTCTAAAAGTCATATAACACTTTTTCAGTGCTTTGTATACACGACCTCATTTTTACCCTTATGAGATATCTTTGAATGCTCTACAACAGGTATTTTAATCATGAGAACAATAACTGGCCCCTAGATCATACCACTGGTTTATGGCAGAATGTAGACTAGAAGCTTGGCCTCTTCATTTTCTTCCTATCTCTGTGTTTAAACGATCAGTTGACTACACTGAACACTCATTAACCACAGTGAATATTCAAGAGAAGAGAGTTCTGAAGACATTTTACTCATGTTAAGAAAATAATAGGAAGTCTCATTTATGGTAACTAATACTTGTAAATTTACAATTTTTCCAAGTGTTAAGAATTTTATATAGGTGTTTGGAACTTCTGAAAGAGATATTTTAAAAGTTTTTCTCTCGTTTTTAGCTAAAATTTTGACGAAACTATAGGTCTGAGTTCAGGTTCAGTTTGCTTATTATCCCAACCATAAGATAATAAAACTAATATAAACCCTCTGGTTTGCCAAATAAAACTAGAATGAGTAATAAAAATGTGTGAAGGTTCTAGGACTTTATGTACTTCAGTCAGTTCAGATACCATTTTCCTGCTGTTTTTTTTTTCCTATATTCATCTTCATCCACTCAATTATTGAGCTCCTGGGCATCTTCTGCTTTCTCTTTTGTGTTCCTAGCAAGAATGATCGGAATTCAAACATTTTCCCTTAAACAGCAACAACGAAAATCCACTGAACACATAAAACTTCACCTGTTGGGGTAAAATCCTCAAGGGCCCTAGAACTATATATACAGTACTCAAAGACACAGAAGCAGCAGTAGTTAATGGTCTGTAATTCAAATCTCAGCTTTAATATGTGCCTCCAGGGGCATTTCAACAAAGTCCAACCTAAAGCACTTTCACCGTGCCAAGGAGGCGCTCTGCTAAGCTCGAGCACATTGGAAAGTCAGGTGGTGAGAGCCCGTCCTCATCCACTGTAGGAGGCCGTGTGCATCGCCGCGGGAACTCCCGGAGCACAAGCTGACACTGCAGCGATAGGGCGGAAGGAGAAGTGAAGAGGCTCTGCCATTCTACAGACATGGAGCCCAAACCTCTGATGATGTGATGAATTGGGACTACGAGCAGGTTGAACTACTGGAAATATTAGTCTGATTGCACCTTGTTTGAGTAGAATGAGCCTGCTCTTTAGCGTCTTTTTTCCTTTCCAAATGTGTCCAAATGTCCATTTGAGCCGTTTTCCTAAGGAACAAACTAAATGGCCATTAGAATATAGAAAACGAAAACTAGTCAAAATGGCCACAGAGAGAAGCAGACTCGGAAGCCACGTGTGCAATTTAGATCAACCAGCCTCTCCTCGGGATACTGACCCAGCCACCAGCCAGGCCCACTTCCAGTGTTTAGTCTTGCAGGCAATCCCCTGTCGTTGGCCACCAGTAATTCAAGTTACCATGCTACCAAAATACGGTATTCGTTCCTTCATCTTGCATCTTCCTGGGATTCTTTACTACTCCCCAATCTTTGTCGTGCTTTCTTTCGAGAAGCAACAAAACCATACATATATATTTGGCCGCGCAGTGTGGCACGCGGGATCTTAGTTCCCTAACCAGGGATCAAACCCGTGCCCTCTGCAGTGGAAGCGCCAGAGCCTTAACCACCAGACTGCCAGGGAAGTCCCAACAGAATCGTTGAAACGCAGCAGGGAAATAGTCTGCTTTTATGCTAGGTTCGCCTACCTACAGGGAGAGGATGTTTATTCCAGGCTCCTGATGTTTTTCCTTGCATCTAGAGAGACCTCAGCTCATGTAACATTCCCAACCTCTTTACTCTTTCACCACTCTGCCTCAGAGAATGATAAGCAAATTATTTGAATGGTAACTTTGAGAAGAGTAAATAGGGCGTGCTAAGCTCAGCCCCTGCCATGCTCTCCTTCCTTGAGGAATGGCCACAGTAATGCCCATATTCATGTCTTATCTTCCATGTTGGAAATTTTCCAAGGGGAGGGCCCCACGGGAGGAAACATGTCCACCTGGCCTGGCCTGACAGACCAGTCTGTTTCTGACCAGCAGCACTGGGAAGCCCACAGTTGCTGCACTCCTAAGCCACATCATCCCTCCCAGCCTTAATCAGTAATAAGTATGGTACTCTGATCTCCATCTTGCTCCTTGTCTGTCTCTTAAGTGGCTTGGAACTCAGGACCATTTTTTAACTGTGTTGACCTTGCAAAGCTATTTTACTACAGTCATCATTATCCACTCATATTTGTCAAGTTTTTGAACACCTTGTTCCTCCTCTGGATGTTATTTTACCTACCTGGCAGGAATGTGAATGTAAAGTGCCTAGCACAGAGCTTGGCCTTCAATTAAAGTTTACCTTCCTTTGCTTTTTTTAATTTTAATTTAGTTATCACCTGTTGTCTTGATCCCTTCTTCCCTTTAATTTCCTCCAATAAATTGGCTTCTTCTATCTCGCATCATTGTCTTCCACACTTTCTTATTTCTTCTTTCTGTCTCTAGACACTGCCCTAAATCAACCTAAATTTAGTTCTTAAAGTGTGGTCCCAGAACCAGTAGCGTCAGCATCTTTTGGGAATTTGGTGGAAAGGAAACTCTCAGGCCCTATCCTAGATCTACTGAATCAGAAACTGTTGGTGAGGGGCTAGCAGTTTGTATTTTTACAAGCCCTCCAGGTAATTCTGATGCATAGTCAAGGTCCAGAAGCAGAGGCCAACATCATTCAGTTTCTGCTCAGTTTCCATGATTTGTCTCTGTCCACATACTTTTCTTTTTGTGCCTTACTCTCTTTGTGATTACCAACCATTTTGTTTGGTATCATTATCAATTGTTTCATACCTGGAAGCCCTGATACCCTCCATCTCCATCCAGAAAGGGGGGGAAAAGGGTGACCATTTGGCCCTCAGATGATTTAAAATTAGGATCTATGGGCCTCTTTTATACAGATTTTTTTTGTCCACTCCAAATTATTATACCTAATTTATTGAAAATTTAGTCAACTCAGTTCGTTTTAATTTAGTTTACCAAGTTTTCATTTTCAAAGCCACTGTATAACATAAACCCACTCACAAATCTGCAAGCCTTTGCTCTGTGTTTTGTTTTTAACAGGTAAAAAGAAAATCTCCTACCACAGGAAACTACAGGTAGCACTGAAAAAAACTGGTTTTCACGGCACTGGTTTCCGAGCAACTTGAAAAGCATCAGGCAACTCAATTATCCTAAAATTGTCATCCAATTTGCTTCGCTGTGGGAAAGCTAGTATTCTTAGGTCATGAAGACCAAGAAATTATTTGTTTTCTGGAATATGTGAATATTTTCCTTCCTACTGAAAGAGTATCTAGGGGCAGCAAGGATGGGATGGGCATTGGGACCAGGGGCAAGGGGAGGAGAGGTAAAACGGGAGCTGAGGAAAAGAAAGACGTTTTCCATTTCAAATGAGCCCCAGATGTCACTATTTAATTTGATGAATAAGTTTTAAAATTATCCTTTAGTAAATTTTAGCTAAGTCTAGGTGCTTCAAATAATTGAACGGTTCAGGTACTTATTAACTTCCCTCCTTCCATTCCTCAAATGTTGATGCAAATTAATTTTCAATCAACAAAATTTATAGACATGCGTGAGTCTATGATAAATTAGTGTTCACGTGCAACATTTTGGGGCAATGTCATTCTTTTTCATGCCATTCATTAGGACGCATTTTGAGGGGAAGCAAGTCATCCACTTAAGTTGTAATGAAAAGCATTTAGTATTTATTAGTGTGTAGGAGTCTTGTTCTCCAAGGAGCATTTCACGGCTATTATTCATTCAATCTCAGTTTCCCTGGGAGGGAGGGAAAGGGTGCCCAGTGAGCCAGTCCATGAGTTGAGTCATTGTTCAGCTCCATTCCAAAGGACTACTCAGTTTCAACTAAACCCCTTAGGTTCAAGTTAAGATTCTCTGGCTAAGGCTTTTCTCTGTGACCTACTCCCACTGGTAACAGCTCAGACATCACTTATCGGGTCTCTGGTCACCCTCCACCTACAAGACCCTGGGATGCACACATGGACAAGAAACCTTGAGGAACAAGAGCCTTCCAGGATAAAGCAGCTACACCTTCAGATTTCTGCTGAGATTCCCATAGTCCCCATGACAGCCAGATCTTACACCTTATTTTCAATATTCCAAGATCTTTCACTTGGTTATGGTGATGATAGAAGTCCTCCTTTCTGATTTTATCTTCATTGATTTCTATCTTTTGTACTTCCTTCACCTTACAGAAATGACACTTCAGTCTCATTTCTTTCTTAAGTCTTCTTTCTAATCCTAGCTGGTCAAGTTCCCTCTGGTTTCCCTTTGCTCTACCAACCAGTCTGGACTCCAGGACGAGTTGCTTCAACACTGTCTTCTTGAACAGTCATTCCACGTGTTACCTTTTCTGGAGTCTTTCATGTTAATCTTAGCCTCTTTCAACTTCTTTTCCATCTCCATGCCTAAGCTACCAAACTTTTGGGAAAGACTCCAAAACTATATCAAATACTTTTCCTCAGCAGTCCTTTCAGACACTCCAGTGGACTTTGTACAGCTTCACGCACGACGGTTACTGGTTTACCCTCCTGAAGTGCCCCGTTGTTATTCCACCTTCCTTATTCTATGTAGTTAACCTTGCCACTTAATGTTATCACGTCCTTTTTGGCCTCCCTCTTCAAATTTTCTTTGTGTGCCCACTCTTTTCTTCCTCATTGTTTCAGAGGGAGCTGTGCCCCTTCTATATTCAACTTAGGCATCCCTTCAACCTTTTCTCCATTCCTTTCCTCAGCTCTTTGTCTCCTCTCTTCATCTCCATCTCTTGAACGCTTCTGTTACGCCTACAAACACTCTCAGTATTCTATGAAAAACAACAAGCAAGCAAGCAGACAAATGTTGGTCTCCTTTCCAGGGCAAATCTATTTGCTCCTGGACCTCTTGAAAACTGGCAAATGCCGCATTGTTTCATAGAAATCGCTTTCTTGGGGGCCACCAATGACCTCTAGTCACCAAATCCAATGAACTGTTTTATCTCCAGTTTACCTGATCTCTCTGACATGTCTGCTGTCACCAACTCACTCCTTGCTTGGCTTTTGGGACACCCACCGTGTTCTACCTGTGCCTTCTTTCCTCCCTTCAGGGATTCCTTCCTCTCCCAACTTATCAAAGTCGTCTTCCACAGGTGCTTTCTCCAGACCTCTGTTCTCGAATCTCTTCTTGACTTCCTCAACTCCCACATTTTAAACTACTGCTTCTTGTGGATTATTCCAAAAATCTAAATTCCAACTGCCATTGGACATTTCTACCTCGAACATTCTAGAGGAAGGTTTGCAAAACTAATTCTATAAAGGACAGCTAGTAAATGTGTTAGGCTTTGCAGGCTATACGGTCTCTGTCATGACTGCTGAACTCTCGCTGTTGTGGTGTGAAAGCAGCCACAACACATAAATGGAAGGGCATGTCTGTGTTTCAATAAAACTTTATTTATAGACACTAACATTTGAATTTCATAAAATTTTCATGTATTACGAAATACTCTTCTTCTCCGGAATTTAAAAAAATCATTTAAAAATGCAGAAGTCTTTCTTAGCTCTTAACAAAACAGGCAGCAGGCTGGATTTGGCCGTCCGACCGGCTGGCCCATCCCAGAGGCATTGCCACAGTCACATGCTCCTCAGCCATTTACTCCTCCTTCCCCATTGTGATACTGTTTCCTCTTTAAGGCTGTCTTTATTTTGGCTTTAAGTGAAGAGTTGTGTGCCGTGTAATTTCCTGCAGGTACAGACTTCTTCTAGAGTGGGCTTAGGAAAAACAAATATTAATAAAGTACTCCCATGTCCAGATAAGGAAGTTGAGGCCCAGCTTGGATCTGTCGTAGAGTTGAGTAGGTGTAAAGCCAGCATTAAACGACTCTTTGGACCAAGACTCCAGATGAATTGTCACACAGTGGTCAGTTACTATAATGTGGGTCTGTATGTATATATATATATATATATATATATATATACATATAAATATATATATATATTTTAAAGCAACTTCAACTTTATTTATTTATTTTATTTATTTTTTGGCTGCGTTGGGTCTTCGTTGCTGTGTGCGGGCTTTTTCTAGTTGTGGCGAGCGGGGGCTACTCTTCGTTGTGGTGCGCGGGCTTCTCATTGCAGTGGCTTCTCTTGTTGCAGAGCACAGGCTGTAGGTGCACAGGCTTCAGTAGTTGCAGCACGTGGGCTCAGTAGTTGTGGCTCGCGGGCTCTACAGCCCAGGCTCAGTAGCTGTGACGCACAGGCTTAGTTGCTCCACGGCATGTGGGATCTTCCTGGGCCAGGGATCGAACCCGTGTCCCCTGCATTGGCAGGCAGATTCTTAACCACTGCACCGCCAGGGAAGTCTCTGTGGGTTTATATTTTTAAACACAGAAACCGAGAAGTAGAAAACCTAAGAACCTTGATTCTTTTCAGACCTATGATCCATATTGCATTCTATCCCATACTGCATTCTATCCATATTGCATTCTATCCCCCTTACAGAACGCTATAAGCACGTTCTCTCGTCAGTCTGACGGCTGGTTATGTCAGGCAGCCAGGAACTGGTGGAAGAGGGGAAGCAATGTCTACTAGAGCGAAGTTCCACAGATGTCCATTTAAGGTTAAAGTAGACATCATCGTATGAGTAAAGAAGATCTAGATTACAAGTATCATAATCTCGATACTGGCAGACAGAGTTAAAGTCCAGTATTGCATTTAAAGAAAAAAAAAGTGGGACTTCCCTGGCGATCCAGTGGTTAAGACTCCCCGCTTCGATTGCAGGGGGTGCGGGTTTGATCCCTGGTCCAGGAACTAAGATCTTGCAAGCTGTGCAGCGTGGCCAAACAAAACAAAAGAAAATTAAAAAAAAATAAAGTGAGATGAATTTGCTACTAGTTAAAAATATGTACAGAGAGAATGGATTATTTTCCTGTAGCTAATGCCTATTTTATCCTCTTAAATGTTTTGTCTCAGAATTCACCCAGAGTTCTGAGTTCTATGAAGAATACTGTAATATTCACTTAGTTTTTTTAATGTTATTAAGGTCGTAGATTCTTTCGTAACCCCTTTTCCTACCTCTCCCGTTTTAGGATTTTGAGGAATGAATTCATCCCTACTTCGTTCAGGGCTTAGATATTTGTTTTTTTAGCCATGGGCCGATTTGGCACTATTTATTTTAACTTTCATATTTTAGATTATCTTGTTAATATATATTCTAATGGAAGAACTTTACGAAAAACCTAAATTACAAATGTTACTTTACTTTGTGAGAAAAACAAAGCAACCAACAAATACACAAGAATATTCAGCAAAGAAGTACCATTAGATACGACACCAATTGTGGTATAAAAACTAAACCATGAATATGTGTGTGATTCTACCCTCATTCCAATTTATAATTTTTTTTTTGAAATTCAATGATGTTAACCTTGCTTTATTCTTCTTTCACTATTGTATTATAAAGTGACCCTGGAAGAATTTTGTTTCTTGAGACTGCATTTGATCATAAGCAGAATTTGGCCCTAATTAAAATGGGATTATTATGGGATACTATATCAAAGAAATGTGCTTCTGAGGTGGATATTCTTTTACTTGTTTTCCTTTAATAGATATAATGCAGGCCAGAACATATTACCCCTTTCAAATAACAACTCTTTGGAAAACATGTCTGGCTTTGGTAAACAGACTTTTATGTTTGAATGGAGGATTAAATTAGCCTTATCCATTTCTTAATATATAGAGAAATACACTAGCAGAATCAAAAAAAAATGTCTAGAGTTTTGTTTTTGGAAGAAAATTACTTTTTGCTTATGTAGTTTTTGATTATTCAGTATATTTTGGTAAAATACTTTACAATAGGACATCTTGTAAAATAATTTTTGTAGTAGTTTTACAGAGTAGGCTAAGCTGCTGTAAGAAAAAGCGCCCCAAAATGCAGTGGCTCGAAGCACAGTGAAGTGTGTTTGTCTCCCAGGTAACAGTGCAAGACAAGTGTCCCAGCTTGGTGGGCAGTTCTGCTCCAGCCAGTCACTGGGGACCCAGGCTGGCAATAACTCTGCCATCCACAGCTGGCTTGCAGGGTTGCTCTGGTCTAGGTGTCTACATGGGGGAAAGAGAGGGAGTCTCAGGCCAGGGAGATCCTCTTAAGCAGATGAGGCAGAAGCTCCTCAAATCACTTGTACTCGTATTCCATTGGCAAGTACCCACTCCCATGGCCACACCTAGCTACAAGGCAGACTGGAAAATACAGTCTCTCCATGTGCCCAGGAAGACGGGAAAAACAGAAACGGTGTACAACTGCAGTCTCCACATATCTCTGGTTATGAAAAATTATGAATTACCAACATCATGCATTTCAAGGTCTCTAGAACGTTATACAAAACACAATAAAATGTAAGAAATAAACAGGTTAATTTTTTTCTATTATGAAAATATTCAACAAGGTAAAAACCAAGTCAGCTCTCTTTGATTTTATGTCGCCACGTCAAAAAGATTTTTTTTGTACCAAACACAGAGAGGAAATACCCAACTTAAAATAAATCATGTTCTAAAAGCTGGGAATTCATTTTCTCATTGAAACAATGTTCTAAAAATGGCCAGGTTCCAAAATTACTTCAAAAGGGCTCATTTACCTCCTGTGGTACATCTGCATTGAAAAGGCAGTGGAATGCAACACAGTAGTGTAGCACTCAAAACATGAGCTAGAAATAATTTTTTTAATATTTTTAATATGGAAATTAAGTTTAATTAGAGAAGGACGAGGTGAGGGCCGTGGGGAGTGGGAAATGCATACTTTAATGCAAAGTCAAAGCGAACTTTCAGACGTATTCTGGCAGTGGTTCTTCAGTTTGAAAACACACCAAAATGTGTTTTCCTCCTTCGAGGTTAATCATAAGCGAAATGAATATGCTTATCAGCCATGCATTACAGGTAGATTTCTGGAACAAAATGGGAGGGAGAATATAATGAACAGAGGTGTAGGAGGAGAGAAGTCTATAAGGTAACCAAGAAAGAGAAGGGAAGGGAGGAAAAATCTCACATGCTCATGTCTCTAGTCTACAAGGTATAAAGAAAGAGCTAAACAGAGGGAAAGACAAAGATGAGGGTGGAAGACAGGAACCAAGACTGACATAGGCATGATCTCTCAGGGGGCAAGGATGGGGACAATTTGGGATTGAGTCTTCCCTGACCCCATCTCCAGGAATTTGATTACTGCCTGCAGTGAGGGTGTCAGATTAGAAGAGGCAGCATGCAAGCAACCATGGCTAGAGAAAGAATGTTCGCCATCTGAGAGGAATTTAGGGAGCGACTCCCTTCTATTTCTTTTTTTGTTAACTGGCACAAGGAGAGTTCGTGGTTTAAAATTAAGAAAAGGAAAACATATCAAAATGAAAATTAGAAGAATCTTCATGGCAGAAAAGACACATCTGAACAGGGCCCTGATGAAGACACTCCTTTGCATTTTTGAAGTACACATTTGTTTTCTTCTTTCTAGCTGTTCTATTTCATTACAACTTAATAGTTCCCCTACTGTGTACAACATGACTTCTGAAATGCTTGATCTTGAGTAAAACGGCAATTTTGAGCAGCTTGATCCGGGGGTAAGTCCTGTGTCTTAAGTACCGTGGAAGGCTGTTCCCCGTGAGGCTGACTGACTGCTCACAGACCACTGATTGCGGAGCTCACCAAGGGATGTGGTTTCTCTCGCTTGACAACCACACGGTACTATAATCAGAGAGACATGACATGGAGCTCCTCTGAAATTACCTCGAATTGCCTTCCAAGCAGTACTTGGTCTAACAGTGGCTCTGGCAATAAGGAACCATCACCATGGGTATCGAAAGCCCACCCAGCCTTTCTGAAGCCTGAGTACGAAAAAATGATTTCTTTAACTTCGGAAAATGAAAGCACCATTTGAAAATAAATACAAATTCTCAAATTGGCTGCAAACTATTTAATCAAATGCCTTTTGTGGTTTCAGAGAATATGAAGACAACCCCAAACATGTTGACACAATTTCACAAATTTCTCTTATCTCAGCTTATTGTTGTCTTAAGTATTTTGCAGAGAGATACAAGTCTATGAGACAAGGAATGGAAATGAAGTTTAATAAATACAAGTGTTTGCTTGTATTCCATCTTGAGTCTTAACTCTGAGCCTAATTAGCTGCGTTATCTTGAGCAGGTCCTCAGACATCTCTGGATTTGATTCCTCAACTGGAAATCGAAGGGATTGGATGAGATGAGCTCTAAGACCCCTTCCAGCTCGACAGGCAGTAATTCAAGTTTTCTCAGCTTCAGCTTTGCCGTGACAGGGGACTTTACTGGGTTTTGGGAAGACAGAGCTACTGCTTCACGCCTATGCAATACAGACATGTCACAGCTGCTCTGGTTCCTTCTGACAGAGGCTGCTTGGATGGGCGTGAAGCCAGTGAAATTCCAGCAATAAAGACTTTTGGAAAAGCTGCCACGTGACTCTTAAGGTTTTCCACTATAACCTGATGACCCTCAGCCAACTTTACAAAGTGATGAACAAGCATTCCCAGTCAACAAAAAGAAACCCTTCAACCATGGCTCAGCCCCTCCCTGCCACTGGAGCTCTCACTCAGAACGCTAATGCCAAAATACTGGTTTACCAGTATTTTTCATTTGCAGTAATAACCTCTGAGTGAGGAGGTTTATTAGCAGGATGGACCCAAAACAAAAACAAATAAGTGCATGAAGAAACTTTTCTGTCTCATATTGGCCCGCCTGGTACCGGTGCTCTTTTCTGAATCATCACCAGGGCATCAGTGCCCTCCCTCCCGCTCCTGAGAAGCTAGGTTTCTGGTCTCACACTTGACTCCCTGTCCCACCATGAGACAGATTCGGGAAAGCATCTCACTAAAAGATCAGGCCTCTGACCTGAAACTTCTGATTTCAGTAATAAGAGTAAGGATAAAGGCTACCCTGAACTGGGGCCTACTCTAGGTCAGATCACTCTGTTTGGTAAACATTCTTTTTTTTTTTTAATTTTATTTATTTTTTTTTATACAGCAGGTTCTTATTAGGTGCCTATTTTATACATATTAGTGTATGTAGGTCAATCCTGATCTCCCAGTTCATCCCACCACCACCACCACCACCACCGTCACCACCACAGGCAGAAACTGAGGCCCAGACAGATAAAATAAATTGCCCAAAGTCAGCCCCACCGGCCCCACCCTAGATGCTAATCCACTCACTTCACAGCTTACCTGGAGCCGGCTACAGAGCTCTGTCCTCTGGGGTGGGTGAGAGTAGCCAGGAGGATGAAGAAGGGTTAGAAACTGACCAGCAGCATTAGACGACTTCAATATATTTCATCCTCGAAGAGTCTATCCTTTTGATAGCTGTCCTCACTCAGGCTCGGGTCTCTGAAGGTCGCTCTGAAAAGTGCATTAAGCTGCTTTTCATTTATCTAACAAAGACTCACTCAAGCACCTCTTACATGCACAGCAACTACGGAACTGGCTGCTGGAGAGTAGGTCTGAAAGAAGAGGAGAGCACTCCAAGATGCTGTCCTCGCCCCAGGAGGATTAGAGTCCTGTACGCAGCCTGTCAGACCTCCTTTAAACCCGTGTAACCTCCCAATGCATCTTCTCTTCTGCCTATGTTACCTTCTGCCGACATTAAGAAACTAGAATTATTAAATAATTCTAATTAATAAATAAATAATTAAGAATTATTTTCTCTCAATTGTAGAAATTTGAATTTTAATCACTCATGTGAATTTTTCACTATCTCTAAAATATACCCTAAGGATGTCCTTGAGTGCTCACAGTAAACTATTGGTTATGTGCAAAGTAGTTCTTCCCCCAAATCACCACTTCTTCCCTTTTCCAACTCCAGCCTATTAGAAAAACAGAAATTAAAACCACCTGCCTTGACTGACACTGCCATGGGGTCTCCAACGGTTTCCTTTTTCTGCATAACACCCAGGCCTGGGGGTTGATTTCCAAGGACTGGAATTTTAGCTCCCATATTTCATTTTGTCTTGCTTTTGTTTTTAATAACTCCTTTTTATCCCCTTATTTGCTTCTACATCAAATGGCCAGACAGAACTAGACCCCTTACCTACATGGACCCCCAGAGTACAATCACAATTATCCTTTTATTACAGGAGTAGGGAAACTGACATGCTACTCATCTTTGATTAATTTCTGACACTTGGTTCTAATAAACAGTGGTTTTTGTTTTAACCAACACTTCCCTAGGGAACAGCAGGTGCTAAAATTAAAACACAGAACCAAAAAACATCTCTGCCCTGAGGAGAATAAAAAGATTTCCTTCTTTTGACTTACTCTCTGAAGCTAGCCCGGGCTGAATTGATTATCTACTTCTGTCTAGAATCACTGAAGTATTAAGCAGTTTTTTCTGCAGTTTGACATGCTGTTGTGACCCCTATTAGTAAGGGGACATCCCAGTTTTGAGGGGAACAAGTAACACGGGCATTCTTCATAGGGCATCCACTCTTCGTCCATTTATTTGTTATGAAGCTCTAGTGGCCCATATTGCTCACAGGATATGCTTAGAAACCAATGCTTAGAAATCAATATATAAATTGAATGCTACGAGTGAAGTCACAGAATAAGGTAAAAAATAAATAACAGAATTATATTCACTGAATAGTATGTTCATGGTACAAATTAAGCCTAACTCAATTTTTTTTTTTTCCTGGATTTTTTAGTTGGATTTTTGAACTGCTGTTTGGGTCATTATTAGAAGCTGGAGCAAGCCTATTCTGCCATGTCTCTTCTCTTTCTGTGACACCAATTATTTCAATTTATGATGCATATATTCAGAATAGTAGAGCTAGATGTGACATGTAAGGTAATTCTAGAAGCCCTTGCTGAAAGAACAATGCAGCCCCACCTGGACGTCCGGCCCCCCTTGGAATAAATGCACGGAGGGTACACAGGGAACAGTGGAAGAGGAAAGACCTCTGTCAGACCACGCTTCCACCTTAGAAAGGTCCAGGAAGGCAAAGGGACTCACCCAGGGTGAAAAAGCTTATTAAGCAGAAGAACTAGCACTCACTGGGCTATTTCCTAGGATGGTCCCTTACCTAGTAAAAGACACGTAAGACCAGGAATGTCCTTGAAAATGCACACTGTTGTCTTCGTCATAGTTTACCTGTGGGTTATGTGCCCAATTTGCTTGTAAACTGACTTGGAAACATCAATCATTCTCCAATAGTAGGTTAACTTATTTTGCTGGGTGAGCAGTCCATGACGAGGAAGCTGTGATGCTGCCGGGGCTGCCTGATCATCACTCCTCAGCCCTCACCCTCAGCATGCTCTGGGCACCAGGTGAAAGGAACCAGCCTAACCCAGACCTCAATTTGCAATTCCCTTCTAATCTTTGCACCCTGAACCTTTGCCAGTTCTATGCTGCATTCTCTCAGCCCTTTTTGAGTCTTGCCTCACTCTAATTACAGTGGTAAAGAGTACAGATTTTGAAGTCAGACTTCCTGGGTTTGAATCCCAGTTCTGCCGCTATCTAATGATGGACTCTTGAGTAAATTACTTAATCTCTCTCCGTTTTGGCTTCCTATTCTATAAAATGGGTGTAATAGTATACCTGATAGGGTAGTTGTATTTAAAAAGTTATTATATGAGAGGTATTTAGAACAATGTTTGGCACAGAGTATACTGAATCGGAAAATTATAATTATTGGCTTTGTTTAAAGTATATTCTCACCTACAAGCCTGTAGATGATGATGATAATATAATAATAATGGCAACAACAACACTTACGTACCAGGCACTGTGCTGAACGCTTTACACACATTATTCCAGTTAATCACAGTAAGTCTTTACGTGCTACTAATATTATCCTCTTCTCTTCCACCCCTTATTTTTTGCAGGTAAGAAAACTAAAGTCTCAAGTAGTAAGAAGCAGAGTCAGGACTTGAACCAAAATCTGTCTTGGTATCTTCCCAATCTTTCTGAGAAAAGAGCCTTAGAGTTCTTTCAAAGTTCTTTTACTTAAACGGGTTGCCTTACCTCCCATACAGGTCAGGAAGACTGAAATCCCCACATAGGCTGAAGGGCAGCAGCAGGAAGGGAAGGGTCTCTCCTGGAAGATGTCAGTCATAAGACGATGACACCATTAATGTCTTAACCTGCCCACCCTGACTTCCACCGTGTCACACGGCACCCATGTGGGCTGTACTGCTGAGGCCACCTGGACCCCTTACTTATTTGAGTGCAGTATTAGAAAAATGTTCTGATTCCAGCCAAAGTGGTACTAGTTGTAATCTCAATGTCAGTAGTTCTGGGGAGTCATTTATTTCTACCCCAGCCTTAGGGTAAAGGGAACATCTCTTCCTTTCCCAGGTTAGAAAAAAAAAAAAATTATGATTTTCCTCCCTTCCTTCAGAGCCTATAATAGCCAGTATTTTGCACTCTTGCCTCACACTCACCTAGTCTCAGTTGTCAATGTATCTTCCATTAGTCTAAACTGGTGTCTTCAGCGGAAGGTCTGGGGCTGAAGGACCAGGGGAGAGAGAGAAGAAAAGTGCCCAAGTTTGCTAGAGGAACACCATGCACAGCCTTGTCCCTGCTCCTGTACCACCTGCCCACACGTGTATCTCCTCTGGGGCTCTCTGCCCCCTTTACTCCCACATTGTACCCCAGAGCCTTCACCCAGCACCTCCCAGGACAGCCTTTGGGTGCTCCCCTGAAATGCAGGTGAATCAACAGCATGGCCTCTGTTTTTCCCTAAGACCCACCAGTAGCACCCACGCTACACCTGGTTCATGGGGCTAAATTTAGGAAGGGGAATAGCATGGGAAGGATTTTTACTCTACTCCCTTTCCCCACACCCACCATCATATTTAGCCGTCAAACTATTAGAAGGTGTTGCAAAGCTGAAGTTGAATGTTTGTTATATTAAGAGTGGTGGAAAAAAGAATCTGAGAAAAAAATATATATATATAAAAAACTGAATCACTTTGCTGTACACCTGAAACTAACACAAAATTGTAAATCAACTATAATTTAAAAAAAAAAAAAAGAGTGGCAGAAAAGCTGTTTGAAGACAGACAAACACAGCTCCAGCGGCCAGGGGAAATAGAAACCCTAGTGGGCAGCTGAGGGGCTGACAGAGGAAAGATAAGCAAGCAAGTACATTTCTAGGGTCAGTGGAAGAGAACAAAGGGGGAGGTTAGCAAGTGGCCTCAGACATAAGCCTTAACCCAAAGGTCCCCTTGTCCCATCCCAGCCTGTCTGGATCTATCCTAAATTTTCCTAACATCCTTAGTTCCTTCCTTACTGGGCACTTCGCCTCAGTCACTGAAGCCACCACCAGCTGCCACTGCTTGGCACAAAAGGTGGGTGAGGAGAGAGGGAGTTCTCAAGCCTGTGCTGGAAGAAGAGATGGGCTCTGCACATCCCTAGTTGTGCTCTGAGCATACTTTCCTTTAGAGACAAGGCTGCATGTGGTGCTTGGTCTCTGCAGTAGTTTTAGTAGTATGCTTCAGTTATTGTAGGATCCTTAAGGGCTGGGTGTGGAGCTCTAACCTATCCATATATGATGTGTCATGGGTGCTGTCAGTACCCTTCTCAGATCCCTTCCTTGGGCCAGTATGTGCATCCCTAGCTTCTGTGAGTGTTGGTTACTAAATGCAGCTGCCTCTCTCTCAGGGAACCACCTGTGCCCTTGGGGGGAACGGGAGGTGCCTTGCATTAGGGGTTACCACCAACCTACAGCCAATGAGTGACTGATAATAGGAGTGCAAAAGGCCAATCTCTTTGTCCCAAGGTACCAACTCTGTGGTCCAGTTCCTGCTCTAGAGTTCCCCACAGGATCATGCTAAAGCTGGTCTCCAGCTGAGGCCTTGTCTTGTCTTTGCTTTTATCCCCCTTACCCTATGCTACCTCCCTCGTTCCCCTTCTCCTGAGGCACACCCTCAATAAGTCATTTGCACAAGAATCCCTGTCTCAGGCTCTGCTTCCAGAGAACCTGATCTAAGACACATGCTCTTTTCATGTTTATTAGAGGTCCTTTATTGTCACCAGAGCAATACATCTCTGAGAAAACCAAGGGTGAGAAGAGGAACAGCTTGACAGGACCCTAAGCCAAATTTGGACATACAATGCAACTCAATTTATAATATTCCTGGGCCTATGCCTAAATGAAGATTTACTTATTCATACTCTAAGGTAATTTTTCTCTTTCTACAGAATATGAGTTATTATACTTATTAAAAGAATTAGATGCATAGCATTTATTATTAATCAATACATTTGTTACAATTCTTTCAAATGTGGCTGGATGATTCTAAATTATTTTATAATAATTATTCTTACTATGGTCATATAAATCTCACATTTTAAACCAGTTGTTGGGTTGTTTTCCCTCCAAGAACTATAAACTCTGTTACTGTCGATGATTGGGTCCCTGATAACGAGGCTCTGGTTAATCCAGCAGTGTTATAAACAGATCAGATTTCCAGTTTGCAATTAATAAAAATATAATTAAACACATAATGGCAAAGCAGAAGATATTTTAATCTTTCTGCTATGATTCAGCAGTCATATCGGGGACATCATTATAAACCTCAATTATAGCATTGGAGAAGTGTAGGGAGATTGGTGAGTGGCATTCAGGTGGAAAGAATGCCAGACAGTCCAGATTTTACTGCACATATTTAAAAGATGCAACTTCTTAACATCAGGCACCACATTCACTGTTTTTCCCCAGAATTTGGATCCTAGTATAGGCTCTTGTGGAGTCCCCCCATAGTTAATCTCAGCTGACTAAATCCATTCTTCTAGCCTACAATTAAAAAACCAAGACTTTCATTTTCGTGGGATTATCCTCTTAAAAAACTTCTGCCTAAATAAGAAGTCAATCATATTTTAAATCCTATTTCTGAATGTATTTTTATTTATTCCTTTTGGTATAAACTGTTATAGTTTCCATTTATAGTTTATGCTTTATTTTCTTTCTATACGGCACTTTGCTATTTAACATAATAAAATTTTCATCACCCTCCTGCTCCATCAAATTATTGGAGGCTCCTTTAAGGAGTTATTTATGATTTGGTCTCTAAACATTTTATTATTTTTTTAACAAGAAACTATCATTAAATAAAAAATTCCTACAGATCTGAGAACTGTTGGTTGTTTCTAAAAGGGCCCTTTATGTGGGTCAAATAAATCACAATATTTATAGATCTTTGCAGTGTTTCAGTACGTGTACAAGATTTTCTCTAGGAATGGTGAAGAAAACCACATTTAATTGCTTTCTACACACATATACTGAAGAGAAGAGGAGAGATGATTTTTTTTCCTTCCAAACTTGTCAGTAACAATGACTAAATGCAGGCTTGGTAAGATAGGCTGAATAACTTTAAATGATCCCATTTGTACAAATTTTAGTACATGACTTCAGCCTTCAAGGTAGCCTTGATATCACAAGATTGTTGCTGTAATTCCAGCTATTACATCTGTGTTTCAGGCAAGAATAGTGCTTGACTCAGCCCTGCTCATAAATGAGGACACACATATGAGTTTTCCTGGAAGGCCCATATCCACATGGTCAACACTTAGTAACCCCTATCTGCAAGGAAGGTTGTGAAAGAAAACTTCTCACTGGGCACAAAATCAGGTTTCTATTACTAAGAAAGACGTGGAGAAAGGGAATGGGATGGGCAACTAGCATTATCTACCTAATTTTCTCTTTCAGCATCTCTTTCCTCAGATGGCCTGTGAGCTCATATTAATATTAATTTTGTCATTAATTTTTGTAAGCCCAGAACTAGCACAGTACCATATTTATTATGTTTATAAATTAATGACAAAAATGGAACTCTCAGCTCGTTATAGGTTAGAAGGAAGAAGATCCAAGGCAAGTATAACAGATGAGTAGGTGGCATGAGTTTACTGCATTTACACTATCATTCATTCATTTAATTGTTATTTCAACTAATATTAATTGAGTTCCCAGTCTGAGCCAGGCCCTGTGTCAGGCATGGGGGATAGAGCGAAAAATACAACAGAGCCCCCGGCTTTAAGAAGGGGGTAGGGGGGGCGAAGTTGGAGGACGATAGTGAGGGATCCACTGGTAAACAAGCAATTTCAGGGTCACATGGTAAGAGAAGTGAGGAGTGGTCCTGAGCCACCGTTTGAGGTTAGTAAGCTGTAAGTAGTCTGGGTGAAACACAGAGTGGGGAAAGAAGCAGCGAAAAAGAAGGGACGATAGGTGGGACTAGCCAATAAAGAAATGTGTAAGTTATACTCAGAAGTCCATAATTTACTCCTTCCAGCACACATACCTACTTGTTTCTGACAAAATGTTTGTTTCTCCCTTGGACTTCCTCATGAACGGATTTCCCGACACGTGGCCCTTAATGGATCTGACCCACTGACAAGCTTCTTCTGGCTTAAACTGTAGTCACAACTGTGTTCCATGGGCCTTATCTGACATGGTACAACTGTCTTCCCAGCATCCCATCTTACAAGGTGGTGTTCCCTGGTGGCCCTGTTTGGGAAGTGTTGGTCCAGATACATATTTCTCAAGCTTAACAATATGATTCCACTACCACAATAAAGAAAAAGTTGCCAGGGATTTCCAGAGAAAGGAATTTATCCCCATATGTTTCTCTCCCTTCAGATTCTCTTCTTTTCTGAATCCATCCTCTCAGATTCTTTTCTTGAAAATCAAATCTGATTACATCACAGGGCTTGAAGTGCATGAATACTCACTCATCTAGTCAGGTTACTTTCAGGGAATATAATTAGAAAGCAGAAGTAAGGGTTGTTTACAAATCCTGCCAAGGACATTTGGTGTGATCTTGGGAAGGCTTAACAGGGATGTGATTATGGCTAAGAAAGCTCAAAACAAATTATACTATATGCTGAGGAAAGAATGCATTAACCACATGGGGCTGAGGTAGGGAAGAGATTTTTCTGGGTTTATCCGGGCTGGACAGGGGTAACTTCACTGACTTCCGCAGCCACCAGTAAGGTACACTCTGATTCGGAGGTGGGGATACCTTATCAGGTACCTGGATCCTAGTAAGTGCTTCCCCTAAATAGTGGACACAGATATTCAATCATAGCAAATTTCATCTGATTTAAATGCTGGTCACATGAAAGGCAGCTGTCATGAGTCAGTCAACTTGTTCACCTCTGGATGCATGATAAAATCGAGGTCAGGACCCTCCTGGTGACCAAGAGAAACTAGATTAAGGTTCTTCTACTTGGTAAGATCCTGAGTCCTGGTTTAACAATAGCCACACTCCTTCCTGTTATCACTCATCCCTGTTTCAAGACCTCCATAAAAGAAGCATGACTATGGCAGATTCATTCTGTTGTGCAGTGGAGGCTAACACGACATTGTAAAGCAACCATACTCCAATAAAAATTAATAATAATAAAAAAAAGAAGGATGACTATCACAGCAGAAAAAGGGAGGAAGGTCCTAAAAAAGAAGGAGGGGTCAACATTAGCAAATGCCACAAAGGGCACCAGAAGATGGGGACTGAATTTTTCCATTAGATTTGGCAATTAGGCAGTGACTGATGTTACTCAGTGGAATTAAAGGTTGACAAGGGAATGAGAGCTTAGGAAACGTTAACATTAAGGCTGGAAAACTCCTCAGGGAAGAGGATCCATGCCCTACAGAGTCTCTTAAAAAAAGTTCCCTCGGGCTTTACACTTGAATCATAGAGAACTTTTCTTGTCCCCAAATCCTCCAAGTGTTGATTAGCCAAAGTTGAGTCTTACCATCCCTGTCCTCAGTTCACCTCTGAGGTAGAGGAACTAATGAGCTGTGCAATAACTAAAGGTCAAAATAAAAAGAGGAAGAAACAAAAAGCCTACAAACCCAAACTCCAAACAAAACAAATCAAGCCCTGAGTAAGACGAGCGGTAACAAGTTGTGCTTCAAATGTAACATTCCCGTTTTGATGATTAAAAAAGCAAAAAAGCAAAGAAAAAAAAAAACCCAAAAACTGAGTGTCTGGAGAATCAAAAGGGACATTTTATAACTGGAATGCTTCCTTGCACCTCATCCATTATTCATCCTCATCCCATTTCCCTCCAAACTGATAGCTGTTCCTGAGTTGTGAGCTTGTGTGAGCACAAGTCTGGCCCAAAGACTGGATTCTGTCTGGTGGCTAGTGTAATCGCATGCCGTAAAAAAGAGGTGGAATGGTGAAAACAACACACACATCTGCGTTTCCATATAAAAGCATTGCTTTCCTTCATTGACAATTTGCTATATTTAAAGGTAGATGCGTGTGCATATGCGTGTGCGTGTGCGTGTGTGTGTGTATGTGGTGGAGGGGGAGCGGTTTTCTGAATCTGAGCCCAGCTCTTTCTAAACTTGGTTACTCACGGCTGATTCATTCGCTGTGTTTTTCGTCTCCTGTCTCTGTCACTGCCTGCTGCTGAGAAGGGGGTCGCTGAATCATTGCCACTCCAGATGAAAAGCAATTCAAACCCAGTCCTGAGGGGATGGAAGGGCCTTTTTTTTTTTTTTTTTTTTTTTTTTAAAGCGTCCGCAGAAAAAGCCTCCTACTTTCCGGGGTGACGGTGGAGGGCAGTTTTGCAAGTCTCATCCCCGGGCTATGGAAGATTTTGCTCCGTGAGAGTCAGCGAGGCACCGGTCATCTCACCATTTCTGGCTTTCAGGTCCACGGGCCTCGGCTGGCTGGGGGTGTGCGACCGGCCGGGTGGCGTGGGGGCCGTGCCGGGGGGGTATGGGGCGGGGACCGAGAGCCCGAGCGGCTGCGCCACGCTCCCCGCCGCTTTAAAAGCTCCCACAATGCAGCGCTTGCGACCCAGTTC
>NW_006770652.1:2355328-2355783 GCF_000442215.2 Lipotes vexillifer
CCCCCGCGCCGCCGCTCTCGCGCGCTCAGCCAGCGGCCCGGCGAAGGGGCGGAGCCGCCAGCCGCCCGGCCCGGCCCCCGGCCCGGCCCCCCGCCCAGAGGCACCGGCCGCGGGAACCAGCCGGCCGCGGACTCCGCCGCCTACGCTCGCCCGGCGTCCCGCACCGCGCCCGGCGCCCCTCTCCTTGCCCAGCCTCGCCTGCCCGCTGGCCCACGGCATCGGCGCAGCGCTGGGAGCGGCTCCCGCCGGCGGTGCTGCAGCTGCCCGCGCGCTCGCACACCCAGGCACCCCCGCCCGGGGCGTCCGCGCTCACCTAGCGCCGGCCAGGAGGTGCGCGGAGAGGGCGCGCCGGGGAGCTGGGGCCTCCCGCCGGTGCGGGGCGCGCTGCCGGAGGAGTGCCGGGGAGCGAGGCGCACGGGGCTGCGAGGCCGGGGACCGGTGCTGGGCGGCCGCCG
>NW_006770652.1:2355829-2383731 GCF_000442215.2 Lipotes vexillifer
CCGCGTCCCCAGCGCCCCGGCCGGCCCCGCGGGGCGGCCTGCGGGGGCGGCGCAGTTGCGAAACTGAGTAAGTATTAACTTTACTAGGCGGCCGAGATCTCTGGGCAGCGTCCGGGACCCCTCCCTCCTCCTCCTGGAGCCTCCGGGCTCCCCCTTCCCTGGCCCTCTCTCTGCACCTCGGATTTCTTCGTCCGATCTGCCCCCGCCCCGCCGCCGCCGCCGCCGCCGCCGCCGCCGCGGCCGCGGGCTCTAGCTTCCTCCAGTTCACCTTTTCCCCGCTGTCTCCCCTTTGCGCGTTCTCCTCGCCGCACACACGCTCTTTGACCGAGAGTACGAGCTTGTTTCCAGCCTCTGTTTCCTCCCAGTGTCCTTGGCTGGGGAGTTTAGAGGCCACTTTTGTTGGAAAGGGAAATGTATGTCTGGCTTCTTTAATTTCGCTGCAAATGGAAATCGGATGCTCTCTTGCCGAGCGACTGCTTGGTGAACGCTTATTTTTGTCCTCTGAATAGATGATTGGTTTACAGGTTTTTAAATGTTGTTTGAACGATCAACCATCCTCGGTGCCTATTTCCCCTTGCCGCCAATCCGTCTGGGGAGGGGAGTCCAGAAGAGGGGACTTTCAAAGTAATTCCGTTTTGCAAACTAGAAACTTTGAGAGGGTACGTCGCGGAGAGCTTAAGATTGAAGCCGAAGGGACGTGAGCTTTGAATGTGGGGTCCTCGTGTAGCACAGGATCTTTCACGCCAGGTACCTGGGCTCGTAATCGAGTGTTGCGTTGTTATTTTAGCATCCTAGAGCCGCCTGGTTGCTGAACCAATACTTTCTCAGCATCAAACGGCATCTTGAGCAGTGCAGGCGTTGGCTATAATTGCGGGTCAGTATTGCCCCTGATTCTGAGGCATTTAGACGGGAAATAGATGCAGGGCACGTTTCATAGCTGACTTAAACCCGTCAGGTTAACCTTGTCAATACATCAAAGCATTGCGTTAAAAAAATTCCTCCAGCCTGATGACACAGAGGGACGAACATTTATGGATTTTCCAGTGTAATGTGCCTCAGGAATTCTTCGTTAGATCTGTTTTGTCTGCAGGAAGTACCTTTAAATATGGATAGATTTCTGATTTTCTGTCGGTGGGATTAACCACCCATTCTGGTAGGAGGCCCCAGGTAATCTTCTATTTTTATTTATTTATTTATTTTTAGATTTATTAATTTTATTTATTTATTTTTGGCTGTGTTGGGTCTTCGTTGCTGTCTGCGGGCTTTCTCTAGTTGCGGTGAGTGGGGGGCTACTCTTCGTTGCTGTGCGCGTGCTTCTCATTGCCGGTGGCTCCTCTTGTTGAGCTCTAGGCGCGCAGGCTTCAGTAGCTGTGGCACGTGGGCTCAGTGGTTGTGGCTCGCGGGCTCTAGAGCGCAGGCTCAGTAGTTGTGGCTCTGGGGCTTAGTTGCTGTGAGGTATGTGGGATCTTCCCCGACCAAGGCTCGAACCCGAGTCCCCTGCATTGGCAGGCGTATTCATAACCACTGCGCCACCAGAGAAGTCCCAGTCTTTTATTTTTTTAATTTTCATTTTTCTTAAGTCTTTCATCTCTGGGTTGCCAGGAGTTGGCAATCATGTTGTGAAGGAACAGAAAAATGGGAAGCTTTCTTAATGGATTTTCAGCATCCCATCCTTTGCCTGGGTGAGGCAGTAGTGAATGCCAGCTAGCCCTCTGCAGGGAGAGGTACTGCATGGACACAGGAATCAGGAGGCAGGACAGAGCAGTATTGTTTTGGAGGATGGTTTGTGTGAGATTTTATCTTTTAGCTGGCATATCAATTGTACTTTTAATTCTATTTATCCCCATGGGGAGCTCTCCCAAACCATAAATATTATATGTGACCATACCCCCACTTAAAGAAGACTGAACATAATTTGATGACTGGACTTTTGAAGGATCAGACCCAACAAAAATATAATTTGTAATGTAGATGGTAAAACCTTTCAAAAATCCTCCCCTTCCTCATTTTCTCTCCTTTTAAGAGTCTTAAGATGGTACTCTCGATACACAGTTGGCAGTAATGCGTTGAATTCTTTCTATGTTCATTGATAAGACCTAATTTGGGGGCTCCAGTAGCTGAGGGGGACATCAGAGAGCTCAGAGAGGGAGGAAATCATGGGACTGTGCAGGGAGGAAAGGCGTTTCAGTTTGCTGAAGTGGCAGCATGCTGCAGAGAAAAGCAGTTTAAAAGAAGTGAGAATGTTTAGATTGTTTTTAGTGTGCATGTTTCCTGAATTTGTCATTCGGTTGAGATATTTAGGAATTGCAGAATTTAAATTCTGTGAGGTTGTGGTATCATTTCTTTTTGCCTAGTATTTTTATTAAGGTTTCGATTTTTTAATGTGAATCTCAATGCTTGGCTTTTGTAGCCTCCGTACTGTGTGGCTTGCATTAATTTTTGACTTGAATGACTTGGTCATTTTGAGAAATGATGAGTGTTTCAGAGTTTCTTACTCATTAATTGATCTGTCTTATGTTGATGTAGGTAATGAGAGTAAAAATGTTGTTCAGTGTTGAATATTGTTACTCTTTCCATTATGGCTGATTCCTGGCATAATGGCTTTGCTCATTTATTGTAAACCATTAGGGTCCTAGATATCTTGCTAGTGTTCAAAACATAGCAAAACTCTTTGTGGGTAGCAGTGGAGTGGAGATGGGAGTGGGATAGGAAAATATTGTGCATCATAACTCTGAGGATTGGATTTTAAAAATAATGTATCACCTGTTTTCTCTCCTGCCAGCTTGCTCCAACCCTAAATAGATTTCAAACTTCAAAGCTTTCTGCAAAATGGGGATATTATTACTAAGAGCGATTCTGTGACAAGCAGAACACCTAACGTGGTGCCTGGCCCATCTTAGCCAGTAAATAAATGGCAGCATCTGTGACTTCTTGAAAAAGGAGCTCATGATTACTCAACCTTTCAGACTGTTCCTCCTCAGTTTTTCATCTCATCCATCTAATGAGTGGCTCAGGCCAGAAGGCTGGAGTTATCTTCCACTCTGTGTTCTGTTCTGTCACCCCCCAGCCAACCAGTTTGTCACAAAGTCCTGTTTACTTTTCAGGCATAATCTCTTTCAAACCTGATTTTCTTTCAAACCTGATTTTCAGTCTCCACTATGCTCCCATCCTGGTTCAAGCCACTGTCCTCTTTCCCACTGCAGAGGCCTCCAGCTCACACTCTGCCCCTCCTTCCAGTCCCTCTTCCACCAGCAGCCAGAAAGAGGAAAAAGAAGTCACTTGCTCTTTAAAGTCTTCAGAGTTCTTATTCTTGGGGTAAAATATAAAATCTTCAACATTCCTACAAGGTCCTGTATCATTTGGTCCCGTCCCCCATTTTCATCTCTGGCCAGCCACGTGATTCAGCTCTCTAGCGGACTCACCTCAGGGCTCCTGCTGGTGGTCTATTTCAGGACCACCTCCTTGAGTAATTTCTCATCCTTGGGTGCTGGTTCAGATAGCCTCTATAAAAGTCTTCCCTGAGAAGGTCTCCCGTGTCGTCATGCAACCTAGAACCCCTTGATTGTCTCCCTCATAGCAGTTATCTTTTCCTTCTTAATATTTACCACAGTTTATAATTATGTGTTATTTGCTTAATGTTTCTCTCTTGCCCCTGAGGGCAGAAATAATGCCTGGTTTATTCAGCAGTCTATACCCAGTGCCTGGTGTGTATATAGTAAATGCTCAATAAATAGTTATTGTTGTAATGAATAAGATAGTAATTCGACCTGTCATTTGTGTATTGATTGCCTTCTTTATCACTGTTAAATCTGCTTCTAACACAAAAGCCAGGCTGGCTGTCTCCTACACTCCTTCTTTTTTGGTTTTATGTATAACATGAAATATCCTTTGCAGATACCAGGTAAAATGAATACATTGGAGCTCTGTGGAAAATTCATAAATAAATTGAGACACCTTTTAATTGGTGTTACCCTTGTGATTTTCTGTTGTAGATAATCCTTTTTCTAAGTACATCATTAAAGGAATTATGGTTTTTTCATCAGCACAGGATTACTGAAAGAAAAAAAAAACCATGTCACATTATTTTGCACATGTCATATGATAACATGTTAGTCAGCAGCTGTGGATTGCACCAGTGCTCGAATTCAAAGGAAGAAAGGGCAAACTGGAGTAGAAAAAGGAGAGTTATAGTTCTAAGGATGTTTAGTACTGTCCAGCTATTGCTGTGACTTGAATAAATGACTAGTGTCACTTGGCCATTTAGTGAAGCTAGAGAGGTAGTTGCTTAAAAATGGGAGCCACCTAGAGGTCTGGAAGTTCTTTTTTCCCTCTCACTAAAGCAATTCCTTGCTTTAGCCAAAAAAGTCTCATGACTTTCCAAGGCCAAGGAAGGCTTAAAGCTTGGAGTGTTTTTGTCATGTGGTTGCTCTTTACAAAATATTAGCTTGATGTACTATAACTCTTAAGTACTTGTGTCTTTATTAATGTTTCTGGCCTCTACTTCTTACATAATCACCCACATTTTCTTTTGACTTTAGTTTTTTAGGGCTTTAGTTTCCTCTTAGAACTTTCCCTCACACCCTAGAGTGAAGTAATTCCAGTTATTTTCTAGTTTGGTATCTGGTGGGTCACTAAGTGTACAGGGAACTTGGGAGTTGATTGTAGGATTTATTTCTTTGCACTCAACCTCTAGGTTTCCCCAAAATGTTACACGTCTTTGTGGTTTGGACCCTGAGTTTTTGCCAGCCAGAAGCCGGATGCCCTTGGGTTGGGAGAGCAGAGCAGGGTGGATTGAAGCATTTTTAACCCCCTATTATGTGCCAAGTTCTGTGCTAGGCGCTCTCACAAAAGAAGAATGAGTAGTTCTCCTGGTCAGCATCATGAAGAGGAATCTTAAGCTTTTCATACATTTGCTTCACTCCAGGAAGTTGTCCCTGTTGTTTCCTCATTTCCCCACCTTTTATTTTCTAGTCGGGAAGGCATGACAGGTAGAGATGTCCTCTCTAGCCAGACCCTTTACCTCACCTTGGTACTTATTTAGACCTGATTTTCCTTGTATAAAAATACTGGGAGTGGGGCTGGAAAGGGGCACACCATGTGATTTGCCTTTGTAGGAGGTCTTTGTGCCCCCAGGACATTTGCATCAGGAGTAGCCACCATATGACCGAGAAGAAAGTCCTGGTTGGGAGCCCTTGTTATTCTTTCCCTCAGGTATACATGCTTACAGGCTCCTTTGGGTGACCTTGAACAAGTTTCCTGGAGCTTTTTAGCACCAATAATATTTATTGCCTATTTATTTCACAGCCTTGCTATAGGATTTAGAAGACTTATTTGGGGCAATTTTTTTGTCACATTCAGATATATCACAAATCTCGTTACAGTTAACTCCAGTGCTGTCCAAGTTTTAGGCATTGAGAAAGATATTTTCTTATTTAGCAGTGTTTTGTTTTTTTATTTTTGTTTTTTTTGCAGTATGCAGGCCTCTCACTGTTGTGGCCTCTCCCGTTGTGGAGCACAGGCTCCAGAAGCGCAGGCTCAGCGGCCATGGCTCACGGGCCCAGCCGCTTCGCGGCATGTGGGATCCTCCCGGACCGGGGCACGAACCCGCGTCCCCTGCATCGGCAGGCGGACTCTCAACCACTGCGCCACCAGGGAAGCCCAGCAGTGTATGTTTTATTCTTTGTTTTGATAAGAAATCAGATATAAATACAGGTTGTAACGAGGAGAATTGTGATAATTTTCCAGCAGGTTTTATTCATGTGGGTGATATATTTTGTCACTCTTGTTAACTGTCATAGGCTTCTGAGTGCTAAGTCATGTTTATCTTTAATTATAGTAATTTTATTATTGGAAGATCACTTTAAGTTATTCCAGATATAAGTATATACATTGAAAAAATCAGGGTTCTCCTAATGGATAGATGCTTTACAGAAAAGTAAGTTCTTACTTTTTTTTTTTGATTCAGATATTTACTGAGCAGCTAAGGAGATACAAAGGTGATTAAAACATGGTGAAATGGACTTCCCTGGTGGTCCACTGGTTAAGACTCCGCACTTCCAATGCAGGGGGCGCGGGTTGGTCCCTTATTGGAGAACTAAGATCCCACGTGCCCCACAGCATGGCCAAAAAAAAATGGACAAAGAGGTGAGGCAAATGCACAAGTAATAGAAAGCAAGTATAAGGCTCACAGAATCAAAGTGGGGTTTTAGTTCTACAACCAGGAATTGAACCCAGGCAGGCCCTCAGCAGTGAGAGCAGAGCGCAAGTCCTAACTACTGGACCGCCAGGGAATTCCCCAGTAAGCTCTTACTTTTATTTTTGCTTAAAATATTTGAATAGGTCTATAATCTCTGAACCTAGCTCATGCCCTCCATTGTAATTTGTTTAGTCTTGATTACCTGTCTCTTCTCCTGTTATATTTTACTGAGTACGGACATACAGTGCATATTTGAAAGAGTGCACTTCAGTTAAAAGCCTGGCTAGGGCTTCCCTGGTGGCGCAGTGCTTGAGAGTCCGCCTGCCGATGCAGGAGACGCGGGTTCCAATCTGCAGATACTATTTGGGTCTCATGGGATAAGCCTTAAACATAAAATTCATAAAGTTGAAATGATGAAGGAAATAAACCCGGAAATAGATTGGGTGACATTTAAAAATACCTGAAGGGAAAAAAAAAAAAAAAAAAAAAAAAAAAGCCTGGCTAGACCTGGGTAGCCTTGGGGAAGTTATGATACTGGCCCAGCCTCATGTTTCCTGATCTTTAAATGGGGCTACTAAGTTGTCACTCAGGGCTAGTTTGGAATAAAAGAGGTGTCTGTGTGTGTCTCTGTATGGTAATGAATGTATATGAAGTGTCTTAGTGAGGAGTTAGCACCTTTCCCTCACGCAGCTCCAGTGAGCTCTGTCTGAACTGGGAGTCTGAACAGGCCTCAGGGCTCTTTGTCTGTCCAGACCGATGGTCTGGGAGCACCTGAGTTAGAGAAAGCACTGTCAGTGTAGATCATCCAAGGTTGGGAGTAGAACGTTTGCTGGTTGACATGGAAGACCCTCCCCACTCACCACAGTCTGGAGGTGTCTATCTCCAAGGCCTTTCTCCATTGGTAATGCTTCCTCTCATTGAATTTCAATCTCACTTCCCCTTGGCTCCTGACCCTCAGCGTGGAAAGAACATGCTGAGGTCTGTCTTGACACTGCTGCTCCTTCTAGCTGTCTCCTCTCTCAGCCACCTTCTTACAGGAGCCGTCTATGCTTCTGCCACATCGCCAGCCAACTCGCTCTCCAAAGGTACCATTCCTTAGAAACATGTCTTGCCACAGGTACCAATATCTTAATTGCCAGAATCAATGGAAGCTTTTCACCCCAGTATAAGCAAAGCTTTTCGTAGCATGTTCATGCTGTTGAGCGACCTCCCTCTGTCTTTTTTTTTTTTTTTTTTTGGCTGCGTAGGGTCTTTGCTGCTGAGCACAGGCTTTCTCTAGTTGCACCGAGCGGGGGCTCATGTTTGTTGCAGTGCACGGGCTTCTCATTGCAGTGGCTTCTTTTGTTGCAGAGCACGGGCTCTAGGCGCATGGGCTTCTCATTGCAGCGGCTTCTCTTGTTGCAGACCACGGGCTGTAGGCGCACGGGCTTCAGTAGTTGCAGTACGCGGACTCAGTAGTTGTAGCACGTGGGCCCTAGAGCCCGCAGGCTTCAGTAGTTGCAGCGTGAGGGCTCAGTAGTTGCAGCGTGCAGGCTCTAGGGCGTAAAGGCTTTAGTAGTTGTGGCTCGCAGGCTGTAGGACTCAAGCTCAGTAGTTGTGGTACATGGGCTTAGTTGCTCTGCAGCATGTGGGATCTTTCCAGACCAGGGATCGAACCCATGTCTTCTGCATTGGCAGGCAGATTCTTAACCTTGCGCCACCAGGGAAGTGCCTCCCTCTGTTTTGAAATTTCTCCTTGGCTTCCTTGTCACCACTCTTTCTTTCTTCGTTCATTCATTCATTCAAAATGAACTGCATGCCCTTCCATGCGTGAGGCTGTAACAGCACAAAACACATAGAACTCCTGTACTCATGGAAAGCATACTCTATTAGGGGGAGTTAGATAATGAATGAGTAATTTTACATTCTTTATATAATGATAAATGTTTTGGAGGAAAAATACATAGCAAGGTGGAGGAATTGAGAATGCTGGGGGTGGGAGTGGAGGTGTGATTTGGTATTGGATGGGCAGGAAGTCTTCGCTGAGGAGAGCACATTTAAGTAGAGATGGTAATGAAGCAAAGGAGCCAACTCTGTAGCTGTCTGGAGGAAGACACTCGAGGTCGAGGGGACAGTGAGTGCAGAGGCCCTGGAGCAGGCGCATACGGGTGTGTGCATGTCAGAGCAGCCAGACCAGTTGCAGGAGATGAAGGACCCCTACACTAGGGCCTTATTGGCTGTGACAAGGATCTTGGTGTTTACTCTTGAGTGAGAAGACTGTTAAGGGTCTTGAACAGAGGAATGAATGAATTGGAGAATAACATGGAGTAGTCAGCAAGAGTATGACTTCTGGAGCTGGCTGTCTGGGTTAAGATCTCAGCTCTACACTTACTGGCTCTGTGTCCCTGCAGTAGTCCAGTAACTTCTCTGGGCCTCATCAGTAAAATGGGAGTAGGAATGATACCTATCTCCCAGTGTTGTGAGGTTTCAATGAGTTAATATTTGTATAGAACGGAGCATGGCAGATTATAAGTATTATAAAAGTGCTTATTAAATAAAATGAGTAAAATTGAAAAGGTTCACATTGCTTTCATGTGGAAAGGGCTTGTCAAGGGAAATTAAGACTAGAAGTAGGAAGCCAAAACATAGAAACAGCCTAAGTGCTCCTCAGTGGATGAATGGATAAAGAAAATGTAGTGTGTTTGTGTGTGTGTGTGTGTGTGTGTGTGTGTGTGTGTGTATACACACATATATATGTATATACAGTGGAATATTACTCTGCCAGGAAAAAGAAGGAATCCCATCATTTGCCACAAACATGGATGGACCTTATGCTAAGTGAAATAAGTGAGAGTAAGACAAATACTGTTTGATCTCACTTATATGTGCAGTCTTTAAAAATTGCACAAATGAGGGGTGGGGATGGAGAGGTGGCGGGGGTAAGATGGGAGAAGGGGGTCATAAGGTACAAACTTACATTATAAGTCCTTGGGATGTCATGTACAGTATGGTGACTTAATAAAAAGGGAAGAAAAAAAAAGAATTGAAGCAGGAAGACCAGTTAGGATATGACTGCAATAATTCAGGCAAGGGATGGAGTAGATAAAGTGCTGGTGGAGTAGTGGTGGAGGTTGGGAGAATCGTCACATAGTGGTGTGTTTGGAAATAGGGATGACCTATTGGCTGGAGGGTGAGATCTGCTTTTCCTTCCATCTCTGCTCTTTCAGACTAAGCCTTCTTTGCTGCCTCCTCTCCCTTTTGTGTTTGGCTCTCAAACACAGGTACCATTTGGAAATAGATTGGTTGTCATAGAGTCTAGGTTGTGGGTATGTCTGGTGGTCAGTGGGCAAGGGCTGAGCCGGCGGTGCTGAGCATCCTTCGTGGTGAAGCCTTGTCCCTTGTACTTTGCCAGTAGCATGCTGGTTGAGAAATGCTGCTTGAGACCTTCCCTCCCTGCCCCTCAGGTCCAAGATTTCTTAACCTATCGTTCTGTGTGGGCAGCAGAGGGCCTATAAGCTGCCTGGAATATTTTCCAAGATGTTTTTTGTTTATATGCTCTGTACTCTGACTTCCACGCCCCTCCCCACTGAACCATACAGCAATCCCTTTGGATCAGCACGCCTCTGACTTCTTCCGTGATTTCCTGTCTGGGTTTTTGGCATCATCCTCCACTTTATTCCTAAGTTTGACTTTCCCGTGCCACCTCACCTTGACCAATTCATCTGGCTGTGATTGTACCTTCTGGATAGCTCAGGAAATCTTTTCCGTTTCTCCATCATTCACTACCCTAATTTAGCATCTCTCATTTAGACTGTTGCCGCTTCACTGGTATCCCCGCCTGAGACCCATCTTCTGCATGTCGCCAGGTGAGCTTTCGGATACACTGACTTGCTAAAAACTCAACTCCGTCTCTGCCTACAAGGTTGAGTTCTGACTCTGTTGCAGCCCACAGGAAATTTGGCTCTGGTCCCCTGCCCTGTGGCTTCCCTCCCTCCCTGCTTGGCTGCCCTCCAGCTCTCCCTCCCTACCCATCCTCATGTGCCAGGCTCTAGCAGAACTAAATTAATACACTGATGCTGAAACATCTAAACATGCTATTTGATCGCATGAAAGAATTGGTTCAACCTCTTCCTTACGTACCAAGATGCCCTATGGCTCTACAACCTAGCCTGGCTAGCCTGTGTTCCTGAATGAGGTGCTCACTCCCGGAGGGGCCCATCTTGCTTCCTTCTCCACCGTATGCGTGTGTAGCTCTCCTCCTAGGCGCTGTAATCTCAGGTGCTCCGTACTTCAAACAGCCGAGCTTCCGAGAGGCTCTTCTTAAGCTCATTTGTTCGCAGGTTCAGAGTGACTAAGAAGACTCCAAGCTTGCAGTTCCCTGAGCCAGTTCAAGGAGTCTAAGTTTGTTCTTTGAAGCTTTGCAACCAGTCGTGCCTTTGCTGCTGGATGTTTTGCGAGGCATCTCTTTCTAAAGTGGAGCAGCTTTGTCTACATTAAAAATCTCTTGAGACAGGTAGCTCCTTCATGGTCTCTTTGGAGCCCTGGGGACCTCTTTCGTAGTCCTCGGTGTCCAGGTTCACTTGTCACCTCTTGATTTGTAGGAGCCTTCAGTGGGCTCAGTCCTGGCCGTGCTCAGCCCTTCTGTTCTAGAACAGTTTCCTGGCCTCCTGAACTAATTTTGGACCAAGTTTCCACCTTTGGTTCTGATCATCCTGTTGTATTCAGGATGAAAAAACTTCCGAAGATCTCTCTTCTGTTTGGCTAATTGTTATTGCTAGGTTATAATAGGTACAGGTTAGCTTTTTTCACCCTCGCCTCATTCATCCTTTGCTCTTCAGGCTTCTTCCCAGTCTTCCTTCCGTATGCAAAAGGAAAAAAGAAAAATATTTTTCACCATTCTCAACTATTTTTGTTAGCTCTCCTTTTGTGTCTGTCATAATTGTGTCTCTTTTTTTATTAGCACTTTAAACATGTACTGTACTTTTGCATTATCAGATATGATGGGGTTAATAATGTTTGTAAAATTATTTAAAACGTGTTTTAAGTACAGCAAACACCTTCATCCATAGACTAACGAACATGAAGGCACCCACCCAGGCCAAGTTTTCAGAGTTTGGCTCTGGGGCCGGTATTTGTTCCCTTCTGTGTACTTGTGATTTGAAAGCTTAGGAGTGGAAGAGTTGGGATTTGTTTCACGTCACCTTTCCTGCTAGACTGTGGGTCTCCTGAAAGCGAGATCCCTATTCAGTGATCCACCAACTGTGAGCTCTTTGATGAGAGGAACTTGTCTGATTCTCATTAGATCCTTGGGACTTGGCACTGTTAGTTGTTGGATGAATTCAGTACAGTGGCTAGTATTTATACCCTCAAGGGGAACCGTGCTAAACTGCCTCTAAGCATTTTTAGCTGTGCAGACTAAATGAAGAGTTGGAATATAGCTGATTGAAAGATTCATTTTACATGGGTAATTGAGGTGGTACTGAAATCTAGGTTGGTAAGAATGAAGGTTTTCCTTGGCTTTTGAAAACACTTCAACAAATAATAAGTACCTACTGTGTTCAGAAGTAAGGGTCTGTAGAGGGAAGGGTGATGTGGGTCTGTGGTTTGGGGAATCTTATTATGAACAATGAGGGTACGATAAGTACATAAGTGATTACATGTGGCGGAGTATGTTGTGGGATAAATATTATCAATATATAAAGCAGAGTAGGAGGAGAACGTGGCTAAATGACTTAAAGGGTAAAGGTATTCGCTACCGCAGTGTTTGTAATAATAAACATTGGAAACATCTAAATGGTTGATAGCAGGGCACTGGTGCAGGCACCAGGTAGACTGTTATACAGCCATTAAAAGTATTTATGAAGCATTTATAGTAATTTGGGTAATTGCATATGCTTTTTGTTAGGTGAAATGACGGAATATAAACATATATACGGTGTGATCATAATTTAAAAACTAGTTTTTAAGCAAGAATACCAAAAGGAAATAAAAGCACTAGGAAGAAGACACTCCAAAATATAAACATTTCGTCTGACTTCAGGTATATTATATGTGTGTGTGTGTGTATACGTGTACAACTGCGTGTACATATATACACATTTACACATCATAAATTATACTTCATTGAATTTTCATACACTGAGCATACCCATGCAACAAGTGCCCAGATTGAGAAATAGGATATTATCCTCATTTCCACAAGCCCCGTTGTGCTTCTGACTTCTAATGGCATTCCACAGTTCTGACTGCTTTTTATTCCTTATATAAATGGATCGTACAACATGTACGCTTTAGTGTTTGATTTTTCACCCTCAGTATTGTGTGATTCATCCATATTGTGTATAGTTGTAGGTGTTCATTCATATGGATGACTTTTAATCTTACTCTTTCATCTTTTTATGTTTTCCAGAATTTCCTATAATGAGTATGTATTTCATAATCAGAAAAAAATAGTACTTGTTTTTCTAAAGAGGCAAAGGCGAGTTTACTTATAAAGCGCTTGGGTAGGTTAGGTTAGACCATGGGACGTGTGGAGAATTGAGGACGTAGGTCGGGGTTGTCCTGAAACAGATGTGGTGCAGTGCGATGCAAGTGAGCGTCAAGAGGCCCAGATTCTATCTGTTTTGTCATTTAGTGGTCACGGGACTGTGGACACATCCTTTAATCCCTTTAACCCTCAGTTTGCTCGTCCATCAGTCAGCTGGGTGTGATGGTATCTCCCTTACTGGTCATGAGGATTAACTGGAGATCATATGATGAGTCTCTGAGGTGGTCTGCCGATGGCGAAGCCCTTCCTTGAAAATCTGGAGTTAGAGAGGATGGATGCCCGGTGGGGGCGGGGGGAACTGCTGTCCAGTTGCCATTAATTTTCCCTAGGAAGTGAGGGGTGAGGATTATTTGCAAATGAAAGCACCTAGCTTTGAGGTGGGAGTTTGAGCATAGCAGAGAAGCTTTGAGGCAGGTAGCCCCTGAGTCTTTGGCGAGCTGGGGGTTCCAGGGAAAACGGAGGGAGAGCTCAGCAGTGTTGAGGGCCCAGCCACGGTGGGAGCATAAACGTGCATGTAGTGTGTGAGTTTTTCCTCCAGAAGATGTGTTTATCATTTTTTATCTGGGCTAATATTAAACTGATTCTTCCTGATCATACAAGTAGAGGAGGTAGAAAAGAGGAGGAGGGGGAAAGCCCACCTGACACATAAGAAATGCCATGACTGATCCACAGAGAGAGTGCCATAGAGTCCATGGTGATTTAGGACTTAGGAGATCTTTCTCCAAGGGCATTTACACTAAAAGGGAGGGCTAAGATTTTAGTCTAGCCCACAAAACAGGCAGGGAACTTTTATTAATACAGGTGTACCTCAGGAATATCGCAGGTTTGGTTCCAGACCACTGCAGTAAAGCAAGTCATACCAGTTTTTTGGTTTCCCAGTGCATTTCAAGTTATGTTTACACTAGACTGTAGTCTATTAAGTGTGCAATAGCATATGTTTAAAATGACAATGTACATACCTTAATTAAAAAGTACTTTATTGCTAAAAAAATGCTAACAGTCATATGAGCCTTCAGCAAGTCGTAATCTTTTTGCTGATAGAGGGTCTTGCCTCCATGTTGATGGCTGCTGACTGGTCAGGGTGGTGATTGCAAAGGCTGGGGTGGCCGTGGCAGTTCTTAAACTAAGACAACAATGAAGTCTGCTTCACTGATTGACTCGCTTCTTTTCTCAAATGATTTCTCTGTAACGTGCAGTGCTGTGTGTTAGCATTTTCCCCACTGTAGAACTTCTTTCAGAATTGGAGTCAATCCTCTCACCTTGCTTCTGCTTTATCAACTAAGTTGATAAACCAATATAAATCCTGTGTTGTCATTTCAACAATCTTCACAGCATCTTCACCAGGAGTAGATTTCGTTTCAAGAAACCACTTTCTTTGCTTGTCCTTAAGAAGCAACTCCCTACCCATTCAAGTTTGGTCATGAGATGGCAGCAATTCAGTCACATCTTCAGGCTCCACTTCTAATTTTAGTTCTCTTGCTCTTTTCCCCACATCTGCAGTTATTTCCTTCACTGAAGTTTTGAATCCCTCAAAGTCATTTATGAGGCTTGGAATCAGCTTCTTTCAGACTCCTGTGAATGGATATTTTGACCTCTTCCCATGAATCACTAATGTTCTTAGTGGCATCCAGAATGGTAATTCCTTTCCAGAAGGTTTTCAATTTATTTTTCCTAGATTCATCAGAGGAATCACTGTCTATGCGAGCTGTAGCCATATGAAATGTATTTCTTAAATCATAAAACTTAAAAACCAAAATTACTCCACAATCCATGGGCTGCAGAACGGACGTTGTGTTAGCAGGCGTGAAAACAACATTAATCTCATTGTCTGTCTCCATTAGAGCTCTTAGATGACCAGGTGCACTGTCAATGAACAGTCATATTTTTAAAGTAATCTCTTTTTTTTTTTTTCTCTCTGAGCAGTAGGTCTCAGGAGTAGGCTGCAAATACTCAGTAAACCATGTTGTAAACTGGTTGTGCTGTCATCCAGGCTTTGTTGTTCCCTTTATAGAGCACAGGTAGAGTGGATTTAGTATAATTCTGAAGAGTCCTAGGATTTTCAGAATAGTACAGGAGCACTGGCTTCAACTTAAAGTCACCAGCTGCGTTAGCCCCTAACAAGAGAGTCACCCTGTCCTTTGAAACTTTGAAGCCAGGCATTGACTTCTCCTCCCTAGCTATGTGAAAGTCCTCGACGGCATCTTTTTCTAACAGAAGGCTGTTTCATCCACATTGAAAATCTGTTGTTTAGTGAAGCTACTTTCATGAATTATCTGAGCTGGATCTGCTGGATAACTTGCTGCAGCTTCTGCGTCAGCACTTGCTGCTTCACCTTGCATTTTTATGTTACGAGGTTCTTTCCTTCAACCTCATGAACCAACCTCTCATAGCTTCCAGCTTTTCTTCTGCAGCTTCCTCACCTCTCTCAGCCTTCTTTGAATTGAAGAGAGTTAGGGCCTTGCTCTGGATCAGGCTTTGGCTTAAGGGAATGTTGTGGCTGGTTTGATCTTCTAACCAGATCGCTACAACTTTCTCCATACCAGCAATAAGACTGTTGCACTTTCTTATCATTTCTCTGTTCACTGGAGTAGCACTTTTAATTTCCTTCAAGAACTTTTCCTCTGCATTCACAACTTGGCTGTTTGGCCTAAGAGGCTTAATTTTTGGCCTGTCTCTGCTTTCAACATGCCTTCCTCACTGAGCTTAATCATTTCTAGCTTTGGATTTAAAGTGAGAGACATGCGATTCTTCCTTTCACATGAACACTTAGAGACTATTGTATAATTATCAACTGGCTTAATTTTTTTTTTAACATCTTTATTGGAGTATAATTGCTTTACGGTGGTGTGTTAGTTTCTGCTTTATAACAGAATGAATCAGTTATAGATATACATGTATCCCCATATCTCTTCCCTCTTGCATCTCCCTCCCTCCAACCCTCCCTATCCCACCCCTCTAGGTGGTCACAAAACACCGAGCTGATCTCCCTGTGCTATGCAGCTGCTTCCCACTAGCTATCTGTTTTGCATTTGGTAGCATATATATGTCCATGCCACTCTCTCGCTTTGTTCCAGCTTACCCTTCCCCCTCCCCGTGTCCTCAAGTCCATTCTCTAGTAGGTCTGCATCTTTATTCCCATCTTGCCCCTAGGTTCTTCATGACTTTTTTTTTTTTTTTTTAGATTCCATATATATGTGTTAGCATACGGTATTTGTTTTTCTCTTTCTGACTTACTTCACTCGTATGACAGACTCTAGGTCCATCCACCTCATTACAAATAACTCAATTTCGTTTCTTTCTTATGGCTGAGTAATATTCCATTGTATATGTGTGCCACATCTTCCTTATCCATTCATCTGTCAGTGGACACTTAGATTGCTTCCATGTCATGGCTATTGTAAATAGAGCTGCAGTGAACATTGTGGTACATGACTCTTTTTAAATTATGGTTTTCTCAGGGTATATGCCCAGTAGTGGGGTTGCTGGGTCATATGGTAGTTCTATTTTTAGTTTTTTAAGGAACCTCCATACTGTTCTCCATAGTGGCTGTATCAATTTACATCCCCACCAACAGAGCAAGTGGGTTCCCTTTTCCCCACACCCTCTCCAGCATTTATTGTTTGTAGATTTTTTGATGATGGCCATTCTGACTGCTGTGAGGTGATACCTCATTGTAGTTTTGATTTGCATTTCTCTAATGATTAGTGATGTTGAGCATCCTTTCATGTGTTTGTTGGCAATCTGTATATCTTCTTTGGAGAAATGTCTATTTAGGTCTCCTGCCCATTTCTGGACTGGGTTGTTTGCTTTTTTGTTATTGAGCTTGCATGAGCTGCTTATAAATTTTGGAGATTAATCCTTTGTCAGTTGCTTCATTTGCAAATATTTTCTCCCATTCTGAGGGTTGTCTTTTGGTCTTGTTTATGGTTTCCTTTGCTGTGCAAAAGCTTTTAAGGTTCCATTTGTTTATTTTTGTTTTTATTTCCATTTCTCTAGGAGGTGGGTCAAAAAGGATCTTGCTGTGATTTATGTCATAGATTGTTCTGCCTATGTTTTCCTCTAAGAGTTTTATAGTGTCTGGCCTTACAGTTAGGTCTTTAGTCTATTTTGAGTTTATTTTTGTGTATGGTGTTAGGGTGTGTTCCGATTTCATTCTTTTACATGTAGCTGTCCAGTTTTCCCAGCACCACTTATTGAAGAGGCTGTCTTTTCTCCCTTGTGTATCCTTTCCTCCTTTATCAAAGATAAGGTGACCATATGTGCATGGGTTTATCTCTGGGCTTTCCATCCTGTTCTATTGATCTGTCTTTCTGTTTTTCTGCCAGTACCATACTGTCTTGATTACTGTAGCTTTGTAGTATAGTCTGAAGTCAGGGAGCCTGATTCCCCCAGCTCTGTTTTTCTTTCTCAAGATTGCTTTGGCTATTCGGGGTGTTTTGTGTTTCCATACAGATTGTGAAATTTTTTGTTCTAGTTCTGTGAAAAATGAACTGGCTTAATTTTAATACTCTTGTGGCTCAGGAAGTAGGGAGGCCCAAGGAGAGAGAGAGAAACAGGGGAAAGGCCAGTGGGTGGAGCAGTCAGAACACACACATTTATCTATTAAGTTCTCTATCTTTTATAAACAGGGTTCACAGTGCCCCAAAACAATTATAATAGTAACATCAGAGATAGCTAATCAGAGATCACTGTGACAAATGTGATAATAGTGAAAAAGTTTGAAATATTGTGAAAATTATGTAAAAGCGACACAGAGACATAAAGCAAGTGCTGTTGGAAAAATGGCTTGAACCCATAATGCTTGTTCAAAATGAACAAGCATTATGAACCCATAAGCTTGTTCAACACAAGATTGCCACATGCCTCCAATGTGTAAAAAGTGCATTATCTGTGTAGCTCAATCAGGTGAAGGGCAGTAAGATGAAGTGTGCCTGTATTATGTTTTCTGGGTCTGAGAGTCCTAAAATCACTAGCAATTTTAGCTATTTTATATCCCTTCAAGTAGAATGGGGCTTGAAGGGCCAGCCTGGAGCCCCATTCTTGGGTGGTATTGTTTCTGTGGGAGTGGTACTCAGGTCTGGTGAAAACTTCTGGGGATGCACTCCTGCTTGTCGGCCTCTTCCAAGGAAAGCAGTGGGTGAGCAGCTCATCCTGAACCCATTGTAGAAGGTTAGCTATTTGTAGATAAATGAGGTTGGTAGCTTGTGAGACACCTTTACTCATTGTTGATCCCATCAGATAGTATCTTTTGAATGCCTGCGGGCTGGCTATGCAAAAGTAAAAAAGAACCAGTCTTATCTTTTAGATCCTTTTTATCTGGGCCGGGCATTTAAAGAAGTAATTTTTGGAATGTGATAATGGATAAAATGGAGATGTAGGTTCCTGGGGTGGTGTTGGAAGTGAGTACACTGGAAAGGTGTTCCGAAGTCTGCCTTGAGGAAATTGGGGGAGGTTTAAGAGGAGAATTCACTCTTGAGCTAAGACTTGAGGATGAAAAGGCATTTTCTCCCCTGTATACTCCATACAGATAGAATAGTAGGTATGAAGGCACAGTGTGGGAGGGAGGACATGGTCTGTTGGAGAACTGCATATGGTCTTGGTGTCACTAAAGTTAGATGTGCAGTGTGGGGTGGGGAATGGCAGAAGCTGAGCAGAGGAGTAATTTATCCCCCTGGGGGAAAGGGTATCACGTTGCCCTAAAGTCTCTTTAGCTTTTTGTTGATGCCAACATTGGTTATGAGAAACACAGTTTTTCCACCTCTGTCCTGAATTAAGAGTTCTGTTCTACCTCTTCACATTTTTACATTGGGAAATGTTGAGATTGCTTCATAATTAGCTGGGGCTCGGTGCCTTCCAGTTCAGTGTAGGGATCACCTTACTTTTATTCAGTCCACAAACATTCATGATGCACATGTTAAGTCAAAGGAGTTCTCCTTGCTGTGGTTGGTAATACAGAGACAGGAAATGGCCTCTGCCTTTCAAGAAACTTAAAGTCGAGTTAGCAAAGCAAAACTTGAACTTTCAAAAGACCTCTTACGATAACAAAGATAATAGCAAAAGGAAAGAGGAAGGGCTTGTTCCTTACAACAGTGGGAAGCAGAGAACTCTATTTAGAAGACAGTGCACTCTGACCAAGGACTGAAGGAACAAAAGAAAGGTGATGGGTCGACAGTGGTGTGAAGGTGGGCCCAGGTGATCGGGGACTGGAAAGAAGCCCCCCAGCTAGAGGAGCTCAGTGGAGACCAGCCCAGGAGCGCGGGTGTTCGGAGTGCCCTTGGGAGGTAGCGTGCTATCTGGAGTCATTCAGTGTGGGTGTGTGGCTGGGAGTAAAGAGAAGCGGGGCTGGAAATGTGGCCAGGCCCCAGCAGTGGGGGTCTTACCTAAGGCACTGAGGGATCTGGACTAAATTCCAAGCATTTATGAACAAGTCTTCTATGAGTCTTCCCTCCAACCCAGACCATCACTGTCTCTAAGTCTCCTTCCACCTGCTGTGTTCAAAACAATACACCTTGGGACTTCCCTGGCAGTCCAGTGGTTAAGGCTCCACGCGCTCCCGTGGCAGGGGGCACGGGTTCGATCCCTGGTTGGGGATCTAAGATCCAGCACACCACAGGGCGTGGCCAAAAAAACCCAATACACCTCGTCCTGACACCACGTGACAGGGACTCTCCTGGTTTTGCACAGATTACCAGGAAAGTTGTGATTTTGGTTTAGGATCTTAGGATGTTTCCCTGGTCGAAAGCTTAATCCCTCGGTGTTGGTTCTCCTCACTTTAGATTTTTGCAGCCCTCAGTTCAGTTTTTCAGCCACTTTTGTGTCCATTATATAATTTGTTAACAGTTAATTGGAAATAGATCAGACCATTTATAGTTAGGGAAATCCATTCAGAAAGCCTAAATGAGTCGGCCAAGATGATTCAGCAGTGAAAGTTCGAGGAGCGATAGGAAACAGCAAGTTCACGGCCCTGTTTGGTCCAGGGTTCCTTCCATTAAGTCATTATGCCATGGCCTTCCACTCCACGATTCTGACTGCTGATGAATACATGCCTGCCGTGTTGTTACGACATCGCCGAGATGTTTGCATGGATTCATCCCGTTGGGTGTGAGTTAAGTATTTCGAAATCGGCTGAGATAATGGGTTACATCCATAATCATTACACAGACAGAAATCAACTGGCTTATATGGGAGTTTGCCCATAACCTTCTTATTATTTATTTTTTCTCTATTGAAGGAGCAGCCTAACTTCTTAGTAAGCCTCTATCATTCAACTGATAATTTTGATTTTTTTTTTTCTGGAAATAATCCACCCAGATCATCGGAGTTTTTATTCTTAATCTCATATATTTAGCAGGAAAATTGTTTTCCCGTCTTTCAGATATTTAGCAAGCTAACAGAGCTAAGTGTGTACTACTTTTGTGAATCATTTTTAAGCAATAGGACTTGCCAAGTTAAGTACACAACTTAAAATATTTGTAAGACAAAAAAAAATGGAGAATCTTGCTTTATAAGTACACTCTTTGATTTTGTCGAGAGCAACAGGGTTGGCCTCTTAAAAGTCACGATTGAGAACAAATAGGTTGTGAGGTAGCTATAGTATGGGCAAAGATACTAGTTTTTATAATGAAGGACCACTGACATCGAATCCTAATCTGTAGAATTCCTATAGAGATGTGGTGGTGTTGACCCTGGGAGAGACTTGGGAGGTCACTGTACCATATTCTCTTTCAGAAGAGCAGCCCCCGAAGAGGAGGAATGAAAGGTCGCGTAGTTAGTGGTAGATGTGGGACTAGAATTTGCCACCCTAACCTGTTCACATCCTCAGCTGCTCCCTGTTACCAGTAGGACCAGGCCTAAGCTCCCCCGCCTGGCCCTCCTGCCTCTGAAGGGATTGTGGGGGGTGAAGGCATTTCCTCAAGTCTGGTAACAAAGGCACAGAAGAGAGAATAGATAAGAGTAAGTACATGTTTATCAGCACTGAGTGAATGCAATTAGATGGCATTATATTAATGACAATAAATTTTCAGGCCTGTCTCGGAAATGAAGATGGAACTCTTGTAACATACTATTAAAATAAAATAAAATAGACTCTAGTTGAGTATGCAGAGGCTTCTGAGCTTCCAATAGAGAGAGCTGATCTGGAACACTTGGTTCGATTCTAAGGTCAAGTCAAGTTATTTTTAAGCTCCTAAATGACTGGGATGTGGCCTAAATATAATACCCATACATATCTGGCAGCCAGACTGGCCAACCCCTCCTGTCTAGTAAGAGCACCTGCAGTGGTGGTCGCAAAACCTCCAGGCTCCCTTATTCCTATCTTTATGAATTCTTATTTAATATTATATTAATTATATATGTACTATGTATAATTTTGTTAATAATGATATTAATTGTGTTAATAGATAATAAATATTGGTTCTTTCATTTGCAGTCCAGAATGTTTTAGATTTTAGACAGAAACCTGTGTGCCTGCATGTATTTGGTGGGGAGGGGGGTTCAAAAGCAACAGGATGAGGGCCTGAAAAAGGCAGGCACGTGGATAAAATCAACATCCCGGAAAGAGGCAGGGCAATGACTGGGCCAGCTTCCTTCAGTTTCAAAGTGTAATCAGTAAGGTTGGAATAATACTGCACACGATTATGGTGCCTTATGGTTTTCAGGTTATTTTCACATCTTTTAAATTATTTGATTGTCACAGCAAACCTGTGAGAATGGTGGGCTAAAACATCGTTCGCATTCTCCATGTCAAGTCAAGTCACAGAAAGACTGTGCATTGTCTAATATAACAGCTATCCAGAACATTTTTCCTCAGTCAGTTTGGTCTTGCCCACCTCCTAGGTGTCTTTTTTGAGGGAATAGGTAGGTGATGGTATCTCCCAAAGAAGCTTGAAGCAGTGGGAGTTCCCTGTTCTCTTGCAACCTCACTATCAGGTTAGAAGCAAGTTTCGACTAAGCTACTACACATGTGGGTGATTTTGGGGTAAACGTTTGCTGGCCAGCGGCACAAAACAGTTGATACAGCCTGGGTTATAAGCTCCGAGCTTTGTGTTTTTAGGTGTTCTTGTACAGCTTTCGAGGAATGCTTACTCAAAGCTGACAACACAGCATGGCAGAGGAGATTCTTGGTCTTTCAGTTACCATCAGAGGCTTAGGCTTTACCAGATTATTATACCCTGTTCGTTCAAGGGTGGAGTGTCTCTAAAACATTTGAGCAGGCTCACTTACTTGAATCCTTTAATTATACCAGTGTGATCCTCTTTCTAACATTCATCATGCTAATTAGCAAGCTGCTGATTCCACCAAAGAAAATCCATCCAGTAGGTAATGAGCAAAGTGTCCCCAAAGCGTTTGTCTGTTGTAACCACCTCTCAAGTATGGGCTTCCTGGTTGGAGCCCACCAGACCTGCCCTGGACAGTGCACTCCTACTCCCACCAAGGTTAGTGCCTAGCCTAAGCACTGTCACAGACTATCGTAGGCTGTTCGCTGAAATGGTTCCAAAAGTGTATTATAGATGTTCAGACACATCTAGGCTGTTGAGGTATCTTGGAAGGTTACATTACTATTTGTGTACTCTTCTCAGTAAAACAGAGAAATGTGCTTGTTAGCAGGCACATGAATTTGATTAGAGAATAGTCTTGACAAAATGTGGAAAGTGGGTTTTGCCCAAATTAATGCAGCATGCATAGGACATGTGTGTATTATATCTGCTTAGTGCTTGTTTGCATTATATCAACTTCATACAGCCTAAAGACTGAGTAAATCTCAGGTGTAATTTTCTAAGAAAAAATGAGGGCTAAAGATTTAAACATTTCTGTTACTACTGAGGTAAAGCTAAGGTTTTCACACCCACCCATACGTACAAACACTTTAAACAAGGTACAGCCTGGTGAATGCTCTGTGCAAATATTTACACATTCAAGTATGTGGTAGATGCAGTTTGGTAGTTAAACTTGATATAGATGATTTTGGGGGATGGGTTGGATATATTACCTGTGGGATAGACGTGAGACAATGGCATGCGTGTATATTTTTTTTCTAAATTTTCATTCAAATTTAGCCTATATGTAGCTATAATCTATAGCTATCCCCCAAACTAAAAGTATATTGAATTTTCCACTCTGCTTACCAACATGTGGTAGTAGTTAACACATGTGGTAATAGTTGAAGAACAATTAATAGATAAGCTTGTCCTGGAAGCAGGTAAAGAAGAGAGTCAGGTAGGGGGGAGCTCTAGCAGCTGGCCCAGGAAGGATGATAAGTCAGAGAGAAAGAACGAGAGCACTGCCCTCCCAAAAGCGAAGGAGAGAGCCTCAAGGACAAAGAGCTGGCCAGCAGTATTGAAGCTGAAGATGGAAGCCAAGCAGGATAAGGGCTTGACTTTTCGCAATGAGGAGATCCTTTGTGATCTTCCCACAGAAGAGTGAGGTAGCATTGAGTTGAGGAGTCTGAGGAAATGTAGGCTGATTTTTAAATAATAATGGTAATTTTATCTATAATGTATCTGATGTGCCTGGTCCTAAGCGCTTTAGATGCATTGATTCATTTAAATCTCACAACCACCTTATAGAATCTGTACTTCTCTCCTCCCATTTTTGGTCTATGCCAAAATTGAGGCACAGAGTAATTTGCCCAAACTCATATGGGTGGGAAGAGTGGAGAGTGGGGCAGAGGTAGGATTCTAACCCAAGCGTGGCTCCACCGCTGTAGATTTTAACTGCCGTTCCACGCTGAAGCTTTGCTGCAGAGGAGGGAGGTCTGTGCTTATGTGTTCTTTGTCCCGTGTTGGGTGATGGTGACACAGAGACAGTCCCTCGCACTGTGGAAATCTCACAAGGCTTGTTGGGGGGAGGGGCCAACAGCACATGCAGTTTCCATTGCTGTGGTGGAGTCAGGACACAGGAAGGCAGGGGCCAGTTTTCGTTGTTGGAGGTGGGAGGGGAGAATGAGGAAAGGCCTCTCGGAGAAGATGACCCTTAAACTGAGGTTCACACTGGCGCACTTCAGAGTGGTGGTTTAAAAAAAAACAGGTATGAGAAGCTGGATTTCATTCTTAGGTCTACTTCTTTCTGTTTTTATCAAATTTTCTAAGTACCCTTCCCCCCATGGTTGAAAACCGGTTTAAGCAAACATGCCGTGTGTTTTAAGTCTCCAGCGAGTTTGTCATGACAAGGTATTCAACCCACAAATGTGAACGTTTTGTTGTTGTTATTTGTTTTGGCTAGGTGGGTCAGTGTGCTCTATCACTCATAATTATATAGAGCATTCTCTTTAGAGAAAGAAAAACCAAAGACTTCCCTCGCGTATTCTATTTTAAGAAAAAAGCAAACGCATATACACAGCAACGTGGTCAGTATATTTGGTTAAAAAATGCAGCAACCATTATGCTTTTCTGTAATGGGTGGGAAAGACTCTTCTTCCTTAATCATTTCTGTGCTTTCATTAAAAGCACCTTACAAGAAATGAAATTGTTGCCTAAATGAGGAGAATGGGGAAATCAGCAAAAAAATAGCTCTGGAAATCTTGCCGGCCCTTCTGAGTGACTTCCCTTCTGTGCCACAGGTGCCCTCTCTCCATTATGTGGTTATGTGATATAACTGAGTTTATTCTTTCTTATTTATATATTAGTTTTGTTATCTATTCTTTATAGGTTTTTTTTTTTTTGGTGCGGTACGCAGGCCTCTCACTGTTGTGGCCTCTCCCGTTGCGGAGCACAGGCTCCGGATGCGCAGGCTCGGCGGCCATGGCTCACGGGCCCAGCCGCTCCGCGGCATGTGGGATCTTCCCGGACCGGGGCACGAACCCGTGTCCCCTGCATCGGCAGGCGGACTCTCAACCACTGCGCCACCAGGGAAGCCCCTGTTATCTATTCTTTAAAAGCAAGCAAATTATAACTTTTTTAAACTCAATAAATTCCATAAAACAAAGTTGTGGGGCTTTTAAAATTTTTTTTTTACTGAAGTGTGGTTGATTTACAAAAGTTGTTTTACTACAGTGGCTCACTATTGCTTTTACTTTAGGGTTTATTGACCTAAATAATAGTAAGAACCATGAACTAAATGGTTATCATATGTGCAGGGTCCTTTACCCACATTTTCGTTAATCTTCACAATTCTGCAAGGTAAATTTACTCACTTAACAAATGAGAAAACAGCTTTGGAGAGATTTCTTAAACTACGGAAAGTTGACTAAACGCCCAGTGGGGGAAGCTGGTCTGAGAGAATGAGGCCAACACGTGGGGAAGCAGCAGAGTTGAGGGAGAGCCTGCAGTGAGCGAAGGATGAGAGCTCAGGTGGACCGGCTGGCAGACTGGCTGGTTGGTGCCCCGGGCTCTGGGTGCCCGGTGCCCTGGTCTTGTGTAAGTTAGCCTTCTCTGTCTGTGTGGGTGTGTGTTTATTTGCAGACACTTTATGGCAGGGATTTGCACTCATTACAGCAGTCAGGCAGGTGGCATTAAGGGGAAGAGTGGGTTTGGTGTCAAGATGAGTGGTTAGGACCGTGGCAAATTAGAGAACACGCGACTTACCTGAGGGGGGCGGGTACCCTCCCCCCAGCTGGTTACTGCCCTTAGGATGTGTGGCGGAACCAGTGTTCGACAGATGTTCAGCTTTCTTCAGAGAAGCCATATGTCTGAAATTTGGGGGTGATTTCCATCCTTAAAAAAAAGAAAACCACTACTTTGCCCCACACCCCCCCCCCCAAAAAAACCCCCACGAACTAGAAGGTGGCTTTGTGCTTTGCAGGCTTGATCACTGGCCTCCGTTAGCTGGTGGGAGTGGGGCGGAGGCAGCACTGAGCTCCTAGGCTTGTGAGAGAGGGCTCCTTGGCTACCTGAGGAGCCTTTGCAGCCGCTGCCCGGGCTGAGCCAGGGCAAGGGCGGTACTTATAAATGTCCTCATTTAAGTTTTGCACCACAGGGGATGTAAATGTTGGACTGTCAAGCTGATTTTTTAAAAAGATTCATGGAATGAGATATTTCAATTCAGTGAATTTTTTAGATGACATAAATTCCTTTAAAACTCACTTTAAGAACGAAGGATATCAAACTGCCTACTTTAACAAACAGTGTATTAAACATAATATTTGGGAGGGGGTGTTGAAGGACATTATTAGCATATTATCCTATAAATTTAGATTTTGTCCAGTAGAAAATAAGCGGTGGATGAGCACTTTTTAATGTCTCTACGGGCGGTATAAGGAAATACTGAGGCAGTTGCTTTATTAAAAGGTAAAAGATGTATATTGTTAGGGTGAATTCTGTCCTGGGTCAGTCCTGCTTCACTCCTCTTGTTTTGGCATAATAATAGGACCTTTTGTCCTGGATGATAAATTATTTGGTCACCCTATATAACATTAATGTGTTTTTTAGTTGCTGGTCCCTTTCTCATAAAGGTGGAATGAGGCAAGTGTGCTGGATGGCTTTGCTGCTTCTTATAAAATAAAATTAATCACTGAAGCAAAGGCATCTTCACCTCAGAGTGACTCTGTCAGCCTTGCCTGAAGGATCTTTGCTGTTGCTGTCAGGGTTTTTACTTGTCAGCACCCTTTAAAGTGTGATTGATTATTTCTACATCATAGCTTTCAAAGGCATCCTCCTTGTTAACTTTAACCTACTCTCACGTCTGTATCACATTTAATTTGTGGTATGTGATGGCGGCATAGTCAAGGATCTATACTAAAAATTCTTCATAATCGTCCTTAAAGGACACTTAGCAAAAGGTAACAAAACATTGATTTTAGAAAAGCACATTTCCGGGCAAACATCTTTTATTGTATAAAGTTGGAGATACTGGGTGCTGCTTTCCGGATGTATCACTTTTTTTCAGAAATCATTTTTATAGTGAATCACATGCTGAATGATATGATATCCCACATCTTTTTCAACTTGGAATAAATATATAGTAAGTATGTTAATCAAGTTTGTGAATGAAAAATTTTGAAGATGAAGATGAAATCTGAAAATGACAGATTGAGAATTCAGAAAGATTTTAATGGCTTAAAATAAGGGCTGAAACATTAAAAGACTAAATTTAACGGGTCAGAATATGAATTTCTGCATTTAGATTCAAAATAATAGCAGTTATGCAAGTACAGGAATGAGGAAACTTAGCACAGCTCATATGCAGAAGACCTAATGGGTTTTTTTTGAACATGAGCTCAGTATAAGCTAATAGGAAGTATTGACTGTTTAAAAGTTAGCACAAACCCTTCATTTCTGGTGGTTTGTGAGACTAGATACTCTAAACTACTCTTCCACCACAAACTAGAAATAAAAATGCTAGGTAAATTATATAAAATATGGCTTTAAATGGCAAGAAAGAAACATTGGCCTGAAAGTGAAAGTGAGAACTCAGAGAGGTAAGCAAAACATCCAATATGAGAACACTTGCTGAATTCAGCAAATGTGTGTTTTGATTTCCTTGGTCTCCTATTGCTTTGGAGACAGGAGACAAAGCCCAGAGTCCGTGCTAGGGAAAAAAGTTTAATAGAAGATGTCTCCACATAAATGTGGGACCACCTAAAGGCTACTTTCATAGTGTAGTGTTAAAACTAGAAATACTACTTTTCCCCTCATGTCCTCGCAGCCCCCAGCGATTCTAAGGAAAACTGCCTATCTGATATTTCATAACCAATAACCAACATTCATGCAGGTTTACAGTCCTAATTCAGACCTACCTGGGTAGGCCAAAAAAAGGGGCAAATACATATAGTTGTAAAGTGGTTCCAGCATAGTACCTCAAGGCAGAAGCAGGTGCAGATTCTTTCTGGAGGAATCTTGCTTTAACCCAGGCCTCAAAGAGTTCAAAATATATCACTACAAGAAAATTTAACTCAGAGTCAAAAATTATAAAACAGACAAGTAAAGCAAAGTATCATGACTAGAACTAGCCAAAATAGTAGGAACAGAATTAGACACGTAGTGATCTCAGATATAGTTGTCAGACAGAGAATGTAAAATGACTTTGTTTTAAAGAAATGAGAAGGTTCGGGCTTCCCTGGTGGCGCAGTGGTTGAGAGTCTGCCTGCCGATGCAGGGGACGCGGGTTTGTGCCCCGGTCTGGGAAGATTCCACATGCCGCGGAGCAGCTGGGCACGTGAGCCATGGCCGCTGAGCCTGCGCGTCCGGAGCCTGTGCTCTGCAACGGGAGAGGCCACAACAGTGAGAGGCCCGCGTACTGCAAAAA